>NW_024426996.1:79910259-79936618 GCF_017311325.1 Ursus maritimus
GTCCCGCTGCGCAGTCAGCCATCTGGGCTGGTGGCAGGAAGGAGCCCAGGGCAGTTCGTTGGCTCTAGCTCTAGACCAACCACTGGAACTGCATCTCCTTAGTGATGAGGGGCCAGCAGGGGGGTAAGTGAGGACGAGCAAGGCAGCGAGAGGCCCTGCTACCCCGTAGGCTGACGCCCACCCACGACTGCGCGGAGAGAGCAGGGGGCAGAAGCCCGGCCTGCGGCTGCCATGCACACACCCAGGAGCCCAGAGGGCTGCGGAGGCCACGGCACAGCCCCGCTAGCCCAGAGAACAGAGGGCCAAGAAAGCAGAGCCTGAAATTTGGTCAAAGTGGACCCATGTGGTAACTAGAAGCCACTTGGGCAGGAATCATTCAAAGCTCAAAAAGCATTTAGATTAGAAAAGAAAAGAAAAATAGAAAGTCAAAGAGTAATACGGTAACTTATACTGCTATGGAAAAAAATTACAGTAAGAGTCAGAAGATGAAACAAGACGAGAGAACGATTTTCATTTTTCTCTGTGGCTCCGTGGAATCCCCCACGCGGTACGTGTTACTTTTGAGGCGAAAGTGTCGTGGTGGAATCTGCCAGCACTACTCACCGAGGACCGCAGGGAAGGCCCCGGCCCGGAGCTCGCCGGCAAGATGCCAGGCTCGCCACACGGCACGACGCACCCCTGCCAGCCACCGAGCACAGCACGCCCAGCCACAAGGGGTCCGAGCAAGGCCCCCAGAGAAGGCGGCAACTCCGCCGCACATGGACAGACCACCTGGAGTCACCGCGCCGCACCATCCCACGGGCAGAGCCCCCCGAGCGACAGCTGTCCGTTTCACACTCACACACAACCCGCTTCCCTGATGTGTGTCCAGAAACCGCAGCAACGAGGGGCAGAGCCCCACAGATGTTAATTCTCCCTAAATGAACATGGAATCCCAACAGATTTCCCAATAGATGTTTTATTGAAACCAGACGGCTGAGTGTAAAAGTTCACGTGGAAAACTAAACGTGAAATGCTGGGAAAACAAACCAAACCAGAGCCAGGAGGCGGGGGCCAGCCCCACCTGGCGCCACACCACTGGGGGGGGGGGCAGTGTGGACACGTGGCTGGGACAGAAGGCCACACGGCACAGGGGCAACTGGAAAAGCACCTGAAATAAGATCAAGTGGGATCCCTTTGGGCACACTGAAATAAATCTCACCTGGACCCAAGGTTTCAACGTAAGAAATCAAATTAGAGAAACTCTGGAAGGGAAGACACGAGCCCAGAGCCGTGGGCAGCAAGACGGATAAACGGACGACACCAAACTCCGTGGGCGGTGCCACCGGCGCAGATGGGGGGGTGCGGGGGGTCAAAGGTACGGGCTTCCAGTTACAAGACAAACAGGTCTTGGCACGCGGTGAGCACAGCTCACAACACGGTGCTGCAGAGGCGACAGTGGCGAAGAGAGCAGATCTTAAACGTTCTCATCCTAAGAAGGAAAGCGTGTAACTGTGTGTGGCAACAGATGTTAACCAGACGTGCCTGGTGATGGTCTCACCACATACACGAACACCGAGTCACCGTGTCGTACACCTTCAGCCCACATAACGTTACCCGTCCACTGTACCTTGATGAAAAATAAAAATGAAATAAAAGTTAAAAAACACCATAAGCTGGGTCAAAAGATGAAGTTTGGGAAATACACACAATCCATCACACGGACGAAGAACTAATCTTTATATTTAAGAGCACCTGCACATCACAATGAAAAAGATACGGAAACCAAAGAAAACTGGAAGAACAGTGCGGCCGGTCACTGAGTGGGGGCCTGAGAGGGCCCCCGACCACATGTCCCTGCGTTCAGTCCCACCTACAGTGAGCTCAAGGTGAATTTGAACTAGCTATTCTGTACCTTCCTAACAGGGTAACATCACAATCAGCTGGGTCTGAGGCACTTTCCTGCTATATTTTATGTTGATAAATGAGGCGATTCTCACAAATGAAATAATTTTCAAAACACACTGTTAAGTATGAGCACCAAAACATTCTTTCTCCAGCCTTTTTTTCCTTGAGGCAATAAAGGCTGAACTGAGGACTGAGGGGTGAACAGAAGGTAACTGGCCTCAGAGGAGCTGAAAAAGCCTTTGATGAGGGGCCAGATGTGCCAAGGCCCTGGGGCAGAAGAGGCATGGCTCAGAGCCAGTGTGTCTGGGCTTAGGGGGGAATGGCAGGGCGGAGGAGCACAGACTGTACCCCGGGGGCAGTGAAGAACAAGGGAAGCTCAAGACACTCCTTCACAGGTCCATGGGCCTGGCAAGTACACAGCCCGGAGCTCCCCGGCAGGAGGGTGCAGGTGAATGGGGCTGTGAAAGCAGGGGAGCATACAGGAAGACAGGGCGCCAACTGCAGACAGAGCAACTGAACCCCATCACGGGTGGTGGTGCTTTCTGGTCTCCTGGTGTCTGGATTCCTGCAAAGCAGCCAGCAGAGGGATTTGGAACACCTGCCCTCCTCGCTCACAGGGCACGTGGGGCAGCAGCGAGAAGGGGTGCCTGGCACCCCACCCCGGACTGGGCAGGTGCTGGGGGCCGCGGCCTGAGCGCACGAGTGGATGAGGGAAGATGCAGCTTAACAGAACTTGGAAGTCAAAGGTGACCCATCTGTTGACTCAATTTTTATGAAACCTGGCAAATACTAATTTTTTAAAGACTCACAGATCAACAACTGACATTTTAAAAGTCCAGTGGAGAAAGAAACTTTAAAATTAAGTTAGGGAACACCTGATGCCTCACCCGCCCCGCACGTCGCGCCCCACCAGGCGGTTGAGCTGTGACCCCCGGCACACCTTGGGCGGGAGGCGGGCCGAGATGCATGCCAGGCCGCGCAGCCAGGGCGCAGGAGATGAAGGGGACCGGCCCGTGGCTGCAGACCCACTCCTCCTGCAGGCTCTCACGGCCCCCACAGAGCTGGGGAGAGTCATGCTGTCGCCAGGCTCCCCTACCGCGGGAGGAAAAGCGGAGGCTCCTTCCCACGGTCTCCTTTTGTTCCCTTCTGTTTTGTTTCTCATTGAAACCACAAGAACGCCCGCTGGGCCTCAACTCCAGTGCCAGTGGAGCTTAGAGAGGGAACTTGGGACACAAGGACCCTGAAGGAGCCGCTCCCCAACCCCCGCGGGGCAGGCCACACACTGATGGAGGCCATGGACAGGGCGTTTCCCTCCCCACAGCCAGATCTCGAGGAACGCGCATTCTTCAAAGTGGGGAAATCAGACAACTGCTGGCTGCATAAAGCCCGTCAATCCATAAGGTCTCCTAGCAACTTTGACTGAGGGCGCGTGGTGGATGCCAGCACCCTTGTGGGGAGTGGGCGCTGCTCAGGTAGGCTTCAGATCCCGGCGCCTTCCACGCGTCCTCACCACAACGAGACCGGCACCTTGCTCTCGATACCCACCGTCCAAGCTGAATTTCCTAATTCCGCCTTCAGACTCGCCCTCCTGGAATTGTTCTCCAACACGGACAATAGTGCACACTTGAGAAAGCACTGATCCCGAGGGCCAGGGCCAGGGCCAGACAGGAGAAGGAGACGGCAAGGGCCAGTGCATCCCCCTCACCGCCTGAGCCCCTCTCCCGCTCTGAGCAAGGAGAACAGAGCAGATCCACGAGGACCCCCACTGGTCCCGCCTTAGAGCTAGAGAACATTCCCTGCGGCTTGGTTTCTTTTGTTTCTTTTCTCTTTCAATTGACCAGTTTGAGTCAAAGAAACGCTTTCCTGGCGAGAAAGTTTTTAAAGTCTGTTTCAGATTTGCTGAAAACTGGAGAAGCCACCACCCTTACACTGGCTGGATAATCATGCACGTTACATGTTATAAATGATGTCGACGATGCCTTGGGATGACAATTTTACAGCTAATTCTGCACCATTATCTCATCGGAACGTCCGGTCCAAACCATCATCTCACGCCCCTTAAATATGTAAATCACAACTCGAGGTCAGGGTCCGGGCCACCTGCCCGGGCCGGAGCCCCCTGAGCACACATACCTGCAGTCTGCTCAGGTCAGCCAGCCCCCGCAAGCATGACAAGGCGCACAGACCACGAGGGACTTTACCTGGGTAGAGCTGATAAGAGCCACTGTGATGCCACTTAACCAAATACTTCCAACCATGCACCGCAAACCACCCCTCTGAATCCATACCAGGGTCAGCCGGCACAGCCCCCAGGGCCCCGGGCAAAGGCTCGGGCCACACACAGAGACATTGTTCCCAGCTCACGCTCCCCAAGGAGGCCGGTCAGCACACTCCCCTCCGCGACCCGACAAAGGCGATGCTCCCCTTCCGGGCTCACGCGGAGGAAACCAATAGTGTACTCAACACAAAGCATCACAGGACCCATGCATAATTCACGGGGACCTTCAGCCCGCTGCTGCTCACGCACTTGAATTATTTAGTGGGCCGAGCGCTACAGAAGCTGGCTGGAGGCGTGAGTGCGCACGGGGGAGCCTTCCGCAGAGCCTCCCCACAGGCCGGGCGGCAGGGCACTTCCAGTAAAACCGGCAGCGGGAAAGGAAAAAAATAAATACTCTGCTGTTTATGATAATTGTGCGGCTGTTAAACTCGTATTTCCCAATGTATCTGAAAAGTTTTCTAAATCCCATAAACATAAAGGCCTGACTTTTCAAAATGAGAACAGAGTTCACCAAAAACTGCAGGGTATCAGGAACCAGTATTGAGTTGGGTCATAAAGCATCGCAATTTGAGCAGAAGCACGGAAGCTTTATTTACAAAAACCTGCAGGGGGCGGGATCTCTCGGGCCTGAGGTCTGCCGCCCCTGCTCGCTGGGACGGGGCGGGCTTCAGGGGCTCCTGACAGTTCTGGGAGGACAGAGACCTGAAGCGTGGCCCCTGCTGGTCCTGCCTCCCCATCAATGTCCTTTTTGGCCTCACGTTTCCTCCCCACAAGCACTCGCCGGGGAGGCAGCAGAGTGTACAAACGGGCTCTGCTCCTTCCTGGCCCCAGGGTCTCTGGGCCCCCGGTCCCCATGTGCACGAGGCCAGAGCAGGTGAAGACGCCAGCATCCCTGGAGACACAGCTGGTGTGATGGGCTCCGAAAGGCAGAGCCCTCAGTGCGGCTGAGCCAGACGGGGACGCCCAGGTGGCTGAATCGGCAGGTGCGTGCAAACACCTCCACCTGCACTAAAACTGCCCCTTCTGAGGGCTCTATGTACCATCTTCTGGGGCAACTTTCTATTTTCATGTACTTTCAAACTTTCAGGAAGGTGACAAGAATAGTAAAAGGAACTCCCACACACCCTCTACCCAGATTCACCAGACATGTACCTACACTCTGCCCTATTTGCTAGAACATCCTGTCTTTCCTCCTCCCTCCCATCCTCCTTCTCTACACACACGCACGCACGCACGCGTGCACGCACACACGTTCTGAGCCGTTGGAGATTTAGTTGGAGACAGCGCCCCTCTTTGCCTGTAAATACTTCAGTGTGCATTTCTGAAGAACGAGGACACTCTCCTCCACAACCACAGTACAATCACCAAACCTGGGGAAAGCAGCACAGTCCGTATTCCAATGTCATCGACAACGTCCTTTCTAGCTATTTCCCAGCACAGCCCAGGATCGAGTTCAGGACCACACAGCTGTCGTGTCTCTCTAAAAACTCCCGGCCTTTGTGTTTCCAGACCTCCACCCTGGCCATTATTTTGTAGACTGCCCCTCAATGTGGGCTGTCTGGTGTTTCCTCGCGATTCGGCGGGAATCCTCAGGAAGTGACGCACATCCTTCTTGACACCTCTCATTAGGAAGCACGGAATGTCAGTTTATTGCAACCCTGGTGATGTTTGGGTGGGGCACCCGCTTTCCCCACCACAGGGCTGCTGTCTCCTGGGGGGGCAGGGGGTGACGGGCCCATCTGGTCCCCCATCCGGCACGTGGCCACCACCCTCCTCCACTTCCGGTTGGTATTCCACTGTAAGGAAGAGCTTTCCTTTCTTCCCCATTTTTACAAATTCATGTATTTAGATGAGCATGTACTCGGTGGAGTTTTATTTTATTCAATGGCTTATAATCCATAAATATCTGGAGTGTTTTCTTCTCTTTTTTGTATGCTCTGCCTCCCTTGGCGCTGGCTCCTGTGTCCTTCCGGTGAGCCTGCATAGCGCACTGTCTCCTGATTTTCAAGTGCGCTTCCCTTGCTCCAGACCAGCGAGGCGTCAGGGACAGCTGGTTCCTTTTACTGGACAGTGGTACTCAAGCACAAAGCTCTGCATGCGAGGGGAGCTTGCTCCCACCGGCCGGTCTCACTGCTTCCAGGACTTTCCAGCGGACACAGCTAGGACACAGATTCACACACAGCCACACAAGCATCTCTACATTTAGCTGTACATCTACTAAAACCATGAGTTCATACTGACACCTCCAACTCCGCCCCAACCCCAAGCATGTTCTCCTTTCCTAACTTTAACTACCCCCCAACCGTGGGGAACTGGGCTCCCATTGACCTGGATTGTATTTACTCATTTGCTCAAGCCCAGCACACGCCTGGACTCCCTACAGGATCACGCAACAATGGCTAACTCATAGCACCACAAAAAAATAAACCTACTAACTACGGTCAATCTTTCTTTGTAGTTCTGTGTATAAAATACACACAGAGTCAAACGCACAGTCTTAGGTGTAGGACTCAGTGAGTTGTAAAATTATGTCATCTACCTCTTGAAGCCTGAGTTTGCTCACCAAGTGAACTCGTCCACTCTTCAACCAGGCCGTGAGAATGCCTGTCACCGGGTCACTGCAATGGTGAAATTCAGCTGCAAGGGGGAGCCCAGGTGGAGACTCGGGCCCCAGGATGGTGCTTTGATTTCCCATTAGGGCAGAAACTAACATTTGTAGGGTTTGGGGCCAGAACATGAATGAAGGACTTCAGCCTATGTGTCTAAATATTGAAAAAGCATCAAGGAGCTACCATGCTGCTAAGTAAGCTGTATTCTATAGCCTTCCTTCAACCTGGAAGAGCAGATCTGAATTTAGAATCTGGAACTTGTCTGAGCTCTGCACTGAAATGTGGCGGGGGGGGGGGCTGTCTGCACCCCACCGCCTTCTCTTCCCACCCCAGCTCGGCCCCCATCAGCCTCGCATCCAAGTCTGTCACATCATCCCCACAAAAACAGTCCCCCTTTGGACCGAAGAGTGTTCACTTCATTCCCCAGTTACCAACAAATCAAAGGCAGCAAGGCCATTTATTTTTTTCCCCAAAGAAATCGTACGTGGAATCCTTCTGAGCGGGTCCGCGTGGCTGGGGAAGGAAGAGGCCCAGATGACAACAGGTGGGCCAGACCTCGGGCTGGCAGCCTATTCTGTTCACCCTGGGCAGCCCCGCCCAGCCCCTGTCCCGCTGGTACTTACGGAGCCCCACTGATCACCAGAGCACAATTCTGGAACCCTACAAGCCCTTCCTCAAGACATGTCTAGAAACTCTTGCCGAGGTCAGAGGACCTCCCAGGGCCTGCCTGACGGTGGCCATGGATGGTGCCGAGCCCGCGGGCACGTGCTCCACGGTGAGGCCCCTGGTGCCCCTACGGCCCGATGACACAGCTCTGAAGAGAAGGTAAGACACCCGCAGTTCTTATGGAAGCTCGGGGGCACGAAGACACGTGGGCCCAGATGGGAGAAATCTAAACTCTGAGCCTTTCCTCGGGCAGTACTACAAGTCTGATTTATCACCGTTCTGGCAGAGCAGAGCAAGACACACTTTCCACGTCTGAAATGACACAAGTCCTTCTGGAGAGTGAAATGCCAAGCAGATGGGGTAAAATGCTGCAAGAGCTCACGAGGCCACGTGAGTGGGCAGAGCAGTAACCGAAAAGGGTCAGTGTGGGAAGTGTGAGGCGACAAGCGGAGACGGGCGCATCTTGTCGCTTGAACACTGAATTTTCAGGATTCTGGTCTCAGAGCCATCTACTACGACCACAAGTGGCCGGCGGACTAAAGGTGGCACTGACCACAGGCAGCCTCCAGGACTCCCCAAAAAGGGACACGGGGCATTTTTCAAAGATGAACCATTATCAGATTCATTTACTGCACTGGTTTGAATCTAAAAAACGTGCCTTGTTCACTTACTATTCTTTGTGAAATTAATTTATTTCATTCCAATGGATAAAGCATGCTACTTTATGGACGTGCTTTTCTTCTATCCTGGTGCCAGGGCCGCACAGGGCACGTAGCTCTTCCAGCCACGGCCTGTCCTGTCCACGGGACGCTGTCCAATGCAGAAGCCCAAGGACCCCAAATTTGAGCTCCACGAGGAAGACTCAAAATGCTACTAACCCCTCCCCACAGCCGAGGCAGGGCCACCCACGCAGAAAACTAAGGCACAGCGATGGCCCCAGGCCTGCACTGACACGGGGCAGGGGGAGACGAGGCCGGGGGCTAGAGCGCTGGCCCTCAAGAAGGGAAAAAGATCAAGCACCCAACACTAAAGATGCTTGCGGCGGCAGGCAACGTCCTTCCCCAGAGACGGTGCTCAGGGACCACTCCTGTGAGTGGAAGAAAGGTAATCGTGAGACCAAGGCGAAGACCCACTTTACACGGCAGTATACACCGTGCAGCTGTAAGCTGGGACTTTCTGGGGACAGTTATGGAGTCATGGAGTTCTAACGAAGCTGGTACGGTAGATAGAAAACTAAACACAGGGGGCGCCTGGGTGGCACAGCGGTTAAGCGTCTACCTTCGGCTCAGGGCGTGATCCTGGCGTTATGGGATCGAGCCCCACATCAGGCTCCTCCGCTATGAGCCTGCTTCTTCCTCTCCCACTCCCCCTGCTTGTGTTCCCTCTCTCGCTGGCTGTCTCTACCTCTGTCGAATAAATAAATAAAATCTTTAAAAAAAAAAAAAACTAAACACAATGGAATATCTGTGCCTCTTCTATGGCTTCCAAAGAAAACGATCACATTTAAAAAGTCCTTTGTCCAAAACTGGGTTCCAAAAATCTGGTCCCCATGCTGGTCCCATGTCCCCTGGGGGCCTTCAGCCCCCCAGCACAGAGAAAGCTGGTGTTCACCTGCTGTCCCTCCAGCAGCAGGGGGCTGCAAGGCTCCCGGGATCACGGCCAGCAGACTGTTTCTCCAGCAGGTGGGACTAAAGCCTGGGGCGCCCACCTCGCAGGCTGGCTGTGGGGATCTGTCAAGCCTGACTCTTCTATGGAAGAAGCAGGTGATCAGGGCTCTGCTATACGGGGACCCCATTCTCTACGTTCTCTTCCTAAAACTGGGTGGGGACATTTAAGATGAACAGGAGGTAAATGGGCCACCTCTGGTTCTCATTTACTTGATAGATACGGTTGAAGTTCTATTCCGGGGTAAGCTCTGTCCCAGAGCAGGAATCTCACCCAGCTCCCCCCGGGGGGCTCACAGTGTGGGTTCCGCAGTCACACTGCCTGGTTGAATGAGAGCCCCAGTCTTCCCAGCTGGGCAAGGTCCTCACCCTTCTGTAAAACTGTGGTAAAAGTCATGTACCGACGTCACGGGGATACCGGGAGAACTGCCCTCCTTACTGACTATTGTGACAAATACTCCAGGCACATAGGAGGCATTCAAAAACATCGGTTGAGTAAGTGGGTCATGTGTCCCAAATACACGAGCTAAGATGTGGTTCAGGCTAAAAGGCACATAACTTGAAATTACACGTGTCTTGCAGTTTTAATGCATAATTCAAGAAATATTTTCTCCTTTAAAAAATCTAAACATCAATCTAAAATCTCTATTGATCATTACCTAAATTCCCTGCCCTGTCTTCCCTCTCCAGAGAAAACCCACCTTATTAATTTGGTGTTGATCTTTCCAGATATTGTTTAATGCTTTTGCCAACATACATATGTTCCCATAGAAACAACGTGTATTGTTTAGGAAAGCTACGAATTTTTATCTTTCTGAATTCCATTAGTTCTAAAAGGCCTGGCCATGTGATTGATGTGCTTTGGGTTTTCTATTTTGATGTTAATATCATTCAAGAATAATAATTATTTGGTTTCCTCCTCTCTAAGCTTTTTGCACTTATTTCTTTTTCTTGCCTTACACTGTTGGCCAGAATTCCCAATACAACGTGACATAGTTGCTGAGACAGGGAACGTCCTTGCCTTATTCCCGGCTCTAATGAGAATGCTTCCAATGTTTAACCATCAAGTATAACTTTTAAAAATCAGAGCGGGCAATTCTATCAGATATTCCTCTAGCCTCTGTTGTGATAATCACATGGTTTATACTCTGTCACTCTTAAGAGACATAGCACAATCTATTTATATGCCTGTGATATTCCACTACCAAATGTAAGTCCCATGAAGTCAGGGGCCCTGTTTGGTTTGCAAATGTATCTCCAGTGCCGAAAACAGTTTTTAGGAGAAAGTAGGAGCTCAAATATAATTGCTAAATGAATAAATGGCTCGTTAGTTTCTGCTTTATTACTTCCTTAATCTTAATTTACACTTATTTTTCTGTTCTGTTTTCCTACTTTCTTATGTTGAAAGCTTAGCTCCTGTTTTTCTAACAGTTCATTTCTATAATGTATACGTTTAATGCTATGAAATTTTCTCTGAAAACCACTTTGGCTATATCCCATGGTGTTAATATGTAGCACTATAATCGGGAAGCAGTTCTAAATTGTATTGTAATTTCCTGTTTAGTTTTCTCCCTGGCCCATAGATTATTTAGAAGTATAGACCTGAACTTACAAACGTGTGGGTTATTTTTTTGTCTTTTTTATGATTGGCATCTATTTAATTACACTCCTCAGCAGATGTGCTCTGTATGCTATAAGTATTTTTAAAATCTGTAACAATTCCATCTCTGGCATAGGATTTGGTCAACTTCAGTGAATATTTCACACACCTTTAGAAAAAAGTATATTCTCTATTAGGTATAAAGTTCTATATATACCTGTTAGATTTTATTTTTCCATTTATTTACCAGCTTGATCTCTTAGTTTCTGAAAAAGGTGCATCACAGTTTCTCCCCAGGTAAGTATCCACATGTAATGTGGTCCCATCTAAGTTTGCTTTATAGATGAGATGCTCTATTTTTGGTGCAAAGAGCTTCTCTTCTTACATTTTTTTTCACTTTGAGTTATTTTGTCTGAGATTCGTACTCTCATACCAGTTCTTCTTTCTTAGTATCTGCCTGTTGCATCTTCCTTCACTTGAGTATTTCAATCTGCCAGGGTTGTTTGTTTTAACATTGGACTTGCAACAACCTAAGTGGAGAGTTTGTACCATTCGATGCTTTTCTTCCCATGGATCCTGAGATCTTCTTCAGGACCTGTCCCTCCGGGCAGCTGTATCTGCCTCCAGCGCTCAGTTGTACTGAAATGCGGTCAGAACAACAGCGACACTCACAGCAGCAGCTGGGTCGCTGCAGCTCGTGATGACAGGCCAGGTGCTGCTCGCGGTGCACCACACGCAGAACTCACTTAATTCTCACGAGAACTCTGAGCTCGGTCCCGGAGCCCCACTGTGCATATGGGAGCGCTGAGGGACACCGCCAGGGGCAGAGGCAGGATGTGACCTCACTGTGCGCCCTGCTGCCTCTCACACTCCAGCTCCACTCACCCCAAAGGTCTGAGACTTGCCTTTTCTGCACCATCTCTAATGCTTCAAGCTGACCCACGCGTTCAATTCCACTGACACACTGATGACTCCTGAACTTTCTGCATTCGGTATCTGTTTATCCAACTGTCTAAATATCTCCCCTCAGACATTGAGTGCGCATCTCAAAAATCCCAGGTCCAAAGCAGAACTCTTGTTATTGCCCCACTATCTGTTTCCCCCCATCCTACTTCTTCCCATCCCTGCAAATGCCACAATTATCCCCCTAGGCACCAAAGCGAAAACCCAGAGGTCGGCTTTGGGACCCTGTCTCTTCACTCCACGCTTCCCCCACGGACACAGGCATTCTCTCTCAGGTTCCCCACTGCCACTAGCTGTCCCTTCTCACCTTCTTCTGACCCCTCCTGTCTCCCCAAACCCATACTAGGGCTAAGCTCAATTCATGTTTCAGGCTCAGCTTTGCTTGGCTATGCCAACCTCTGGCTGGGTCGGGCTCTGCACCTTTGCCACTCCAAACGGCATCACACCTGACCGCAGTCCACCAGTTACCCGCAGGCAGGCACGGCCTTTCCACTGGCTTCTCTCTGATGTGATGGGGCACCTTATATACAAATCCTTGAAAAGTCTCACATGTTGCAGGCTTCTCCCTCACCTTCTTTTTTTTTTTTTTTTAAAGATTTTATTTTATTATTTGACAGAGATAGAGACAGCCAGCGAGAGAGGGAACACAAGCAGGGGGAGTGGGAGAGGAAGAAGCAGGCTCCCAGCAGAGGAGCCTGATGTGGGGCTCGATCCCAGAACGCCGGGATCACGCCCTGAGCTGAAGGCAGACGCTTAACCGCTGTGCCACCCAGGCGCCCCCCTCCCTCACCTTCTTGTGGACAATGGAATTTATTTGAGGGTGACACATTAGCCTGAAATAATCTCAGTTAATCCTAGTTTTAGATATTTATGGAGATCAGTCATCTAAAAGAAATAGCTTGTTAAAAAAAAAAAAAATAAACCAAGCCAGATTTAGTATTTA
Source organism: Ursus maritimus (assembly GCF_017311325.1). NCBI lineage: Eukaryota > Metazoa > Chordata > Mammalia > Carnivora > Ursidae > Ursus > Ursus maritimus. The sequence continues at coordinate 79,922,870 of NW_024426996.1, forward strand.
TTCCTGGGGAATGACCTCAAGATCTTTATAGAGCAAAGCAGTAAGTGGTTACATAATGAAAATCACAAATGCACAGTTACAAAACAAATGTTTAACTCCAACAATCTTAATGTCAATGGCTGTTTGTGGCTTTATAATAACATTTCCAGAGAAAGCATCACTCAGAAGTGCTATATCTCGACCAGCTCAGACAGAAGCAAAGACGACTGGAGTACGGCCAGGGACGCACACACCGGCTCTGAGATGCACACGCAAATGCGTGGGGCCCAGAAGAGCGGAGATCCTACAGGCGCACAAAGCTGGGGCTGCGCTGCAGATCCCGCAACGTACCCGGAGTGAGAGCAATTACAGCACGAAGAGTCAACACAGTGACAGACAAAGAGGCCAACGGAACAAAAGACAGAGGCCAGAAACAGACCCGCAAATATACGATTACCTGATAAAGGTGCTGCTTCAATTCAGGGAGGAGAGGCTCGGCGTTGCAACACCTGGGGCAGGCCAGCTGGGCCTCAGACGGGACAGACGAGTCTTGTCCCCTGACTCACACTGTGCCCAAGAAACTGCCTCCAGATGATCTGAGATTTCAGTGGGAAACACTAAAACAATGGTTTTACCTTCATGGTCACGGGAAGGGCAAGGCCTGCTCTGCAAGGACATACAAAGCATCACCAGAAAGGAAAACGGATAAACTGGACGACAGTAAGATGAAAAGCTTTGGTCAGCAGGAGACACCACTAGCAGAATGACCAGATAAGCTGCAGACGGGCTTACCTGCACACACAAAGTCAAGACAAAACTTATTTCTAGGATATATTTTTAAAATTTTCTACAAATCAATAAGGAAAGACAGCAATCTGATAGAAAAATGAGCAAAGTCTTGCACAGGCACTTCACAAAGAGGACAGCCAAGCGGCCAGAAACACAAAAGGTGCTCAGTTCATTGGTCATCAGGGAACTGCAAACACAAACCACAACCCAATGCCCCATATTCCCTATTTGGTGGCTAAAGGCAAACAGACAACGTGAAGCGTGGGGAGGATGTGATCGCACACATGCTGGCTGGTGTGCATACGGTAGAACCGTTCTGGAACACTGTGTCTACTACAGCTCCGCACACGCCGGCACTGTGCACCGGCCTGTCACAGCAGAAGCGCTCGCCGATGCCCGCCTCGAGTCCCACGCGGGCACGTCACAGCATACCACCAGCGACAGCCAGAAGTCAAAACCCACTCAACGGTCAGCAGCAGTCCCGTGGACTCACGGACAGTTATTGATACACACGATGTGTATAAAACTCCCAAGCCTCATATTAGACGGCAGCAGCTGGACGCTGAGTAGGACGTGTGGCATGAGTGCGCCGTGTTCAAGTTCAAAAACAGGCAAAACTGAGCGATGGTGTCTGCCGTCAGGCCAATGGTCTGCTTTGGGGTTAGGGACTGGAAAGGGGTACGAGGGGCTTCCGGGTGCTGGTAACACAGCGTGTGGCTTATTCTCCAAGAAAAAGTTTTCATGGCTTGAAGAACAGTTCTATCAAAAACACATCTGAGGTGTCTCAATGAAGTATTATCATGAAATGTGAGAAGAGAAGAAAGAGCAGTCTTTCTAAATGGGGAGCAAGTAATGTAAAATGTAACTTTGTATAATGAAATAAATTATTCTAATCAGACTTTGATATTGACATTCCTTTCCAGAGTTGTTATCTACAGTTTCTATATTCAAATCAGCAAGACTGAGTTTTGGGACTTGTCGTCAGGAACAAACACAGGGAGCTGTCCCAAGTGAGGACAGTCCCATGTGTGCTCCAAGTGGATGTGTCAGCTGGGGGTGGGGGGCAGGTAAGTGTGCCTCTGCACTCTTGCATTTCCACAGCAGTGGGGACAGTCTGCTGGAGGGAACACGGGGACACCCAGGAAGAGCCTGGGTCTGACAATGGAGAGGCCAAGTGTGAGCAAAGCCGGCAGAGAGGGCCGCGGGCCTGAGGGGCGGGGGCTCTGGTTCCTCCCCTCCTTCCAGCCACCAGCAGGACAGACGCAGGGAGCCCAGCCAAACCCAACCTGGGGCCCACCCTTTCCTCCCAAATTCCAGCTGTTTCTCCACAGTGAGTTCTTAAAGGTCAGTCACTCCTGTGTCAGTACGCTAGAGCTGGGGTAATGGGAACCAGCTCAAAGGGATGCCTTTATAAAGCTGGGGAGAGAGGACATTATGTCACAACTGTCAGATTTAGCAACACTTAAAACACGCATGAGAGCTTTCAGCACCCAAGAACTGGGCCAAGTGAGGGTCACCCAGATTTGCTCCTAGTGGTAGCAACGCGCTGAGCGCGGATACTCCCGAGCTGAAGCTACAGGTGTGCCTGTGACGGGCCTCCTGTCCACGTGCTGCTTAGCGGGCAAGTGCGCGCACTGCTGCCGGACCGTGAGGGTCAGAGGTCCTGCCCCTCTGGCCACCTGCGCAGCTGTGACCTGCACACAGGGAGCCGCCTGCTCGCAGGGAGGACTGCATGGGTTCCAGCATGTGGAGCACCCGGGAGAGGCCCTCCCAGCCCGAGGAAATGCACTCAGGCCCCTGGTGTTTCTGTACGGTGCTAGACAAGCCAGGAAGCCTCCTGAGGTGGTAGCTCCCCCAGACTGCCTCCAATCAGAGGAAGGGCACTTCCTGGGGCCCTCCGGGGTGTCCTGCACTAGTTCCTAGAGAGGACGGAGTGGTGCTGGAGACACAGGATGTCCCCCAAGTGAGAGGCAGAGCCTAGTTCTGACAGCTACAGGAGGCCCATCTGGCAGGGTCAGGGCAAGAGTTCCTCCTTCATTTCACTAGCTCCCTCTGACGCCATAACAAATTCTACCAGAATATTACAGGAACGTGAAGGTAACCCAAGCTTACTGGATTCCAGAATTCGGTGTTTGCTCATTCACTGGCCGTTCCAAGTGCCCAATACTGAGCCGGGATTGGATACACCAGGGACAGGGCTGGGGGGAGGAGAACCCACTCTTTCTGGGTTGTGAGGGCAGCTTTTATCCTATAGGTAATGGGAAATCATGGAGGTTCTTTGTGCAGGAAAGTGTCATGGTCTGAGTTTTGTTTAGAATTTGAGAAACCATATCCCACGATTATAGTGAAAAATATTATATCACAAGAATTCTATGTCTGGCCACGATGGAGTAACTGGGACCAGATTTCCCATCTTGCCACATATTATAGAAAACTAGACAAAACACACCAACAACAGTTCTCACAAACTGGACCATAGTCACTGTAAGACTGATTCCTAATGGAAAAGAAATCAGTGAGGTGAGTCCGGAGACTGCCCAGCACCCCGTCAGCAGGCACCCACAGAGTGCAGCACAGGGAAGGGGGAGCCGCGCAGACGATGGCTAGCTCACCACACCGAACGGAGACTACACTCAGGGAAGCCCAGGGTGGCTAGAATCTGCAGGGGCTACAAGAGCGAGTGGAAAAGAGCTTCGGGGAGCTCACAGGAGCTTGTGTGGGCACAGGGTGAAACCCCACGAGGCTGGGCAAAGAGCAGCCGGTGAGCTGCAGGCTGACCTGCTCCCACAGCTCACGCAGGGTCGGGAGATCTCAGAGTCCCAAGCAGTTCTTGTGGGACACCTGCCCCTCCAAGGAGACCCCACATGTGTCAGGCTTAAGTAGTGTGGCTAAACCATCTTACAGTAAAAGCTACCTTAGTCTTGCCCTAAAAAAGCCTAAAAACAAGCCTCAAGGGGTTCAAGCCAACCCACAAGTAGCTTAACTGCCTATTAAACAAATGTCTATATTCTTCAAAGGAGACCACAAAATCCAGCACCAGCTGAAAATCTCTAGACACGTGAAGAGCAGAAAAATGTGACCCACGGCCAGTCAACAGGACAGACCCACGGATGACAGCGACGGCGAGTTAGCAGCCAAGGACTCAAAGACACGTAGAGGTGCTGCAAACACGGACGAAGACAGGCAGGGGTGCAGCGAGGAGAGAGGGGAAGGGCGGGAGGGGCCACAGAGGCACTGCCGGGGCAAAGACACAGCCTCGGGAGGGAGGAGGTCACCGGACGGCACGAAGATGCCGTAGACGCCGTAGAAGAGATCCGTGAACGTAAAGTCGGAGCTAAGGAATCTAGGACTGCGAAGCCTAGGAGAGAAAAAGGAGGACTGACACTGAACGCGCCTCCAGGGCGGTAACGTCCTTGTAATTAAAGTAGGAAATGCCGGATCCTTGAGAAGAACGCACACAACAAACCAAATCAAGAGCTGTCATAGTTGAACTGCTGAAAACCGCAACAAAGAGAAAATCTTAAAAGCCTTCTATGTGGTAGGCCCGCAGACACTTGACCTTACAGCTCGTCAAGCTTGGGGACAGGGCAGTTTTTCCTAGTTTGCACAAAGTTACTCTGACAGAGCCCTCTGGCAAAGCCCTGAGTCCTCCCCACCTACTTGTAAACCTTTCCACTAAATTATTCTGGCCAATCAAGTTTTCAGCCCCATCTTCAAAGTGCTTCCTCTCAGCAACTTAATAAATATTCTGAGAGTGATTCTATAACAACTTTTTAGACCATTCTGAAAGTCCTTTGGTAAAAAACCTCCAACATTTAAACAATATTATTTCAGGAGACTCTTTACGAAAGTAGAACACAGACTGAAAACTGCGCAAGTCACAAGTGCAGAGCTGGAGTCTCACGAGTGATGTGCCCTTGGAACCAGCTCCCGGATCAGCTCCCAGATCCAAAGGCAGAACGGGAGCAACCCGGGAGCTAGAGCCACTTCCCGGAGGGAGGACAGTTCACGAAAACAGTCTGAACAGCCACTCTTCACACTACAGCTTCGTAACAGAGGCTTCGCCCCCACCCAAGAATCAAAGAAATCGATTCCCTGGGAGCAGGAAGGATATACACCTGCTTCCAGATAGGGCCTGTCGGTGGAGGAGGAACGGACACAGGAGGGGAATGAAGGGACCTCCGCTGCGATTTCAATGCTTTAGAAAAAGGGTCTAAAGCAAATAAGCCCGAATGTTAACACGTGTTACTTCTGGGAGGTACGTACACCCTCACTGTGTGGCTTTATCACTTTAAACTTCTGTTTGCTCAAAAAAAAAGAAATACACAATAAAAATAATTACTAATAAGGACGCCTGGGTGGCTCAGTCAGTTAAGCGTCTGCCTTCAGCTTGGGTCATGATCTCGGGGTCCTGGGATTGAGCCCCACGTCATGGGGCTCTCTGCTCAGTGGGGAGCCTGCTTCTCCCTCTCCCTCTGCCCCTCCCCCTGCTTGTGTTCTCTCTCTCTCAAATAAATAAAGTCTTTAAAAAAAGAGAAAGAATTACTAATTAAAAACTCTCTCCTAATATCTTATAAAACTGGAAGGAAATAAGCACACTGGACGGCATCCTGGCGGAAGTCAAGTCCCCGCACGTCCCCAAACTAAAATCTACGGTCTGACTAGTGTTTACAAATACGTAGTACCTCATTCCCTATAAATACACTATGTTACTCTGCCTACAATTTTTCAGTTCTAAAGCAAACCATAAAGAATGTGATATATTAAACCAAAATAAAGAGTTCTGGTTAAAACAGCCCCTCTCACAGAGCAAATTACAAGTTAACATTCCATCTCCCCTATTTAGCAAACATTTTTTAAAAACGTTCAGGTAGGCTGCACTGCTTTTCTGATGCAAAAAATGTGAATTCACCAAACTCTGTACAAAAACACATGGCGTGACTCTAGAAGCTTTTACAGCTCTTTCGCTTTCTTAATTTTATAGAATGCAGCTCCATTTGCCAGAAATACTAGAGACGACAATACCTTTTGCTCTGAATAAAGGCCGACACAGGTCAGCCCCCCGCTACTCCATCAGCAGGGGTCACCTCCCACCAGGGCTCACAGCAGCCTGACTCCGCAACCGCACAGCGATCCCCCAGATCCCCCAGACGGCAGAGGAGACGAAGACACAGACGGAGAGGACGCGCCCCAGAGGGCGGCCTGGGAGCTGTGCAGCCCCACGTGGTGGGAGCCCGAGAGCACTGGTCACGGAATCCTGCTGCGTGTGGCGTCCATAGAAGGAGTCAGTCATCTCCAGGGAACAGTCAGAAGCAAGAGGGAGTTTATCCGAGAGCTGCACTTACTCTCGCGCCAGATGATGTTAAGGGAGAGACTCTCCAAACCCCAAACACCTGAAACAGTAAGAGTCTTCTAGAAATCAAAGTTCACTATGAATGTGAAGTGGGTGGAGCTCAGAGCCTCGAGGCGGACTCACGTGGAGAGCTGGAGGTTGGCTTCCGGTGGGAAGAAGCAGAGACCCCCAGCCTAGAGGTGGGAAATGGGGGTCCTCCACTGGATCTGACCTAGGCCGTGCCCACCATCGTCCACTGGGTGTTTACCCAGAGTTAAGGAGGGGACAGAGCCCACAAACACATGGCCTGGCAGCCCAGGGGGCTGTGCTCAGCCCCAGTGCGTTCAAATTTCTGGGGGCAGAGCCCTTGCTGAGCCCTGGAGACAGAGCGGCCAGACCCAAGCCCCTCACCACCCGCTCCCAGAGGAGCAGGCAGAAAGGGGGATTGCAAAGCTCTTGTCTATCTACTCTCCTCTTTCATTTCCTACTGAAAGTTCTGTTTAGAAACAAAACAAGCCTGCACATGGCAGCGTCCCAAGTAAGCATGGGCACGTGAAGTAGGCTCATAGGCGCCTCTTCCCCACACCCCTGCAGGCGGGAGTGGGACAGAGACCACCAACCAGCCGCAGACCCCACAAGAGCAGCCGCGGAGGAGACGGTCTTGTGCCATAGGCTTCAAACAGGAGAAAGAAGAAAAGGAGGGGGGAAAAAGCTAAAGAAATTAAAAAACAGAAACGTTTCTGCAAGTTCTCTGCCTGACCCACCCCTGGGTCCCCAGCAGTTGTCCTGGGGAAGGAGGTGACTCAGCAGAACCCTGATATTCCCAGTAAGGCAGGCTAATGGGGAAGCTAGGGAGAGTGGGGATAAACCTTTGTGGGTACATCCCCCGCGGGCCCTGAGGATCTCAGCCCAGGCAGGGAGGACACAGGGGTTCAGGGCGAGCTCTCATTAGGCTGAGGATGTCAGTACCGGAAAGTGATCAGGGTCATGGAGACGGCTGACCTACACAGATGGGAACATGAGTGGACAGACGGGTAAACGGATGGGTGGGTGGACGGACGGACGCATGGATGAGACAAGGTACATAACATGCAACAGACAAACACAAAGTCCGGTCTGGAAGGAACAGTGTAAAGAATGTGAAAATCCTTCGTGTTCTAGGAGGGGACGGGGAGAGTACACAGCTGACAAAACAAACGGAGGACAAGACCAATATTACTATAGAACCAATAAAGAGGAAAAATAGACGAACTAGGTCTGAAAATCAAATTAATGACTTAGAAAAAAAGACTTTTGCAACCAAGTTGTATTGAGTATAAGAACAGACCGACTTTCTTGAAGAAGCAGAAACGTGAGGAGCAGAGCACCTGTGGGCTCTCAGAAAGCCGCTAGTGAGTCCAAGTGAGAGAGGAGACACAGAAGCCCGTGGAAGGGCTGACGGTAAGCCTTCTCTCCTCCACTCCCTGCAGAGCTGAAGTCCGCGGTCACGGGCTGTGGCCCTGAGGCCACGGCTGCGCATTCCACGGGTGAGGCAGACACTGTGGCCACGAACCCGGGAGGGGTGGGACAGAGGAGGAGCGTGAGAGGCTGCTGGCTGGGCCTCCCTTGGGCGTCTGAGCCACCGAGCAGCCTGAGTGCCCCCGGCCTGGTCCTGTCTGCCTGGCGGCATGCTGCAGGGGACCCCAATCTGCACGGGTGAGTTGGGGCGTCAGACGGCCTGGCTCCGCCCTGCTGTGCCCCTGCTTCAGCTGCTCTCTGCAGAGCAGCTCTGCGGTGCTGTTCACCTATTTTAGGGTGGCTGGACTGGGGTTGGGTTTTTTGTTTAAAGATTATTTGAGAGAGAGAGAGAGCGAACATGAGCAGGGGGAGGGGCAGAGGGAGAGAATCTCAAGCAGACCCGCCGCTCACTAGGGAGCCCGACATGGGACTGGATCCCACGACCCATGACATCACGACCTAAGCCGAAATCAAGAGTCAACTGCCCAACTGACTGCGCCACCCAGGCACCCCTGGGGTGACTTTTTTTTAAAGCCATTTTCTGTTTACTTTTTCTTATTACTTAAATTATTTATAACACATATGTATCATTTTACCCAAAAAGGTCATTTTCCTCAAATACGGACTATGTAAAAATAAAGCGGGTGTTAAGCGTCAGTGGCTGGGAGGGGAGACGCGACATGGGAGCTGGACCCCCCTGCTCCGTGTCGCTCTGCGGCTGCCACCCGCACATGGCCCTACCTGTTGGAGCCTCAGCTCTCGCTCTCCCAGCCTCTGGCATGAACGGAGCACCACTGGTCCCTGGGGTCCTCTGAGCAGACGTGTGCCGTGGCAGGAGGAGTGATCTCAGGGCTCTAGAGGGCTCCAGTGTGTGAGTAGCCGGAGTTAGTCACCAGTCTGCTGGGGGACATTCGGGCCTGCCTAACCGCGCGGCCATCAAGACGGAGACGGAGCAGCGTGCACCGTGGCAGGCACGGCGCCGGCACGCAGCACAGCTCTCCCCCTCGGCCCCACCGTGCCCAGCGCCCGCGGGGCCTCCTCCCCGGGCTCCTCCAGGCCCTCTGCCTCCCTCAGAGAATGCCGAGGCTGAAGGTCGGAACTGCTCAGTGCTGGCCGTGTCGTCAGATGCCCCTCTGCAGAAGATTTGCAGACCATACCTGGTAAAGGAGTCATATCCAAAATATACAAGATACTCTTACAATTCAGTAACAAAAACCCAAATAACCAGATAAAAAAGGAGCTGCACAGTTTTCTGAAGAAGACATGCGGATGGCCAACAGGTACGTGAAAAGATCCTCAGCATCCCTCGTCCTCAGGGAAATACAGGTCAAAACCACAGTGAGGACCCACCTCACCCTCACTAGGATGGCCCTCATTGAAGAGACAAGAAACAACAGGTGTTGGCAGCAGGTGGAGAAAAGGGACCCTCGTGCACTGTTGGTGGGAAGGTGAGTTGGTGCAGCCACTGTGGAAACAGTATGGAGGTTCCTCAAGAAATAAAAATAGACCCACCCTATGACCCAGCAGTCCTACCTCTGGGTATGTGTCTGAAGGGACTGAAATGAGGACGTCAAAGAGAGATCTGCACCCCCATGTTCACAACAGTCAAGACACGGAAACAAGTGTCAGTCGACAGGCGAAGGGATAAAGGCATTGTGACATATCCATACAGTGGAGCATTAGCTGGGCTTCACGAAGGAGTCCTGCCTTCGAGACGCCGTGGATGAAGCCAGAGGACATTGTGCTGTGTGAAGTCAGCCAGACACGGTCAGATACTGTGCATTCTCCCTTGTGCATGGGATCTAAAACACAGCTGATGCTTGGACAGCATGGGGGTTGGGGTGCCCTGACCCCAATCCCCGCACAGTCAAAAATCCAAAAATCCATGTATAACTTCTGACTCCTCAAAAACTTAACTACTAGTAGCCTACTGTTGACTGGGAGCCTTACCGATGACACACACAGTCGATCCACACATATTCTGTGTGTCATTTGTACCACAGGCCGTATTCTCACAATAAAGGAGGCCAGAGAAAAGAAAATGTTATTAAGAAGATCATAAGAAAAATACACTTACAGGACTGTCCTGTATTTATCAGGGGGAAAAAAACCCTGTGTCTCAGCGCACCTATGCTGTTCAGGGTCAGCTGCAGTCAAGTCCACAGAGGCCAAAGACAGAACGGTGGCCAGCGGGGGCAGGGCGAGGGGGACACAGGAGACGCTGGTCAAGCTTTACAGAGTTTCAGTTACAAGATGAGTAAGCTCTGAGGACCTCAGGTACGAACGGAGACCACACTTCACAAACTCGTGCTGTACACTGGAGATCTGCTAAGTCAACGGTAAGGGCCTCACCACACGCACGCACACACACGGACGCATACACGCACGGACACACACGGACGCACGCACACATGCTCGCAGGCACACACACGCACGGACGCGCGCACACACATGCTCGCACACACACGCACGGACGCACGCACGCTCACACGCGCACACACATGCTCGCACGCACACGTACACATGCTTGCACATGCACACACACACGCGCACACACATGCTCGCACGCACACGTACACATGCTTGCACATGCACACACGCACGCACACGCATGGACGCACGCACACACGCACGGACACACACGGACGCACACACACACATGCTCGCACACGCACGCACGGACGCACGCACGCTCACACGCGCACACACGCACACATGCTTGCACGTGCACACATGCACACACACGCACGGACGCGCGCACGCACACACACGGACGCACGCACGCACACATATGCACACACATGCACACACACGCATGGACGCACGCACACACGCACGGACACACACAGACGCACACACACACATGCTCGCACACGCACGCACGGACGCACGCACGCTCACACGCGCACACATGCTTGCACGTGCACACATGCACACACACGCACGGACGCGCGCACGCACACACACGCACACGCACGGACGCGCGCACGCACACACACACGGACGCACACACGCACGCACACATGCTCGCACGCACACGCACACACATGCTCGCACACGTGCACACATGCTCGCACGTGCACACACGCATGGACGCAAGCATGCACAACATGCACACATGCTTTCACACACACGCACAACGCTCGCACGTGCACACACGCACACACGCACGGACGCATGCACACACACGCGCACGCACGAAACCATGTGAGGTGATGGGCATGTTAATTATCTTGATTGTGGTAATCATTTCACAACATATATGTATATCAAATCATCACATCGCATACCTTAAACACACAATTTTGGTCAACTATGCCTCAATAAAGCTGGGAAAAATTAAAATAAAATAATTGTAAAAAGAAACCCAAGGCCCAAGGTCCACGACATGTATGATCTTAGTGGCTGCCTAAAAGGACGTATTTAGTTGCGCTCCACACTGGCTATGGTTACTAAATGATCCCAACCTGCCAGCACAGCCTCTTCGCTCCCAGTTACACAGGAACTAAGGAGCAGGGGACATCTCCCCATCTCCCTGCTACTGAGCGCTGAGCACTGAGGCAGGACGGGCACTGCCCTGGAGTTTGCAAAGCCAAGGCCTATGTGCTGGGTTGATGAAGCCCAGCACAGGCCCATGGGCCCTGGCCATGCAGGGCTTCTCAGCTGCCCTGTGACTCCTGACCCGCCAGCCCGGGGACATGCCGGCCATCTCCCCACTGCCCAGTGGCTCGCCGTACTGTGCATGCCCTTGCAAAGTGCAGACAGAAAACAGGGTAGAGAGTAGGCCTAAAATCGAAGGCCATCTGCATTCAGAAAACAAACAAGAATTAAAGACCACATGTCTTTTATCTGGTATTATTTCTGATGTTAAAACAATAATCAAAACCAGTAGGAATGACTGCTGTTAGTTTATATGGTGCAGAGTTCATAGCTGACTTCACAAACATGTGTCTCTGTTAGTAAGAGGTGATGGACGGCAGCTTCTGGAGGAAGACAAGAGACCAGGCCCCTGCCCCGTGTGCGCTGGCCGCCTGGGAGGAAGAGAAGCACCCGCACCCAGGCGCTCGGGCCTCGGCCGTGGCCCCGCGACGCAAGCAGCCCTTCTGCTTCTGTGCTCTACCAGGTGTGCTTCTCCTGAGCGTGTCTGCTTGTGTTTGCAGAGGGTTCCACTAAGAAATGAAAACTTAGAAAGCCACTGTCCCAACTGAGGCTCTGGCGGGCCCCTGCGTGTCCTGTGAACGCCTTAATTCGGTCATTCTTCCAGCAGACACCCTCTGTCCCGCCTGCTGTGGGGTGCTGAAGCTGCCGCAGGGAGGCCACCTGCTAGCGGGTGGACGGGCAGACCACGCAGCCACAGATGAATAACCGGGCTGAGACTCGGGCTGCGAGTACGGCTGGCAGCGGGCACAGGCCCCTCTGAGGGGCTGCCTCAGGGCGCTTGGCCTGAGGGGCAGGTGAGACCAGGGCGGGAGGACGGTGCCACCTCCAGCCCCCGCAGCTCTGAGCAGGTGTCAGCAAGCCGCAGAGGGCTAGCCATTTAGGGGAAGGGAGTGCAGGGAGGCACCGCGGCGTGGACAGGCCCCCGAGGGGACAGAGAGGCTCTGGGAGCGGCGCTCAGAGAGCCGAGAGCCGGAGGGGTGAAGTGTTCCTGTGGCAGCCGGGGCGGAGGTGTCACGCAGCTCCTGCNAGGGACGGTGCCCACGGCCGCGCCCGCCACCGTGTGCCTGGGGTGGGGGCGCTTACGCGAACGCTCCCCCTCACTCCTCACTTCTCGGCTTCAAAAGGCACATCTAGGAATGGCAGAAACCAGCCTAACCTTTCGGGTACGTAGGAGTTGGGTGGGAGGGGAATCCTGGCAAAGCTGCTTCGTACGGGGTGAAAAAAAAAAGGAGAGAAATAAAATACAAGAACAAGCTTTCATTACAAGAAAGCCACACTGTCCCGAAGCCCAGACTGAGGGAGCCGGCCGGCCCCTCTCGTAGCCACACCGGAGGCCCGCGGACAGAACAAAACTGGCACTTCTGGTTTTCGGCTGTGGGCATCCTCTGTGAGCAAGTTTTGAATAACTTCCCACAGGGCGACTGCTCCATTTTTAAGCCTCTCTATAATGCTAGAATGTTCTTCCTTTCCTTGAGGCAGAATCTGCCCCTGGACTTCACCCCCGGTCCTGGCTCGGCCTCCCACAGAGGCCAGCCTCTAACCCTGCCTGCGCAGGGGGGGCTCTGGTTGCAGGGAGCAGTCGATGAGCCCCTCTCCTTGTGAGAAAGTGGAAAATACTCTTCAAGTTGACAAGGATCACAAAGACAGCATTACCCACTTCCTTAAAATGAAGCCACACAACTAGACGGTGAGAGGCTGTAAGATAAAGGGACACTATGTGAAAAGGAAGACAAGAGTTGCTGACGGTGTTTCTGAGTGGGTGACCAACTCCTCACCAAAGCCACCCGGGACATCCACGTGGAGACCACCCCAACCTGTGAACCGGCTCCCCAGGCCCTGCCCTCCTCCCGGAGAAGCTGTGCTGCTGGCCCCTCGGGGAGCCCAACTGTCCTGGCCGGCACGGCATCTCCAACATGCCCGTGTGGAAACCCCGAGCCTCCTCCTGGGTCCACTCAACAGGCTCCCGTCCGCCGCTGGGAAGGTGTCCCCGGGAAGTAGGGTCAGGGACTGGGGGGCCAGGGCTGGACCTGGGGCAAGATGGGGCTGGAAGACAGGCGCCATGAGTCTCGGCAGCCGGGCTCCCTCCGCAGGCTCTGTGCTCCGGCCGACCTCAGGGTCCGAATCCCTGAATCCCAGCCACTAACTTGGTGTCTGTGTGACTCTGATCAGCGCAGCCTGTGTCCGGCTCCGCGTGCTCATCTGTAAGATGGCAGAAGAGAATATGTACCTCCTAGAATGAGCGCGAAAATTCAACAAGAAACTTTCTCTTCTTACAAATCAGTAGGAAAATCCAAGGTGGGAAAATAAAAGCATTTAAAAAACGAAATAAAACACATATAAGCTGTCTGGAGCAGTTCCTGAGATCCAGGGCGTGTTCATGAAACAGTGAGCCCGTCCCTTCCCACCTCTGGCATGGAGGCCCCGCGATGGAGAAGGGCCGGGAAGGTGCCAGAGGCACCCGGGTCTGCGGGGGGGGGGGGGGGGGGGGGGGG
>NW_024426996.1:79936628-79940716 GCF_017311325.1 Ursus maritimus
GTGCTGGAAGCCCTGCGGGGGAGGGGCCCTGCCTGCTACCAGCGGGGCACTGCTTCCCCAGGAAGGACACACAGGACCGTGAGTCGGGGAATCCCCACACTTGGGGGCTTGGCTTTGTACCCACTCTGAGTGGAAAAGATTCGCAACCTCCGGGGCTCCCGCACCCACTGCTGACAGAACAAAACTGTCACGAAGATTAGGTTTAATATTTACGATGAAATTGAACTTCTCACATTTACAAATCTCCCGCAGAAATGAATGTCTTCTACCAGAAAAGAAGGGTAAGCATGAACAGAATGTTATAAAAACCACTCATTTTTATCCTGGATTTGGTTACCGGTCCTGTTTCTTTTCATTAAGGAAATTGTTCCCACTCCCAGCTCAAGACCGATTAAATGGCATGATTATCACCGTGTGTAAAATAGGGAACATAATCCCTTTCATTAAAATAAATAAATCCCCAAACACAACCTTCAGGATCCGTGACCCCAGCCTCAGGAATCAGCACATCTGTAATTCACGAGGTGCTTGGTGGGCGCCCCGCGAGCGGTGGGGAGCAGGGCCGCAGGCTTGGGGCCGAGCCGCCCGCCGTGCTGGTAGCCCTGTCCAGGGCCCGCCACCAAAGCCAGCAGTTGTGGGACAACAGACAGTGTCCAGAAAACCATGCTGAGTTTCTCTTTCCCTTGTGGTCCCTGGGCACCCTCGAGCCCCACACCTGTCCCGCTCTGGCCGCCACGGCCTGCCCGCAGACCCACAGCCAGCAGACCATGAGAACATGGGGCTCATGCTTTTTGATACACTAGAAAATTCAACTCTCAAAAGACAGAAGAACAGATTAATTAAAACATGCGGAAAACAAAAGGGAACTTTCAGCATGAGGACTTTCATGAGTATCTAAGAACGTTGGAACCAGCACTGAGCTAAAAGCACGAGGTTCCGTCTGAGCAAGTTCTAGTCAAAGAGGACATCTGTGGCCTCTCCGTGCTGGATCGCTCCCAGGAAGGAGTCCCCACGTACGACACTATTGAGAGGCAGGAAGAAGGCTTCCTCTCCACCCCAGGGCCTCAACTCACCCACTGTGCTCTTCCTAGGAAAGGGACACATAGCACCTGAGTCTCACCCGAATTTCCAGAATTGCTCAAATTCGGCCAGAGCTTTGAAATCTTCGCTTGCTGGTTAGCAAGCTGGCGTGTTTGGACGCGTCAGCACAGGTGTGGGATGGGACGCGCTGCCGCTGAGGCCGGCTCGGCCTCGAGGGCTCCACCCGCTCAGGGCCAGGCTCCTAACATGTCTCTGCAATGAACGGCTTCCAGAACTCGCGTCCCAGCGACCTGGGAGCCATGGCAAGCTCCCCCACCTCAGCCCTTCAAAAACCCTCCCCCAGGGGACGGGGAGAGGCAAGGCAAACGTCTCTTCTGGGTGAATCAATGACAAATACACTTTCACAATTTGAACACTTCATTAAAAATAATAAAAATAGACATCAGAAATTGTGACTTACCACCATCAGATACAGTTGCAGACTGAAAGAAAAGAGAGAGAGACATGAGTTAATGAAGCCTCATGACAAGTCGGGAAGCAGCAGGTCCGTCGTGTGAGTGCGGGGCTCCCAGCTCCGGACGCGGGCGACCGGGGACACGCGGGCACCTCAGTGAGCCGAGCGCCGCGCTCCCACTTCCTGAGCGAACCCCGCCCAAGCCGGGCGGGCCAGGGACACAGGGCTCTGCGCAAGTCATCACCACTTTCATGGGAAGAAACAAATCCCAGCACGTTTGGCACCTTCAGAACACCTCGGAGAAAGCTGGCTCAGGAGCCGACGGCGGCGCAGGCCGTGTATGCAGCGCACGGGGCACCGAGGAGGCAGGCCTCCTGCACGCCACGCCGGCGGCCACCCCATGCCGGGCCGTTCCATCACCTCCACCTGCGCGGGGACCCAGGCCCCTCCGGGGGTGTGGGGGACGGGTGCCGGGGACAGCCCCTCAGGGGTCAGCCCCAGCCCACCCTCCAGGAGGGAGCCTGGACAGCGTGGGAGCCGAGCAGAGGAAGGCGGTTGGCTCAAAGGCACCAGGGCAAGCAGGAACAAGTTGTGCAAGAGGACAACAGGCCAGTAGGAAACAGGAGGCCATGAGGAAGGTCCTGGAAGGACAGACAGTCGGAATAACAAAAGCCCAGTCGGAGGAAGGCTCCCAGGTGCTGCGCAGGCCACAGGCCAGTAGGGAAGTGGGGAAAGGGGAGGAGCGGGTGAGGAAGGAGAGGATCTGGGTGCACAGACACGGGAAGTGGGAAGGAGCCCATGAGGGAAGGACGCGGGAGCCTGCAGGGGGCACCTTGCACTCCTGCTGGATGTCCTGGCCACAGCAGAGGCCGCGTTCCCCAGGACGGCCTTCCTCGAGCGACCCCCAGAGTCACCATGCGGGGGACACCTTGCAGTCCTGCTGGACGTCCTGGCCACAGCAGAGGCCGCGTTCCCCAGGACGGCCTCCCTCGAGTGCCCCCCGGCCATCACCACGCGCAGGACCAACCCTTGCAGCCGCGCGCTTCTCGGTGGTGACCAAAGCCCCCTGGGGCTCAGTCCCGGCTACAGGACCCGGGCACTCTGGCGTGGACAAGGACCCCGCACCCCCTCTGCTGAGGCACGTGAGACCACAGTGTGCTATGTGAGGAAGGTCTTCCCAGCCCGGCTGACGGCCCAGTCCTAGCACCAGGCCCCCCTAAACCTCATCTCCCAGCCTGCTTGGAAGATGGGGGACCCTCTCCCATTCGGAGCCCCTCACCTTGTGGGACTCAGACCTGCAAGGCTAGAAGGCCCGGCTAAGGGATGGCCTTCTGCCCCAGAAAAAGGGCCTGTCCTCCAACAGCCTGGGGAAGCCACGTCCTGATGGTTTTGGAATCGGGGTTGCTCACGGTTTCAAACCATCCTGAGTCCCGGGGGCAGAAATACTCTAAAACAGTACCCTGGCACCTTAGCAAGATATTCCCAACAGCAAATACACACATTGTTGCGTATCCAGTTTTTATACTTCCATCTTGCCAGACGGGCAGGCGGGTGTGGACCCGGCAAGCCAGCACTGGGCCATCAGCCCTCCCCCAGCAGGGGTCTAACCTTCACTACAGAAGCGTGGGCGAGGCTCCTTCCCAGTCCTCACAGTAAATCACCTACAACCATGTTATAAATTCAGCAGTATCAAAGGCACATTATTCCCTGGAGATGATGAGAAGAAAATCTGCAAGGCCACACCAAAATCAGAAATACTGTCAATAATAATGTCTGAGAAATTAATCATAAAACGCAAACTTCATAAACAGAAAGGCCAAAGTCAACTTCGCGTTACAATCGTGGTGAAAACTACATCCTCAGACTTCAGCAGATGAAGCAAAGGCACTAAAAATCTCTACGCCCATCCCCAAAATGAACCATAACCACGATCCAGGACAGAGGGCTGGCCCTGAAGCCGAAAGACATGGAGGAAGGTGGGGGTGAGAGTGGGTGCCGTGGAGCGGCAGCGGGTGGGGGGGGGAGCCGCGTGGACAAGGCGGGCGGGGCGCTGCAGACTCCAGCCCGTGGGGCCCTCGGTGCAGCACAAAGAGACCAAGGTAAAGCTCAACCAATATGCTTTTTTAAAAAGTATCCTTTATTTTTTAGAAGAGTTTAAAATTTATAGAAAAATTGTGAAGACAGTACAGAAGCAAACATGCTTTTATTTTTTTAAAGATTTTATTTATTTATTTGACAGAGATAGAGACAGCCAGCGAGAGAGGGAACACAAGCAAGGGGAGTGGGAGAGGAAGAAGCAGGCTCATAGCGGAGGAGCCTGATGTGGGGCTCGATCCCAGAATGCCGGGATCACGCCCTGAGCCGAAGGCAGACGCTTAACCGCTGTGTCACCCAGGCACCCCGCAAACATGCTTTTAATACACCGCTGCTCCAACCCAGCAAAGGAGCCACTGGGCGGGACCCAGGGGCCGGGCTGGGTGCCGGGTGCAGGGCGCACACCCCAGGACTCAGGTTAAAGATGCCCAGCTCCCGGATCCTTCTGGGAGGAAAGCCGCCCAACTGAGACCGGCAGGAGGTCCAAAAAGTGAGCCCG
>NW_024426996.1:79940722-79968629 GCF_017311325.1 Ursus maritimus
CCACCCCCCCCCCCCCAGGGGAAAGAGGCAGCGGACAGGACAGCAGACCCTCGGGCACTGCAAAGTTCTGCTACAGAAAGCCCCAGAGCTCTGAAATCGTAGGTAGAGGCTGTAACCCAGAGAAGAGGAGGTGAGGGGGCAGCCGTGAAACACAGCCCTCTGCGAGGCATCTGACAATGAACGGCGTTGAGTTTAGACAGCAGGGAGAGAGGCGAACAGAGGGGAGGCCGCTGAAGAGAGAGTCTGGGAACTGGAAGGCAGCCCTGCGAACGGACACCCATGCAGCTGCTCATAGACCAGAGGGTCGGAGCGAGCAGGGGGAGGAGAGGCTCGAGGCCTGGATGCGGGGCCAGAGAACTCTTTCAGAAAGGACTGCTGTCCTGCTGGTGCCGGAGCTGACCGCCCTCAGGCCACCCCTTGGGGGACCCCTCAAGCACGTCCTCCGGAAGGGGCGCCCAGCATTCCGGGTGCCTCCGCTGTTCTCCACGTTCCAGGAGGCACTCAATATCTCTGAGCCACAGCCTCACGTGTGCATTTCCTTCCCTTCCCCCAGTTTGGGAAGCTGTGCCCAAAGAGCATTTCCCAAGCTTAAAATGTTAAGGAAAGTTCGAGGTGCCTGGCTGGTGCCCTCAGTTCAACGTCCGACTCTTGGATTCGGCTCACTTCATGATCTCGGGGTCGTGAGATCGAGCAGAGGGCTCTGAGCTCAGCTTGAGATCCTCTCTCTCCCTCTCCTCTGCCCCCCCCCAACCAGGTACATAAATAAATAAATCTTTAAAATGCTAAGGAAAGTTCTGGGTATCAGGAAACCCGTGGGCTAGTGGGCTCTTCCCGGGGGGGCCAGTAAGGGCTCAGAGGTCACCGAGGTCCCCCAACCACCCCACACCTTCTCACGCACGCTGGGATTGCTCCCAGAGCACTACAGTGTGAGGCAGCGTCACAGGGGAGCCAGCTCCACAGCCTCACCCACGGCCTCTGACCTCCGCTCTGGACGTGTTGCCCTGGTGACGCTCATACCCCGGGCGGAGCTCTGTGGAGACGCGCTTTAATATCATCTCGGCACGGGGCGCCTGGGTGGCTCAGTCGGCGAAGCATCTATCTGCCTTCAGCTCAGGTCATGATCTCAGGGTCCTGGGATCAAGCCCCGAGTCAGGCTCCCTGATCAGTGCAGAGTCTGCTTCTCCCTCTGCCTCTGCCCCTCCCTCCCTCGAAAAAATAAATGAAATCTTTAAAAATAAATTATCTTTATATAAAAATCTTTAAAAAAATATTATCTGGACATAAAACCACTGTCCTCTTCCAAGTTCACATATTTTTGGAGAAATAGGTGATGACTTTTCTTAACCAGATTATTTCATTTGCAAATAAATAGTGTATAATTACCATTAACCTAATTCTTCTGTTTACTGTCCAATACTTATTCTACTTTACAAGCACACAGTGGCAGAGCCGGGCCATGACATCAGCCGATCCCTGCTCAGCGCCCCAACTCCTTCGCCCCTGAGATACAAGCAGGCTGAGGAGCAGGGATCAGGGGCCTTCGCTCCAAGAGGAGGTAAGGCCTAAAGAGGTGAAGTGGTCTGCGCACGGCGACAGGCGCTGGCAGGGAGGAGGCGGGGAGGCGCCCTGCAGGGAGCATGGGGCACGGAGGGCTTCGCCAGCGGCCGGTGCTCAGCGCTCGGCGAGGGGGGTGAGGAGGCACAGGCAGACAACCTGTCAACAACGGGGAGGTGGAAAAGACGGGGAACCCCCAAATCATTGCTATTTGCCTCAGGATCAACGACAAGTCTGATTCTGACCCAAGTTACCGTTTTAAAGCCTGGTTTGCAATTTTTTTTTTTTTTAGCATAGCCCGGCTGACGGGGGGGAAGCCGTCCAAAATGGTAAAGCTTCAGAAACCCCCCCCAGATCCTTCCCATGGAGCGCCCCCCAAGAGGGGACGCCTGCCGCTCAGGGTGACTTACAGTCAGGCATTCCCCAGGTTTCCGCACACTGCGGCCACTGGGCCACTACAAACATTCTGATGAATTACAGCGGAGCACCCCTGACGCTTACTCTGCTACCCGGGCCAATCGGGATCAGTAGCTCGTTCCCACCAGTCTGTCCTCGTGGGCTCCTCCTGCATCCCCACAGCTCCGTGGTCCACTTACAGAAGCAGGAGAACCGTTAAACAAGCTGCCGGGGGAAAGGTCCCGGCACGTTAGCATCTCTCCATGCCCAACGGGACGAGAGTGTTCTAGACCGTATGCCTGCGGGACTGGGGTTGGTTTGAAAGACACACAGTAGTTCAGACGCAGCACAGTTTAAGTTCAAACGGTCTCCATTCCTCGGCTCAGCCTTTCAACCTGACAGTTGAGTGGAAATCAGACTCATTCCCAGCAGGAAATCGGGACCACACACATTCCACGGATTGTTTATTTTGAATTAATGGTGTGAAAATTTCAGATCATTAATATGAACGGAAGTACATGACGAATCTAGCCTTTATCAAATAGGCTGACACTGTTTGTAACATTGGACAAGAGCAAGGATTAAACTGTATCGTCACCAAATGACTCTGATATATGGTAATATATAATAATGCCAATTTTCAATTTTGAGCCTCTGACGAAATCTCCAATCTTGGACATAAAAAGTATTAATCAGTCATAACTGAGTCCAAAATAAGAGACCAAAGGCTGTCAGTTACCCAAATGCATCAAATGTTCTGAATACAAAGAGAATATAAATAACCCGAGTGATGAAAAACCGTAAGAACTTCACACTTCCTGTTTGTATCTAATATGTACTTATTTGACTTTTTAAAAACCTCATCACAGGGGCGCCTGGGCGGCTCAGTCGGTTAAGTGCCTGCCTTTCGCTCAGGTCAAGATCCCGGGGTCGTGGGATCGGCACTCAGCGGACAGCCTGCTTCTCCTTCTCCCACGCACGCTCTCTCTCAAATAAAATCTTTAAAAAAATTTTTAAAATAATGAAAACTTGATCATTTAAGTTTAAAGTGACTCCTCGCTGGACCAAGTGCAGAAGAAAGCAGGTCCGTGTGGGGCCTGCTGGGTGGCTGGGCCCTGACTTGGGCTCCGTGGGCCCAGGGGTCTTCACGCCCAGCCATGACCCCCACGGGAGTTGTCAAATCAATGCAGGGGCCACGGGCCGCATTTGTCAACAACGAATTAAGACGGATAGAAGACCGTGAAAGGCAAACACCAAGTACTTCCGGGATCCATGCCGCGCTCAAGGCAGCACACACATCCCCCGTGGAGAGCAGTCCCAGGGCTCTGAGAGCCGCTGCGGGAAGGTCCAGCCCCTCCTGTGCCCTCAGCCTGGAGCACCCCTCACCACCCCCCGCCCCTGCTCCCACCTGTGGCCGCACCCGGCCAGCCCCCTTACCTGGCTGCGGTGTCAGCCCTGCCCCCTTGGGGAAGCCTTCCTTGCCAGGCCCCTGAGGCAGGCCCACCACAGCCTTGATGTCTGCCCTTGCTGGTCGCCTCCCAGGTCCCTCGGAGGCGGGACACAGGAGTGACCTCCCACAGAACTCCCAGAGGCCAGGCGAGAGGGCTGTGCTCGGCGCCCGTCCCCACGCTGGATGCCACAGTGTTTTATCCCACTCCTGTCTCTCTCCGTGGCCACGCACATGAGCCACGAGCACACACGCCCCCCACTATGCTTTCCAGCAGGTCCAAGCACAGCGACGCCCGGCTCCCATGGGAGACATAAGGCTCCCACGGACGCAGGGAAGAGGCGCATATTTCTAAGGTTCAAGCCATGATGTTCCTAATAAAGCCTTTCTGTGATCGGGAAACACGGACGACATGGGGCGATGACACGGGGCGAAGGCACCCTGGGTGTGTTCACGGCTGCATGATGCGGGGGAGGGTGGAGCCATCATAGCAGAGCACACGGTGTGTGCAGCCTGAGGGGGAGGCGATGGCGCAATCGAGGGCCTTCAGTCAGATACGGGCAGAGCCCAAGCTCGGAATCCAACCTGGGCTTCTCTCTCTAAAATGCATGTGCGTGTGCGTGTATGCGCCTGCATCCCAAAGACCTCTTCATTCTTTAATAAGATCAGAAGAGACCCAAGCAGGCCAAACCCACAATGACAGCATTTTCCCAAGAGTTCGACAGTGAACGGTCCTGTCATGCACACGGGCTCCACACGAACGCCAGGCACTCAGTGTGAACATCTGACTCCACCCAAAAATCCTCTGACTTGGACATAAAGGTTGCAAATCCCATTTCCTAACCGGCTGGCCCAGTTCAAGAAAGACACGGGGTGGGAAGTAGCAGAAGGTCTGGGATGACGCCCACGACTTCGCATCCCAACAGGACAGCAGTGCCCACCAGTGACGTGAAGGTAAGCACGGCCTCCCTGGAACGCTCCGTGCGGGAGGCGGTAATGCGTCCAGCTCTCAGACGGACGCTGCTGCGGAGGAGCTCCTTCTGCAGGAATGGGACCTGCAGGGACTCGCAGGAGGGCAGAATCCAAGCCCCAGTCTCGTGTGAAGTGGAAGCCCAGCCCCAGGGATGCACTTTCTCGTAAAGGCCGAGATGTGTTGGTAGTTTGAAAACCTTCGCCCAGCAGAGCTGAGCCTCAAGCTGGAGCCCTCCATCCTCCCCTGGCCGGCTCCACCGGCTCCCAGCAGCCGCTGAGCTCCAGCAATTGCCCTGTGGGTCAGGGGGCGTGGCCTCCACCCTCAGGGTCAGGCTGGGCTGGGGGAGATCCAGCTGAGATTGCTTCCAGGCATCAATGCCTCCTGCACTCGCGGGATGCCTGCAACAAAGCCGCACACCCAGACCGGGCAGCTCCGCCCCCAGGTGCTTCCGCTGGGTGCTGGAGATGAATCCAAAAATGTCAGATCCCTGCTGTCTGGGCAAGTCAGGTGCCATGGGAGAGGATGGCGCTGAGAAGGGCACACGAAGGTGTCCCTGCAGGGTGTCGCTGGACATGGGCTGATGCAGGGAAGAGTGAGCAGCACCCAGGGCTGCAGGCAAGACAGCAAGGTGGGGGCGAGGAAGGAAGAATGCAGGGACAGACTGGGAGGGCCGAGCCCACGGGCCTACCGACACGGAGGGCTCAAGGGATGGCCTGAGTGAGGGGCAGGGGAGACCGAGGGAGAAGCCCAAGTCCGACTTGGCCACTATTCCCACCCACCTCCTGCATGTCCAGAGGGAGCAGGGAGTGGACACGGACCTGCTGCCGGGTCTGGAGCCAGGGGTCCCCGCTGCAGAAGCAGGCTGGAGAAGGCAGCCTCTAGGTGACAGCTCCGAGGCACCTGGAGGACAGAAGCCAGGGAGGGATCCCGAGGGAATGGGGCCTCCAGGAAAGCTGGTCAAACGCTGGGACACCCAGATAAATCCTGCTGTTTTAGGAGATCTGGCCTTTCTTTCGTGGGACGATGACAAGCACCCCCAGACAAGTTGTTCTGGGACAGAAGGCGAGAAGGGACGGTGCACGGGATCAGGGAAAGGAACCCGTGTGCTGACTGGGACTGGGGGAGCAGAAGACAGGACCATCTTCAGCGAATATCTCGGATGGAGAGCTGCGGGTGCAAGGTGGCCCACTTCCTACTAAAAGAAAGGGGAAGACGTGCGGACAGAAACTGAAGTCTCCCGCAAATAGACAAGGAGGTCTGATACAGACAGCCAGGAGCAGAGCCTGAGAGAAGAATGTGTCTGTGTAACCAGTGCATTAAGTGGGGTGAAGGCAGCTCACCCCGACAGATGCGAGCCCCCTCCCACACTGGTTTTAGGGTCGAAAGCTCTCTGGGGCAGAGTACGCACTGACTGACGGACAGCCAGTCACTCAGGCCCAGCCCAGGCAGAGACCAGCCCGCCAGACACAGGCCCTCGGCCCTCCACCCCAGCTCTGCTCGGCACTGTGGGAGCCCCGCGAGTGGGACAGGCCGATAGGAGAGGTGGGCAGTGAAGAGAAGTCCGTTCATCTGAGCTAAAAAAAGAGAAACTCAGCCAAATGCAGAACTCTGTGCAGCCCGCCCCGCTCATCCCAGAGGTTCGGAGCCAGCCGGGCGGGAGGCGGCCTGGCACATCGGCCCACAGAAGGGCATGCCTAACACGCTCTCTCCCATCCCACAGCAGCCTGGCAGCCGGGCAGCCCACGCGGCCTCCCCTGGGGACACCTAACCCCGCTCTCAGCTCCCCCCACCCACCCCCGTGGGCCCGTGACTGGAGCCACAGCTGGCCCTGCCCGGCTCTGCCTTCTTCCCCTTCCCGCCTGCGCTTAGCCAGGTGCAAGCCTGGCCGGTCCTCCTCACCGCCACCACTCTGTCTTCCTCGAGCCTCTCTGGGGCTTTCTGTGCAACCTGCTCGCCCTCTGCACGCCCCAGACCAGGCACCCCGGGCACGGCTGCCTCCACCGCTCATCCCGCACTGCCTAGAACAGAACACACCACTGTGTCCTTCTAGTGCTGCCCTTCTTATTTTCAAATCCTACCCAGAGCTCCAGTGCACGAGGAGGTCAAAGCCCCTTGGTCCCTGGAAAGTTCTTTCCCTCACACACTAGCAGCCTGAAGGCAGCTGCCCAGGGAAGACAGACCTCAAAAGGCATCTGTGACATGAGATGTGCTTCCAAGCCCCTGAACGACCAAACTCTGCCAAGCGTGCGGCCCAGCAGGCTCCGTGGTTTACGACCAGGCAGGGAGGGACAAAACCCGGGAGTGACTAACGTCCGTGGGCAGCCCTGCCTGCCTCGGGAGGGCCTGGCCTGGCAGGCGTTGAGCAGGACAGTGGGAGGTGGGGCGGGGGCCGCTGCAGCCCCGGGCCTCTCACCTGCCGGCCGCGGCCACAGCGCCGGACGGGAGGCCCAGCCCCCCAAGTGGGTCCATGGGTGCTTGCCGCAGCTTGCTTCTTGTGACAATTCCTATTCCTTTTGGGCTGCGGGTTTTTGTGTCCCCCACACAGCACCTCAGCAGCCCCTGCGGCCGACACCCACCCTGATGGGGTCTGAGGATGACGGACTGCTTCGTTCTGACAAAGGGGCACATCTGCGTGTCCCAAGTCTACTTCCGCTCAACTTCACTTCTTAAAAGATGGAGAAACTGTGATCTGTTCATTTGGCCAGGGAGAGCCTGGCACTTTTTCTGGGCCAGCAACCACCGGCTGTCCTTTGTGCTCCTGAAGTGACTGTGGGAAAGAGCTCCTATGAAGGCGGGAGGGCTCTCTGCCTCAAGATAAAAGGCGCTTGCGAGAAACACAGCCTTTCACGGGGTTGACTGAGCACACACACGCACCGCGGATAGCGGCCTAGCCCCCTGGGGCACCCCCACTTTCACACCAACAGGCGGAGGCTCACAGGGAGAAGCGCTTGGCCTAGGATGGCAGAGCCCGTGAGGCGCGGAGCCACCTTCCCACACGGGCCCCCCAGTCTTCCTCCCCTCGCACCATGTGCCTGTGGGGTTAGCCCCCCACGAGGACCCTCTTCCTGCCCGTTTTCCCACGGGCCCCCTTGGAGCTCGGCAGAGCTGCACGCAGTACCCACCTCTCATCCCAGGACCTTCCGGTACCGCCTGGACCCCAGAGGGGAGGGAGCGGCTCCCGTACCACGGCTTAGCACGACCATACCCTCAGATTGTCACACACCCATGCCAACAACTTATTTGCCAGTTTGAGCATTTGCAACAATTCCAAAAGGGACCCAAATCATTTATACAGGCAAGTACAAAGGCAGATTTTTAGTGACCTTTTTTTTTTTTTACTACTCAGAATAAAAACCAACATTTTCTAAAACTTGCCTTTACATACCATTGGACTGAATATGCAGCCTACACATCTGCACAAATGACTAACCGGTTAATTGGTCCACGAAGGACACAATATATCCAAAATTCACTTTGCCATCCAGGACCAGGAGTGGGGTCTACGGGGACACGAGGCAGCCGGAGGCAGCGGAGGCAGGCACGCCCGTAAACATCAAAGCCTCCTCTCCACCCTCCCGTGTGAGCGTCAGTAGCACCTGGGCTTTTCAAAGTACAGCCTATTTTTAAAATACATTAAAATCTGCACTCACTGCATAAGGATAATTCTTCACCTCTCCAACTGACCTATTCCTATTTTCCATGTAAAGGGAAGGAGGCAGCTCCCTCCCCTCCACCTCACATCCGAACCCCTCACTTCTGAACTGACCCCTGCAGCCCCCGGAGGCTCCAGTTAGACATCAGGAAAACATCAAGATAAAACAACTCTCAGAAAAGAATGAATTTAAAACCGGTAACTCCGTAATTAGTGACAATCTTCTGCTTCATACATGTACACAGGCACAACAGGAAAATAAACATTCTTTTTAAAATCTCAAACCTTTTTAAAGAAAGCTTCATAGTAAGTCCAACTTTATATAAAAGCTCGGATAATAATCCCTATGCCGGGAGTTCCCTATGTACGTGTACAAAGCAGAATCAACTCATTATGTTTTAAAATATTAGATATAAAATGGTGATTTCAAGAGTAAGATAGATTTTAATAATTCAGTTGAAGTTTAAGAATTCAACACAATGAGCTCACTTGTCTTTAAAATCTGCTAGCATTACTGCCGTTTGGAGAGAAGGATGCTCTCCGTAGGGGCAAGGCAAGCAGCTGGGAGCCTGGGGGAGGGGGGGCTGGCCCGGCCCAGTGGGGCCCACCCGCCCTGCCCAGCCTCACCCCAGGGGCCTATGGTCCCAGAGCCCCGCGCGAGTACTAGAGCTCCGTGATGCAGACACGGACAGCAGTGTTTTCAAAGTTGACACCTACAATCTAGCATTCACCGGCCAGTTTAAAAACAAAGCAGTCATGGAGATGCCAAGTTTTCTTACAAAAAAATCCATTAAATGACAAGAAACAGCTGGAATAACTTACCTGCTGATCATTTAACATGTGCATTTCCTTTGACAGCCCTTTTCCCAAATTCATCTTAAGACAAGAACACTTCCGACCCACAACAGGCGCGGATCTACTCTATACCATTTGACGCGGCAGCATGCCTGTGCACGTCAGGGAAGTTTAAAGACATTTCAGATGAAGTTCCACTCTGCTCCCTTCGTAACCCATGGCAACAGGACACTGCAGGAAGCTGTGGTTTGCCAGGGATTCAGACTCGATCTCAATTGTCTCATGTACAAAAAAAAAAAAAAAAAAAGCCGTTTACATAAGTCGCGCTGTGAG
Organism: Ursus maritimus; assembly: GCF_017311325.1. NCBI lineage: Eukaryota > Metazoa > Chordata > Mammalia > Carnivora > Ursidae > Ursus > Ursus maritimus. Next base: position 79,949,873 of record NW_024426996.1, read on the forward strand.
ATCATTTTTCAAGTATTTCCTCTACCAAATCAGAAGAATAAAACTTCAGCTGATAGGGGTAATTCTCAGTCAGTACAACAGCTGCAGAGAATTTGTTTTTTTAGCAGCGTGGCGCAGTTCACAGCCTTAATTACAGTTGCTGACGATTCTATTATAAGCCTCCATATGCACGAGTTTATGTGATGCCAACCTGCGGATTCGGTCGTATTCCTAACACCCGTCTCACGCATCTATCTCTGTCCCATGATCTGCCTCGTCTGCCTTCCGACGCCTGGTACAAGCTGAGAGTGAGGGAACCGCGGCAGATCCTGGTGGACAGAGGAAGAAGAAACTCTAGACTGAGTCTAGAACCTACGTGTCACTGCAAAATGACCTGTTAACTTTCTGGAGACTCAAGGGCAGGCCGCTCACCCCAAAGGGCTTCTTTGCACCATGCTGTGCATGTCAAGGTCTCATCTGCACGGCTCCAGGGCTCAGCCCCGCCTGGAGAGTTAGGTTGCTGCAGACCTCGGGAAGCCTCCTGTCCGGGGCTGCAAACGCAACGCCCACAGGGTCAAGAGACTGGGGGGATGGCCCTCGGGCTTGTCAGGCCCTCAGCTGACAGCACTGACCATGCTGAGCCCATCCTGACTTTTGCTTTTCCGCAGGAGAAACATGAGCATTCCCGTGAGCATTCAGTGAAGGGAATCTGGGACACGGAGCACAGGACTGGGTTTAATGCAGAAACGTACAGGGCCTACCTGAAAGGTGAAGACCTTACAGACAAAACATGGGCATCAGCTCAAGATGCCTCCGACTGCTTTTCTCAACAGATCCACACACAACCAAAGTATGAACTGACGTCAAGGCAAGAGCGAGGAAGGGGCAGAAGCTGCCATCACCATCCACACCGCCACCACCACCACGCACAGAAGTGCCTGGCCTGACAGCATGGGAGACGCTGGGGGGCGAGCGAGGGAGGGGCCGGAGAGGGAGAGCACAGCCCAGGGCTGGGGGATAGGCCTGGGAACACAGGGAAACTGCAAGGAAGGCTAGGACCAGGTAAGAGAGGTGGGGATGAGAGCAGCAGCCTACAGCATGGGCCCCTGGCAGGTGGGGAGCGATGCACCAGGTCCCCCCACCGCCCCCCCTGCCCCCTGCGCCGGGCAGGGGTGATGAAACAGGCCTCAGGCCGGAGAGCTCCTTCCAACCCTCCTGGGCATCCAGGGCTCCCGTGGTTGACCCGCCAGGCCTGGAGGGGCCTAGAGCCCCTGCCCTCACTAGGGCCTCATCTTTAAGTACCATGGCCTACCCACTCCACCTGTTCACCAGGATTCATCTTTCCCAAACAGGACAGTCGGCAGTATGAAGGAAAGTGGGGGCCTCCACTTACAAACAGGCCTCCTGGACACACGAACAAGTCCACCTTTCCCGGGAATAAAGCAAGTCTGGCAGACAAAGCCCGCAAGCCCACCTCCTTCCCCCAGTGGCCGGAAGACAGGGAAGCGGCAGGCAGGGTGCTGTGTGGTACCAACCGCAGACTGGCAAGGCTGACCCAGGATCTGGCCAGGCCCAGAGGGCAAACAGATGGGACACACGCCACCCTCCCTTCCCCAACCCTGACACTCACCAGCCCCCCTGCCCAACTTCACCCTCCAACGCACACGCACACGCACACACCCACACACACCTTCAAAGGACACATTCTGGCAGGTTTTCGTGGGTGCATCAAACCCGTGACTCTGTGACCCTGGTTACTTTCCATACCAATTTCCGAGGGGCCTACACTAAGCCACCAGCCCCAAAGGCCTGCCAGACCCCAGAGCCACCAGGGACCATGAACGGAACGGGACTGCAGGCTAGGAGGGCCACGCCCACAGGGCGCCCCGTGGGACCTCAGGCCTGGACCTCGAGAAAAGCCGGCACCCAGGCGCTGAGCCGTCCACACTACCACTCAGGGGCCAAGCTTGTTTTTATTTGAATCACTTCAGACAGAAATGCCTGCACCCCAGCAGAGGAAGTGCAATTTCCTCTTGTCTGTGTGGTCTGTCTCGTGTGGCCCGGACGGCGGCCTGCCCCCACCCGGCTCCACGCGCTGCTGTCTCTCTGAGTCCTTGTGTCCTTTTGGGGCTTTCTGTGTCTCCCCCCGGCTGTCGGCCTGCTCTTCTCTGCTGTCTGTAGGGTGAGGAGAGGGAAGGGATGGGGGCACAAATCTGCTGACAGACCCCCTACGCCGGATGGCACCCTCGGCTCCCAGCGCGGCTCACCTGCAGGGGAAGCAGGGATTCCCAGTCCGTCCAAGTGTCCCAGAGTCCCAGGAGCTGCTGAGGGCCAGCGTTCAGGACACCAGACACACTCACCATCACATCCTCCCTATTCTGACGGGTATGCTGGCTCAGGGCCAGCTGGGGACCGAGTTCAGACCTGGGCCCACAGAGACCGGCCCTAGTAAGAGCAAGTGAGGGTTTGGGTGTAAGAGACTCTGGCGGGGGTGGTGGGGCGGGTGGTGCTGCACAGGCTCGGCCTCAGCAGGGCAGGGAGCCGCGCAGAGGGGCAGCGGGGAGAGTGCCAGCTCAGCAGGGGGGTGGGGGGTCCTCGGCCCCCAACTCCAGGCCTGCCTGACCATGTGAGCTACCTAGCAGAAGAGCTAGGGGCCTTCGATGGGGAGCTCTGGCCCAGGAAACTGGACAACAGGAAGTAGGTACCAAGCACGCAGTGGTGCGTCACCCGGCTGGAGAGAGCCCAGAGGCCCTCTGCTCCCTCAGGGGTCTGTCCTGGGCTGGGAATCCAGTGTAAGCACCTGGGAATGGCAGCAGAGGCCCTGTGGGACTGGGTCAGAGCTGCTCAGGGAGCAGTCAGGGGGAGAGGCCAGCCAGAGCATGCAGATGAGAAGGGAGCAGAGGGCATTCCAGTGCGAACACAGGCAGGCCAGGCAGAGAGAACCCTTTGTGGCCACCTAGAAAATCCTGGTGAGGGGGCCTACCGAAGAGCCCCCGCCCCCGCCCTATTCTGGTCCTCCTGGCAGCAGCCTCCCGCCCCCCCAGGCACCTCTCATGGGTTCCTGCCCTGGTCCCGACAGGACTTCCCAGGTCTTCTGGAACACACACACTCTACCAAGGTCCAGCGTGGCAGAGGGAGAGGAACAGGGGGAGCAGCCCAACCTCAGGGTTGCAGGCACTCCAGCCACCCCCAGGGCTGGGTGGTTGGAAGGAAATGCATGACCTCAGCGCCCTCTGCTGTCCAGACCCCAAACTGCCAGTCCCTGCTAACCACACCTGGGCGGTCTCCCCAGCCAACTTCCTCCTAGCACAGGGCTCTAGACCCCTCGACAGGGAGGACCGGACGGGGCGGGGGAGGGGGGGGGAATGGGCACTGGGAGAGCCAGGAGGAGCAATGGGGTGCTCCCCATGGGATGCCGATTACAGCCAGAGAGGCAGCAGGGCAGGTGGGCCTGGCACTCACCAGAAGGCCCATCTGGAAAGGGAGGAGAGGCTGAAGGAGCCCACAGTCTGGAGAACAGCCAGGTCGTTTCCCCCTCGCAGGGCCACAGCAAGCCCAGGGACGGTGGATTTCACTAGGGTCAGCACACTTGCTTTGAGAAGGGCCAAGAGGAAACACTCTCAGGTCTGTGGGTCACAGTCCTACCACCCAACTCTGCCCCTGCGACAACAGCACAGACATGGGAATGGTGTGACTGTGTGACTATAAAATGGTATTCGCATGATAAGCCTCTGGCCTGCAGGCCACTGTGTGCAGACTCTGGCCCTAACCACCGCCTCTCTGCCCAGCCCCAGATCCCCCAGCTCTCTCCTGGGCTCCAGCTCCAGGGCTCCTGCTGGCTCTCCCACCCCTCCTGTTCTGTCTGACGGTGGTGCTCCCCCCATCATTCAGAAACTCCAGAGCTCCTGCTGAGCCTCCCGACACCCCGGGAGCTCGTGTAGGCAGGGAGTGCATCTGGAGAGCTTGCACAGTGGCTTCCAGCAAGGTCTGGGCCCTGCCCCTCCTGCTCTGCCCCTGCGTCTGCCACAGGGCCTTCCCCATAGCCCCACTGGCCCAGGCGACAAATACACACCCCGAGTTCTCCGCACTCAACACAAGAACATCACTCTCTCCCTCAGTTCCCTCCTGTCAATTTACCCAAAAGCCTCCCTTAGAATAAGACCCCAGGTCTCAGCCTGGCCCTCCCTGCCTTCCGGCCCCAAGACCTTCACGTCCTGGCCCCTCGCATCGAGGGCTCGACATGAACACTCCCTCCTCAGAGGGGCCCATCTCTGGCCACAGACCTATCCCGGCTCCCCACTGCCATCCCCCTGCCACAAATGTGCTACAGCCTGCCATGCCTCCTTCCAGGATATCCCCAGTACCACAGGCCTCCCACCTGTGTCCCCAGGCCCAGGCACCTTTCTTCATCTAGTGACCCTCGACCCCCTCCCTGGGTCCTGGCCAAGCGCCGGGCACCCCCCAGCTCCGTCCAAGAGCCTTCCTGACACACCTGCACCAAATCGGGGCCACTCTTCTCCCTTCCCTTGTGCCCTGGGGGCTCATGGGCCATTTCCTACCCCCACCCGTGAGAGCCGTCACAGCTGTGCTGGACAAGCACCTTTCCAACACCGTCTGCTGACCCCACACGCTCACAGCTGTCGCACAAACAGTCTCACACATTCTGCACCGCATAGGACTTTCTGGCACACTGGTCCAAACAGCTAAGGAGAGAAGCCCCCAGCGACCTGCACTCACCCCACCCCGCTCCCCGCTCCCCTGCTCCTGCTCCCTGCTATGGGGGGGGGGGCAACAGCTGGACAGAGGACCTCTAGAGACCCGGGCCTCCCACGCTGGTCTCGGGAGCACAGCTCCCCTTTATGCCTGTACACGTTCAGCTCAGCACCCCTGCCCCCTGGCCTGTCTCCTGGGCCTTCCGCACCGGCACCCTCTCACAAACATGGAGACCGTGGGTTCACGCCCCGATCTGTGCCCGACGAAACACCTGCGGGGCAGAGATGCCCCTGCGGTCCACGCTGGGCCTACAGGGCTGACCACGTTCTTCCTGACCAGCCTCTCGGGTCACTGCCTCCTGGGCGACCGACTGCCACGGTCATGACCAAAAGGGGCACCTTTTGAAAACACACTAAAACTCACCTCTGACGTTTCTACAGCAAATGTCTCATTCTCTGACCCCACCCACAAGGCCCCGGCCCAGTTCCCGCCATCTGTCAGCAGCTCATCTCCTGCTCTGAGGGCAGGCCCCTCCATCCCTGCCTCCACACACCCCTGCTCCTGTCCCGTCTTCCTCTCTCGGGCTCCCCGGCAGAACCCCAGCGGTCAGCAGGGCTGCGAGGCTCGGCTGAGCACGTTTTCTGGAAGCTGGAACACAAATTCAGAAAGGAGCACACAGTGCGCACGTGCGGTTCAGAGAGTCATACGAGTGCAGCCCCTGGAGCCCCTCCCAGGCTGTAACGAAAGGCCACGTTCAGGCCTCTCTCCACGGTTCTACACTGAACACAGAACCGCACGCCGTGGCTCAGTCTGGCCTCTTTTCTGATGTACGGAAATGGAATCTTGGGTGTCTGCCTTCTTTCTGGGACATTCACCCGTGCTCCCGAGGCAGCCACAGAGCATCCCGCTGCATGAAGAAATCACAGCTGACCTGTCCTTCCCACGGAGGGCGGACCGGCAGGCAGCCTCCGCTCCGGCACTGCAGGACTGGTGCTGCAACGACCTCTCGCCGCATGTCCCCCCGCGCACTTGACGTCTACTTCGGATGGAGCAGAGCTGCAGATCGCAGGGCGCGTGTGCCCCACACACCCAGCCACGCCGCCATGCAACACTGCGGTCCTCACTCCAGCTGGCCCGGCGTGCCAACCCCACCATGGCTGTCATGACACCTCCCTGATGACGAACGGGCTGGATGCCACCCGGGTGTCATCTTTTCATAAAATGCCCACCTGAGTCTCTTGTCCACTTTTCTCTGGCAGGCATCCTTAGATGGACGGGCCAAGGGGGCCACCACCACCCACCCTGCCATCCCCGTGTTCTAGCAATGGTGTGTTTGCATGAAAGAAGGGTCCTGACATTCACCAAGTCGGGGCATCAGCCTTTGCCTTTATGCTTCATGTCATGTTGGGTTTAAAGTCTTCTCCGCCCCCACACCACGAAGCTGCGTGGCTGCCTTACCCTCTGCTGACTCTCCTGCGCTCCCTTCACACTACATCTGCACCACAGCTGGGTCTAGCTGTGTTTGGACGGCGTGCGGAGGATGGACTTTCTTTCCTTCTTCCTTTCTTTCTTTCAATCTTTCTTTCTTTCTTTCTTCCTTTCTTTCTTGTTTCTTTCTTTCTTTCTTTCCTTCCTTCTCTTCTTCCCACATGGATGTCTCCTTATTCCAGCACCACTGAAAAGACCATACTCAGCCCTGCTTTGCACACAGCCCACGTATGCAGGCACTGGGTCTATTTCTGTGCATGCTCTTCTAGTCCACTGTCTGTCTGTCCATCCGCGTGCCAACACTTACACACTCTTGAATTGCTCTCACTTTGTAATAAGTTTTGGTAGCAAATAGCAGAAGTCCTCTTACCTATTCTTCACGAATATCCTGGCTACTCTTGGCCTTTTGCATTTCTATGCCAACTTTGGAATCATCTTCTTAAGTTCAACAAAATACCTGTCGGGATTTTGATTAAAATTGCACTGAATCTGTATGTTATTTTCTAACTACACCCACAGCTGACTGCTGTATGTAGATGGAATACCCAGCACTTGGCAAGCAGTCATTAATTTTAATAATGACTCTATAGATTCTTCTAGATTTCTGACATCTTAATATCATGTGAGAATAAGAACATTTTCACCTTATTTTGTGGTTTTAAAATTTCTATTGTTTTTACTTCCTTAGTATGGTGAGACTGGCAATAAACATTTGAACAGAATGGTAACAGCGTACGTCTTCCTCTTGCTTGTGACCTCAAAGGGAAAAGCTTAGGTATGCTGCAATCTCAGGGTTTTTGTATCCTTGTCAGATTAAGGAAGTTCCCTTTAATTCCTATTTTGTTAAGTTCTGTTTTGCTTCGTTTTTGTATTTACCATGAATGAATTTTCTGGCTTTTACCAAATGCTTTTCCTGCTTCTGTTGAGATGACAGACGATTTTTCTACTTTGCTCTGTTCATGTGTTCCGTCATATTGACTTTCAGGTGTGAAAGAATCACATCCCTGGAATGAAGATGCCCTGCTGGGCTGCACCTCTGTCAGAGCGGGATGTCCTGCCACCTGTGCTCTCCGCTGGCAGCCCTGCCCCCCCCCCCTTCTCAGGGACTCATCCGCTTTCAGTGCTACGGTTTTGGAGGCCTGATAAAATGATCTGGGAAGGAAGCTCTCTTCATGGATTCTTCCGCTGGTTCATCGGTTAACCTTCTGTTTCATTAATTTCTGCCTCTGCGCCCCTCACTGCCCAGCCTCTACTTCCTCTGGGTCGGTCTCACTGCTCTCTCTCTAGCCTCGAGACCACCGTCCACGTTCCGCCCCCTCAGGCCTGCGCCAAGGCACGGTGAGCGCCCCCTGGCACCAGGGCAGCTGTGTGCCACGGTTCAGATGCACGCGTTTCAGCGTCATCCCGATCTGCTCCGGCCTCCGCACTCATTCTCCTTTCAACTCCGGAGAGCTTGGTGGATCGCGTAGCCACAGGCGCGCGGCACAGCCCCCCTCGCCGCGGGATTCCAGCCGACCTGGCTGTGGCAGCGGACCAACTCTGGGGACAGTCCTCCGCAGCTGCTGAGACTTGCTTTCTGGTCCAGCACGTGGTCAACGTCCGTACACATTCCCCGAGGGAGTGGAGAGAAGGCGCTCATCGGGGCGGTGCCACGTGTGGTCCAGGAGGCCACACTGGGAGTCGCGCTGCTCGGATCCTCTCTCTTACGGACCTTGTCTGCTCAATCTGCCAGTCACGAGGCAGGGAGTGTTTACGATCTCCCGCTACATCCATTAGTCCACTACTATTCCTGTTTCTATCCATTTTTGCTTTAGATATGTTGGACCACACTACTAAATGCATACCAGATTCAGAATTGCAACTTCTTATTGCCTCTTATCTTGTGAAGGCTCCCTTTTCACCTTTAGAAGGCTTCGTGTCCGAAAGCCAACTCTGACATCAACACAGCTATGCCACCACTCTTTTTCTTCTTAAAGATTTTATTTGTTTGGGGGGGAGGGGCAGAGGGAGAAGCAGGCTCCCCACGGAGCAGGGAGCCGGACAGTCCTGACCTCAGCCCAAGGCAGACGCCTCACCACCTGTGCCCCCCAGAAGCCCCGCCACCATTCTTCTGATTAGCGTTGCATGGTGGGTCCTTTCCCGTTCTTTCACCGGCTTCCTGCGTCCTCGAGTTTTACACACGTCTCTAGTAAGAGTATCATCAGATTTTTCATGCGGTCTGACAATCTTTTCTTTTTAATTGGAATATTGAATTCATTTAAAATCGATGTACTTACTGACGTATCCGGACCTAACCCAGCACTCTAGGAACGCCGCCTCTCGTCGCAGCCTCCTGTCATCTCGCCTCTCAACTTTCTCACCTTCTTTTGAGATGACTGTTTTTTATAACTGCATTTTCCCCTCTTGCAACCTAAAATGACTCAGTATTTTACCGTCTCAGGTTACCCTGGGGATCACAGCAAGCATCCTCACATTATAAGAATCAAGGAGGTACCGGCACCTCTACCCTCGTCCTCACTGAGGTAAGCGCCCGAGCCTGGCGCCGCATGGACCCTCTCCCGGGAATCACACTACCGCTGTGTTGTCAGGTAAACTGATGAATTTTTTAAACAAACAAAACATTGTTATTCTTGTTTTATACACTCACCAATCATTAGGATTGACCCACACGTTTACCATTTTATACGGTCCTCCTCATTGTCCCCAGGCTTAAATAGCTCTCCATCTGAATTTACCTCCAGGGGACACAATCCAAGACACTAGTGTCCCAAGGGGCCCCGGGAAGCGGACTCGAGACTGGACTCAGGCCGAGGAGCCGGGCTGGTGGTGGTCGAGGGGACGCAGAGGCCCCTGGCCGGGTGCAACGTGGAGAGAATGTTCCTAAGGGGCCCAGGATGATTAAGCACCAATTGAAGGCTGACATGAAAGCTGGTGCCTCTGGGGAGGGGACCATACATGGCAGTGAAGACCAAGAGTTTGGGGACAGTCTCAGAGACTGCCTAGGACAGCTGCTAAAGAGTAACAAAGGGAAGGACAGACAGACAATGTGTTCGACGAGCTGCCCTAGAAAGAGGCTTACCGGTGACGAGGGCTCACGGAAGTTATGTGTAACTTCTACAGTTTGAAATCCTCAGACAGAAAAAAAATAACAAGGATTCAATCTTATGTCTCTAACATACCATTTAAACAAAAGCGAGAGGTCCCAATTGAAAAAAGGGGGGGACACCTGGGTGGCTCAGTCGTTATGTGTCTGCCTTCGAATCAGGTCATGATCCCAGGGTCCTGGGATCGAGCCCCGCATCAGGTTCCTTGCTCTGCAGGGAGCCTGCTTCTCCCTCTCCCTCTGCTGCTCCCCCACTGTGCGTGCTCTCTCTCAAATAAATTAATAAATAAAATCTTAAACAAAAAAAAGTGAGAGGTCCCAGACGTGGCAGAAAGACCACAGCTTTGCAGCCTGGCATGGCCTGGAAAATGCTGTTGGACCTGCACCTCAGTTCTGCCATCTGTACAACAGAGACCATGACAAGCTCCTTGCGGAGCTGATCTGAAGACCAGAGAGAAAAGACACGAGCCGCCCAGCCAGCCCTCAGTCAAGAGCACAGACCACGGCGCCCATGTGGGCAGCGTGGCGTGGGAAGCCCCGGCACTTCCTCGTGGGCGAGGAGAAGTGAGCAACAACCACAGCGGCTTGCAAGGGCTGGGCCACGTCAGAGACACGGAGCTCTGACCACAGGCTGCCACCGCGAGCCCGGCTGCTGCTACCTCGTCACCGCGTGGCGCCTCAGACCCCTTCCACGACCCTTCCAGAAACATGCAGACACAACACCTGGCAAGCTGCCTAAGCCGAGAACACGGCCTTAGTCGAGACCCCCTTCCGGGGGGAGCAGGAGCGCTCTGGGGCCCCCCAGCCGGCCTGGGCACAGGCGTGGGCGGCACGCACACCTCTGCTTCTTCCACGAGAGCTCGGGCGCTGACCGCTGCTGACCGAACACGGCACGCTGGCCTGACCCGCCCCCCAGTTACCAAGAGACCCTGGGCGAGGGGTCCCACCACCAGCCCCCCTCCTGCCCCGGGACCTGCCCTCCAACTCTGACAAACTCCACATCCAGCCTCAAAGACGATGAGGTTTCAAAGGCCCCTTCCGCCTCTCACAGTCAATGATTCCAGTCTCACCTGAAAACACAAATTCATCTGCTCTTTGAAGCAAGAAACTACCAAAGTCAGTTTCACGTTATCGTTATTCAGGCTGTAAGATATTATCTCATTTAGAGTTAGTGTTTAAAATAGACCCAAACAGGTATTCGCACAACCGTGTTCACAGCAGAATTCTGCACGGCAGCCAAAAGCTGGGAGCACCCGAAGCATCCACTGTCAGATGGACAGATGGACACAATGTGGACAAAATGGAGAAAACGGAAGGACGTTCTGACACCTCCCACACTGCGGAGGACCCTGGAGGACACCGTGCTCGGTGAGATGTGCCAGACACAAGAGCACAAATCCCGTACGGCTGCCCTTAGAGAAGGGTCTTCGTCAAAACCGCGGAGACAGAAGGGTGGCGGTGGGCGCCAGGGACTAGGGGACGAGGAGTCTGTGTCTCATGGGGACAGTTTCCGTATTCCCAGAGGAAGAGTGCTGGAGACGGAGGGTGGGGACAGCTGCGCGACACTGTGAATGTGCGTAATGCCACTGACCTGGGCGTTTAAGAGCGGGGAATCTCATGCTAGAGCAGTTTACTGTAATTAAGTGTATGTGTATAACGGCACCCTCAGCAAAGGCGGAAATAAGCCGCAAGGATTTTTTCAAAATATTTATTTGACAAAGGACCCATATCCACAATAATATACAAAGAAGTACTACAAAAACATTTTTTTAAAAAAAGACAAGGATATGCACGGGCTGCTCATTCGGAACAGCGAGAATCTGACTGGCCAGAGAGCCTGCGACGGGCCGCTCGGCCTGGCTCTTCATCAGTGAAATGCGAAGTAAGCCAAGACGCCTTCCACTGAAACAGAAAAATTCCAGCCTGACGGCTCTCGGTGCCGGAGAGGCGGGGTGACCAGAGCCTGCGTGGGAGCGGCCACTGAGAGCAGCGACTGTCACCCAGCACTCCCCAGCTGGGGCCCCCCACCCCCACCACGTGCTCAAGGGGGCCCGTGCAGAGGAGAGGGTTTCCCGCCTCCCACCGGCTGTCCGGCGACCGCAGAATGGGCGGAAGGCCAGCACGTTTGCAGCAGGGCGCCACGTGACAAGTAACACGCGGGACTAAGGCCACGAGGGTCCGTGTGGAAAGCGTCAGCAGCGTGTGAAAGGCGGCAGAGTAAGACTGTGTGAAGTACACACGATGAGCCACAGGAGGGTCAGGGGTTGCCAAGGGTTCAGGGGACAAGGGAGGGTGACCAGGCAGAGCGCAGGGTTGTCAGGGCGGTGAAACCCCGCGTGTGACATTACGCACCCGTCCACGGCCGGCCAATGCACGGCACGGAGAGCGGCCGCTCACGCGCACCGTGAGCCCCACAACACGTCCACACTGGCTCGTTCAGTGCCCCGCGCCAGCACGAGCCGGGAGCGCACAGGGCTCGGGCCTCCTGCTGCACCTCTCTGTGGCCTACGACCAACCGCTCTAAGTCAAGTCTGTTCACTTTTGTAAGGACTGTGGGTAGAAGCAAAGAACGCTACCTGGGAATCAATACCCCATCTTTGAAGAAGGGGCCGTGAGAGGCCCTCCCTCAGAATTCCTGTGAGGGCTGAACCCAGCTCACATCTGCAAAGTGTTTCGAGCCACACTGGCCACACAGAAGACAGCGCAAGAGCCACGTGCGCTCAGCAGCCACGCGCGGGGGCAGGAAAGGCCTGGATGTGCAGTCGGAGCTCCCCCCACGGTTACCGAGGGAGAGGGAGGGAGGGGAGTAGGATCGGGGTGGGATTCGGAGAGATTCAGATGTATCTGCACAACTGATGTTCGTGTCAGCGTAAGAAACCTGATGAGGAAAAGAGAACAACTGAACTCAAATACCTCAAGGTCATCAAGGGAGCGAGTGATACTACGTCTCTTGGATCTTCCAAACGGTCTCCGGGCAGGCGTGCGCTGAGAAGTCTGCGTGAGTCCGGCTCCCCGCCCAAATTTTGAGCCCTAGACACAAAGAAAAAACACATCACGTTACCTTCTTGGGAAGAGATGCTGAGTTCTGCCAGGCACGCTACCCTGGAGAGGAGAGGGCGCTGGGGAGCAGAGGAGAGCAAGACTGGAGCGTCGCCCAGGGTCAATGTCACGCTCTGCCTGTGTCACCACGATAAACTCCAAAGTTGAAAACAAAAGTCACCCCAGGACCTCCATATATTTGCCTTACCACTGAAGCCCTGTACCCCAAGGACAAACCCCAGCCTCACACCCCATAACCACCCCACAACCACAAGCCAGGGTCCCACCACCCAGCCTCCAAAGGCCACTACCAAGAGCAAATGAAAAAACATGTGAATATTTGGGAAAGGATAAAGTAGGTGGGGAGAAAAATAACTAATAATGTAAAGATTATGCTTTTACATAATTTTGAGGGCGTTTTAGGAAATTAAAGAATCCCTAGACATTCAGCTGGTGTCTGAAGACCAAACCAATTCAGGTGCATGAAATAACTGGCCATTAAAAACATCTTGTTCTTTCTCTGGGAAATGACCAGAATTAATTCCCTGTCATTATGCTGAACACTTCCCCAAATGTGATTTGGGTCCAACAAATAAGGCATCACATTTTAAATATAAAAAGCAGCACAGCTGAAACTCTGATTTCCTGGGTACTTGAAGTCCTGAGTGACCGATTCCAAGCACAAAGTAAGTTCACGTGTTTTCTAAAACCTGTGAGGCTCTCCAACGCGGTCTGCTCTCCTCCCGCCTGAGAGCCCTGGGCGTCCTGCAGAAAGGGCCAGCCTTGCAGCCCTGCCCTGGAGAGTTCTGCGGGCTGGGTCTCAGCGCCCCGCAACCCTCACACACACCCTCGATCCCACTGTCCCTCTCTGTCCCCGGGGCCGCACTCATGCCCAGGCCACGAGGCTGCCTGGGGGAAGAACTCACCCCCGGGACTGCTGTCCCCCGACATTCCTGACACGGACTCGAGGTGCCCTCAGCAACGTGACCGCCTTCCCTTCACTCTCTCTCCCCTGTCCGGGACCTCAGGCCACAGGGGCCTCTGGGGGAGGGGGCAGGGGTGGTCCTGACCCACAGAGCGCAGCCTCTTCTTCCTCCCCCTTCCGGGCCTCCCCCTGGCTTCCCCCCACCCACTGGCTGCTCCCCTCCTTCTCTGCCTCCGTACTCACACCCAGAACCCGACCCCTCACCTCCGCCCCCCCCAGCCATCGGCCTGAACTGAAGCAACGAGCACATTATTTTTAATCCCTCGATTTTTATTAGTAAGTAACATAGGTGCCAAGAGCAACTGCCTCCATTTCCTCTGCTCCGCGTCGCCACGGGGCTGTCCATGTGTTTCCCGAGCGCCATCCACGTGCGCAGACCACGGCACCCAAGAGAAGCCCGAGCCAGGCCTCCGGACCGAGCGGACTCCCGATCTCGCAGGCCACCTGAGGGGCTACCTCAAGATGGCCCAGGGCAGCTGCGGGCTCCTTGAACACTTTACAGTCTGGAAGAAACCTGAGGCCCCTGGAGGCCACACGGCAGACCGCAAGCCCAGCGCAGTGCAGAATACTCCACGCCAGGACCGCCAACAGGAGCAGAGGTGAGGCCGAACGCAGCGGCGGGACAGACGGGCAAGGCCATGCCGCAGACGCCACTGACGGGTACTTCAGCAAAGTCAGCTGAAACAGTGTGCGAGCTGAGGAACAGACAGCCTGTGTGCGGCTGTGAGCGGAAGGCACTGAACCAAGCGAGGAGCAGGAGCACCGACAGCGACAGCGAAAGGGGTGTGGGGGAGGGGGGGAGAAGGAGGGAAAGGGAGAGGGAGAGGAAGTGACGGGGGTAGGGAGGAGAGGGAGGGAGGGGAGCAGAAGGAGGAAGGAACTGTCTCAGGAACGGGGCCATCAGTAGGCTTGAAGAGAAAGGCAGAGACACCCAAGGGTCCCTGTCCCAGGCACACCATTGCCACCACCAGGAGCACAGGGGTCCTCAGGACTGGTAATAAAACATCCCACTAAGCTCATCAAACCCTAATATCCCAACAAGAGTTCAAAGAGGATCCCTGCTAGCAGGTTACCTGTGCAGTGTGCTCCCTGCACACCTGGCCTGGCGGCCCCTGCTCAACGCCCTTCAGAGGCTGCCGCACAGCTGGCGAGGCCCGGCTGCCATCCAGACTCTTCTGGGCACCTGCCTCTCCGCCCTTCAGCCCTCCACCCCAGGCCACCTGTTCAAAGAGGCCACCTCTAACTGTGCTGCCTGAGGGGCTGTCCTGGGGTCCCCCTCCAAGCAGCCTCCCTCCGAGGCTGCGCTCTTTTCCTCCTCACCTGTTAGCACAAACTCCCCCAGGAAGCAGGGCCCTCTGTCTTCTGAACACCTACGGCCCAGCACAGTGCTGGGAGAAAGAGAACAACTCATCCAGGGACCTAAGTGGCCAGCAACAGAGAGCCGGTGGCTCTCGGCCACGGGAAGCCAGGCAACCATCCAAATGTCCTTGCTGCAGCCGAAGTCACACTGTGGGAAATGCTCTTGGCCTGCTCCTAAACCGCAGAAGGCTCCAAACACGCGCAAGATGAACCCTTTGTACGAATCATGTATTTGCCACTCTATTTTTATTTTGGGGGAGGGGGTAACGAGCACATGGCTTTGTGATAAGAACACAGTGTCACTGGGCTGGACTGGCCACGCGGCGCTGGAACACACTGGAACCCCCAGCCGCCAGTGGGAAGGATTGCAGGTGGCTGACACCTGGTCCCACGCGCAGACGCTGTGTGCTTGGACACGTGAAGGGGACCGACAAAGCACGCAGGCTGACAGGAAAAGCCCCTACCAAGAACTCAACCGACCGGGTGGCAGAACCGTTAGCATTTACTCGTGTATTTCCACTGCCCACACCAGCCCGTGAAGGGAAGTTCTCACTGTAACAAACCTCGAAGCCCACCACGGACTCTGCACCCCCGGCACTAAGTAACTCGCTGTCCCCCCACGGCACCAAACAGAGGCGTGATGGCCTGCACGGCAGCCCTCCTCCAGCTTCAACTCCCCACTTGGGCTGCTGACAACGCTGCACACCTGCTGCAGGAGGCCAGGGGCCACGCGGGGCCACACAGTCACGGTCATGCGGCCGCGGCCCAGCGGAGGAACAAACACCGTCTCGCCCCAGCTCCGGGCATGGAGAACACGGCCTGACCACCAGCAGCCACACCAGAGACGAAGCCAGGGCCGAGGCCTGCAGCCAGGCTTCCAGAAGAACCAGAGGGCCCTCTCATGCACTTGGGCCCCGTGTAGGACTTGGCAGAAACAACCCACCAGGCTCCTGTCACCTCAAAGCATGAGCGGGGGGCCCCTCAGGGAGGCTGAGAGGTGTCAGTTCTCTCCAGGGTAGAAACAGAAAGAGGGCAGAACCCCATTGCCCAGGGTGCCAAACTGCCTCGGCCACTAGGCACCGATTAGAACCAGAAACTCCCAAGGCCAAGAGTCTAAACTCTAGACCATCAGCCCCAGTGGGGCCAAGGCTGTGCCTGTCCTGCTCACATTATGCCCCCACCCCTCCCATGGGGCCCAGGACATAGAAGGTGTTCAGTAAGTGCTTCCTGAGCAAACAGACTCTAACAAAGAAGACTGCTTCGTTCAAGAGAGAGACCAGTTCGTCTGAGGGTTTCCCTAAAATGCGGAAATGTAGAAAATTTAAGGGGTAAGACTTGCAGCTGACATACTGCTCCTGGTGTGTGAGGCAGAGTCTCCAGTGGTGTGGGACTGTCGGGAAACTGAGGTGTGGGACCTGGACCCACAGTCTCCCAGTCTTGGACTGGGTGATTAAATTTGAGTGACAGGCAGGGTAAACTCCAGGAGAGATTTACCTCCCCGGGGTAAGTCCTCACTTTTCAGAGGTGAGGCTGGAACACGTCTGGGCAGAACCTGTCAGGCCTCTCCTCCCAGAGACATTTATCTACACTGCAAAGGGTAGGAGGGAAAACCTAGGGTTCTCCCCTCTGTCTCCAAGGAAACTTGCTTAAAGAGCCAGGGTTTCCCTCCCCTCTCAGGAGGAGGAGGGTACAACATATGTATAAGCTCCCTGATTCCTATTTTCGGGGCTCCTTGCCTACAGCATAACCCTGGTGCGCATAGGGGGACAACTGACATGGCTGTCACTGCAATGGCCCAGGGATGAGGACTAAGCACCGGGAACAGTGTGCTTGTTTTAAGTCAGCAACCCAATCTGTCCCTGCTCCAGAGACCTGGCATTTCCAAGCACTGGTCCGAACCAGCCATTCCACTCTGAACAGACCCCGGGAAATCCCTTCACGCGCACAGCCGGAGATGGAGATGTGTGCAGGATGCTCACAAGAGCGGCACTCGCCCGTCCTTCAATGGCTCGGGTGTGTGTGTGTGTGTGTGTGTGTGTGAGAGAGAGAGAGATTGTGAGTGTGTGAGTGTGTGTGAGTGTGAGTGTGAGAGTGTGGGTGAGTGTGGATGAGTGCGTGGGGGGGTGTGTGGGTGTGTGAGAGTGTGTGAGAGAGAGTGTGAGTGAATGTGAGTGAAGGTGTGAGAGTGTGGGTGAGTGTGGATGAGTGCGTGGGGGGGTGTGTGGGTGTGTGAGAGTGTGTGAGAGAGAGTGTGAGTGAATGTGAGTGAAGGTGTGAGAGTGTGGGTGAGTGTGGATGAGTGCGTGGGTGTGAGTGTGTGTGGGTGTGTGAGAGTGTGTGAGAGTGTGTGTGAATGTGAGTGAATGTGTGAGAGTGTGGGTGAGTGTGGATGAGTGCGTGGGTGTGAGT
Source organism: Ursus maritimus (assembly GCF_017311325.1). Lineage (NCBI taxonomy): Eukaryota > Metazoa > Chordata > Mammalia > Carnivora > Ursidae > Ursus > Ursus maritimus. The sequence continues at coordinate 79,966,948 of NW_024426996.1, forward strand.
GTGTGTGTGTGAGAGAGTGTGACTGTGAGAGTGTGTGAGTGAATGTGTGAGAGTGTGGGTGAGTGTGGATGAGTGCCTGGGTGTGTGGGTGTAGGTGTGTGTGAGAGTGTGTAAGGGTGTGTGGGTGTGAGAGTGGGTGAGTGTGAGTGTGGGGGTGGGTGTGTTTGTGAGAGAGTGTGTGTTAGAGTGGGTGAGAGAGTGTGTGAGAGAGTGAGTGTGTGTGTGAGTGTGTGCGGCGGTACAGTCACAGAGGAAACGAAAGAGCTGGGGCGGCGGACAGCATGGCGGCTGACTGTGACCGGCTCTGGGCGATGACGAAGCCAGGCGCGGCGGCCGTTACGGAGCCACCTTCACGAAGCCGAGAAGGCCACAGAAGGAAAGAATCCGCTGCTGCTATGGGACCCAAAGGCTCCTGACTCCGCAGGAACACGGCGGCCGCTCAGCCCCAATGCTGTCACTTCACCTGGAAACCACGTGGGCCCACAGCAGGACAGGAAGTAGGGCACTGCCTCTGTCCCGTCGCTCCTCTGCCTCCCCGAGCCCCCCGCCCCAGCACGCGCTCCCACAGAGCACGGAGCCCCCGGGCATGGCTGGCAGCTCCTGCTCCCCAGGGGCCCATGGCGTGAGCGCTGCTGGGCGAGGAGGCCGCCCTGGTGGAGCCGCCAAGGCTTCCTGGGCACCCGGTCCCGCTGAGGCTGATGGCCGGGCGGTGCGCTGTCTGCCTCCTTTCCTTGTGACTGGGGGGGGACAGTGATGAGACCCTGCTCGGCATTGTTTCCACAGGGTAACAGCAAAGCCGCTCTTTGCAGAGGGATTTAAATCACCGGGCCTTCGCCCTGGCCTTTTCAGTATTCTCCAGATGTTTTTTTACGGTCTATTTTAAAACTTCCTCTCATTGTCCTGGGAAAGTGCACAAGAGCTGCGCGTAGAACGCAGTACTCCCGGCGCGACGGGTGGCACAGAAACACAGCCGATGGCTTCCGGTGCTGTGCCTCACTTCTTATTAAAAGAATTAAGAAAAATAATTTTTTTCTCCAAAGGGATTATTTTTAGCAAATAAAATATATTCCTAGTCCCCTAATAAAAAATCAAAGTAACACAAGATAAAACTAAAATGTCCTGGACTGTCCCAGTGTTCCCTTCCCCCCACCACCACTGCGGTAACTAGACTATGAGTGGGGGGGGTGTCCTTCGAATTTGTTCTATATATTTACACCTAAACATATGTACACTTTAAAACATACAGGTTTATTTAAGGAGTGTAGAAACTTTTACACAAAAATGGGATTATATTAAATATGGGTATTTTTGTGACCTTTCTTTCATGTGCCTCAGGGAGCTTTCCACAAGAGTGGTCCCCGGACCCACCGCGCAAGGCAGAGACCGCGCTAACCACTCTCCCCTCTGCCTCCGCCACAGGACTGTGCACCGCGCAGGCGGCCAAGTGGCTAACCACGACACCTGAGGCCTCCCTGCAGTGGGGGCCACCCTGTGACCCACCTGACCTACCTGGCGCGGCAGACACGGGACCACAGCTGGGGACGTGACTCTACCGCCCACTGGAAGGTGGGCGTGATGCTCTCTTGTCCTTCACGTCCAGGTGCAGGCCGCAGGTGGAGGAGGGCAACAGAAGGAACCCAGACCTCCTGAGGGGCAGCCTCCATGCCACCTGGGGGGGGGGG
>NW_024426996.1:79968639-80027473 GCF_017311325.1 Ursus maritimus
GTGTGAGAGTGTGGGTGAGTGTGGATGAGTGCGTGGGTGTGAGTGTGTGTGTGTGAGAGAGTGTGACTGTGAGAGTGTGTGAGTGAATGTGTGAGAGTGTGGGTGAGTGTGGATGAGTGCCTGGGTGTGTGGGTGTAGGTGTGTGTGAGAGTGTGTAAGGGTGTGTGGGTGTGAGAGTGGGTGAGTGTGAGTGTGGGGGTGGGTGTGTTTGTGAGAGAGTGTGTGTTAGAGTGGGTGAGAGAGTGTGTGAGAGAGTGAGTGTGTGTGTGAGTGTGTGCGGCGGTACAGTCACAGAGGAAACGAAAGAGCTGGGGCGGCGGACAGCATGGCGGCTGACTGTGACCGGCTCTGGGCGATGACGAAGCCAGGCGCGGCGGCCGTTACGGAGCCACCTTCACGAAGCCGAGAAGGCCACAGAAGGAAAGAATCCGCTGCTGCTATGGGACCCAAAGGCTCCTGACTCCGCAGGAACACGGCGGCCGCTCAGCCCCAATGCTGTCACTTCACCTGGAAACCACGTGGGCCCACAGCAGGACAGGAAGTAGGGCACTGCCTCTGTCCCGTCGCTCCTCTGCCTCCCCGAGCCCCCCGCCCCAGCACGCGCTCCCACAGAGCACGGAGCCCCCGGGCATGGCTGGCAGCTCCTGCTCCCCAGGGGCCCATGGCGTGAGCGCTGCTGGGCGAGGAGGCCGCCCTGGTGGAGCCGCCAAGGCTTCCTGGGCACCCGGTCCCGCTGAGGCTGATGGCCGGGCGGTGCGCTGTCTGCCTCCTTTCCTTGTGACTGGGGGGGGACAGTGATGAGACCCTGCTCGGCATTGTTTCCACAGGGTAACAGCAAAGCCGCTCTTTGCAGAGGGATTTAAATCACCGGGCCTTCGCCCTGGCCTTTTCAGTATTCTCCAGATGTTTTTTTACGGTCTATTTTAAAACTTCCTCTCATTGTCCTGGGAAAGTGCACAAGAGCTGCGCGTAGAACGCAGTACTCCCGGCGCGACGGGTGGCACAGAAACACAGCCGATGGCTTCCGGTGCTGTGCCTCACTTCTTATTAAAAGAATTAAGAAAAATAATTTTTTTCTCCAAAGGGATTATTTTTAGCAAATAAAATATATTCCTAGTCCCCTAATAAAAAATCAAAGTAACACAAGATAAAACTAAAATGTCCTGGACTGTCCCAGTGTTCCCTTCCCCCCACCACCACTGCGGTAACTAGACTATGAGTGGGGGGGGTGTCCTTCGAATTTGTTCTATATATTTACACCTAAACATATGTACACTTTAAAACATACAGGTTTATTTAAGGAGTGTAGAAACTTTTACACAAAAATGGGATTATATTAAATATGGGTATTTTTGTGACCTTTCTTTCATGTGCCTCAGGGAGCTTTCCACAAGAGTGGTCCCCGGACCCACCGCGCAAGGCAGAGACCGCGCTAACCACTCTCCCCTCTGCCTCCGCCACAGGACTGTGCACCGCGCAGGCGGCCAAGTGGCTAACCACGACACCTGAGGCCTCCCTGCAGTGGGGGCCACCCTGTGACCCACCTGACCTACCTGGCGCGGCAGACACGGGACCACAGCTGGGGACGTGACTCTACCGCCCACTGGAAGGTGGGCGTGATGCTCTCTTGTCCTTCACGTCCAGGTGCAGGCCGCAGGTGGAGGAGGGCAACAGAAGGAACCCAGACCTCCTGAGGGGCAGCCTCCATGCCACCTGGGGGGGGGGTGTACTCTACGGGGTGGGGCTTAGGCCACCGGTGCCGTCTTGCTGTGACCGCACTGAAACTCACACTACTTTTAAATGAGTGCATGTAGTCTATGGTATTTTTTTCAGCATTTTTTCATCTTATTCAATCAAAAAGGTATTTATTAGGTGCCCACCAATACTGCCAGCTTGGCAGTGACTCACTCCTGAAAGTCTATGCTGCAGACTGGCGAGTGTCCCGGGGCGCGGGTCCTCAAACCCTGTGGTCTCAGGATGCCTGTGCCCCTTACAAACTCCTGAGGACCCCAAAGCACTTCTGTCTCTGTGGATTCCACCTATGGATGTGCTCATGTTAAAAACTAAACTTAGAATTTTAAAAATATTTATTAATTCATTCAAAATTGCATCAATACCCATCCCTTAGATAGTATCACCATGAATATATTCTCATTTAAAAATTTTCCAAAATCCATTACGTGCCAAGTTTAAGAAAGTGGATTCTGCTACTTAACCAGATATTTTAATTAGTATTATTCTGAGAATATCAGTTTTCAGAGAGGCAGAATTAAATATTCTTGATTTAAATTTAATGTAATGGAATCATTTTTGATGCTACTGACAGCATTTCAAGGTCTTGGGTTTTTCTCTTTCGCATCCGTCATCGGCTCCCTTCTGTATCCACCGGCTACAGACACCAGCAGAAAGAAGAGCAAAGTAGACAAAGTGGGAAATCACCCACTTAGGCTCCAATTAGGCTCCGACTCTGACTCCGAGGAACTCCCCACTCCCGCCAGTTCCTCCAGCTGGCTCCTTGTTCCTCCAGTCTCCCCAGGCCTCCCCAGACTAGAACATTTAGTGCACCCGGGCTGGCGCTCAGCTGTTAGGACTGGGAGTGACCTTCCCCATGGCTCACTGGCCTCCAGGCTTCCACGGGAGTGGGGCTCCCCCAGGCCAGGATCTGGACGGAGCCCGGGGGGGAGGGGTCGGAGGAGGCAGCGACACAGCCAGGGCAGAGTGAAGAGAAAGGCCTGTAAAGGGCACTGCTGGCAGTGGGCCTCGCCCTGCGCACACGGAGCCACCAGGCTGCGCACAGGAGCATTCGAGCCGGTAACTCGACAGGGTGCAGCTCGTACAAAGAGCTGCAGAATGGAGCGTGAGAGCCATCGTAAGCACGCAGAGACCAGGAAAGGCCATCTTGGGGCAGAGGGAGCGTGTCCTTCCCCAGGCAGCCCCCGGGGGAGGAGGAGCCATGAGGCCGTCCAGGCCAGTGCTGCCCCACAATCCCAAAACCAGGCCTCGGGCACAGGTGGCCAAGACTGGCTCTGGGAGAGCTGGGGGTTGAAATGTGTTTGGGGGTAGGTGAGGCACCAGCGTGTTTCCCGCTCTGCCCAGGGCAGATGCAGAGCGGCCACGCGTGGCCTTCTGGCCGCCTGCGTGCTTAATGGAGGCTCTGCCAGCAGCGCGAGGAGGGAGGTGTTAAGGTCAAGGTCAAACGGGAGCTTGCTCTGGGTTTGGATGTCTTCCAGGTGGTGGTGAGTGAATGCTGTACCATTTTTCTTGGGGACAGCTGTCCAGTCCCACGGGGGCTCCACTCCCACTGGTTTCTGCACTGTCTCCAGGGGAGCAGCGAGGCCCTGCAAGCAGGGGCAGCGTGGCCTTAGGGCGCGGCCTCTGAGCTTCACGCCTCTCCCCTACTGGCCCCTGCTCCGCCCCTGCCGCGGGGCCTGCCCCAGGGTCCCCAAAGGCTCTCCCTCTAGCAGCTCGCCACCTTTGGCCTACTTAGCACTGCTCGCCGTTTCCTTGCTCAAATCCTGGTGTGTTTTCTGTCTCCGAGCTGCAGCCCCACTGATACCTGATTCCGTGCAAAGCAAGGCACCGAAGCCACTGCTACCGAGGAGAAGAATGGGAGTAACCTGGCGTCTCTGCTACACCCCTCCGCCTTTCCCAATGGCTCTTCCCCGTCTCCCCATTTCCGTTCACTTCCCTCATCCCTCCTGGCCTGTCCTCCTCATCGCAACAAGCCTCCCGGAGGAATACCAGGAGACCAGCTCACACCCTCCGGAAGCTTGTGCCGCTCCAGCCAGGGAGGCTATGGGATTAGGCTGAGCTAATAACCAGGAGAATCCATTGAGCAAAGTAAAAAGTAACTGATAACTTTTAGAGCAAGAACCATTCACGGCTATTTTCAGATGACCAAAGGCACAACAGGCCGTACAAGCCAGTTAATGCAGGCGGCCGGACAGGCCCTGGGGCAGTCTGAGCCTCGGCACGCACTTGCACCCGAGCACTGGCAAGTTCTCTGACGCGCAGAAACCTGACCTGCCTTGTCGGTAAAATGAAAATAAAGACGCCCAGCCCCAAGAGCTCACAGACACCCGCCCCGGGTCCACGGGACACTGGTGAGCACCTGAGTGTTATGTCCGTTCTCTCCCGACACGAGAGACACCCTGACGCCACCGCGGCATGTCAGCCCAAGTCCCAACAGCCTTCTTCTCACCACAATGTGTTCAAGGTGAACAGACATCAGAAAGAAGCCCGAGGCCCTCACAAATAGAGTCGCTGACCTCTGGCAAAGGAGCAAAGGTGACACAAGGGAGCAAAGACAGCATCTTTGACAGATGGGGCTGGAGCCACAGGACGGGCCCCCCACGCAGAAAAAGAAATCCAGCCACAGACCGTCCACCTTTCACAGAAATGAACCCCAAGTGGGTCACACCCCTAAACGTGAAATAAAAAACAAGAACACTTGAAGATGACACAGGAGAAAAGCTGGATAACCCTGGGCTTGGTGAGGCCTTTTCAGATACAACACTGAAGGCTCCGTCCACAAGACAGAGAACCTGTCAGCTGGACTTCACTGAAACTAAAAAGTTCTGCTCTGAGAAAGACCACGTCAAGAGAGTAAGACAAGCCACAGGTGCAAGCATATGACAGGGAAGCTCACAGAAGGGGGTCAGCATGCTATGTCATCAAAGAACTGCAAATTACAGTAGTATCGAGACCCCAGGCACACCATGAGCACGGCCGAGTCCCGGACGGCGACCCCGGCACCTGCCGGCGAGGAGGCGGAGCCACGGGAGCGCCCCGCCACGGCGCTGGGAACCCGGAAGAGGTTTGTCGGTTTCCTACAAAACCGAACACTTACCATGCGAGGCAGCAACGGGGCCGCGCGGCATTTACCCCAAGGAGCTGAAACGCACGTCCACACACAAACCCGCACGCAGATGTTAGCAGCACCTTTACTCATAATTCCCCGAACTCAGAAGTGACCAAGACGCCCTTAGCAGGGGACAGATAAACACACCGTGGTCCCTCCAGACGGCGGGATATTATTCAGCACAAACCAGAAACGCGCGCTCGAGCCACGAAGAGACCTGGCGGCACGTGGATGCGCAGGACTGCGGGAAAGGAGCCCGTCGGGAAGGCTGTGCGCTGTGTGAGTCCGTCTACGGCACATTCTGGAAAAGGCAGAACGAGGGACACACGGACATCAGTGAGCACCAGGGGCCGGGGTCGGGCAGGGAGGACCAGGTGGAGCACGAGGGTGTTTGGGGCGGCGACGCGACTCTGTGAAGCCGCATGGGTGACGCCTGTCATGACGCATTTGTCCAAACCCACGATGCGCCACACCGACACTGACCTAGACGTGACCCGGGGACTTTGGGGGATGATGACGTGTCCGTGCAGTCCCTTGGTGGGGATGGGGACAGTGGGGGAGGCTGCGCATGTGTGAGGGCGGAGGGTACGTGGGGAATCTCTGCACCTTCTCAGTGTTATTATAAACCTGAAACTGCTCTAAAAAAATTAAATCTTTAATAGAAAGAAGAAATCCAAGGTCTGAATCATGACCTTGCTTAATCCTCACTGTTAAAGCTCAAACCTTCGCCCCCCGAGGACCGGCTGCCTCGCCTGCAGAACAGGGGCCATGGCACCCCGCCTCACAGGTGCCCCGAGGTCAGAACCCAGGGTGGGGGGCAGTCTCAGCGGAGCGCCCGGCAGCACGCAGACGCAGCTTCCACGTCACCCGAGAGCCCGCGAGGGCGCACACCTGATCACAGAGAGCCGCACGAACACCCCTTCGTACCAGCAGCACCACTCTTCACTTCCACACCAGCAGGGAGACGCATTTGTAGGACGTGTTCAGAGGGACGGTGAGTCTTCCCATGTCACATAACGTTAACATTTACTGTGGTCTGGGCCTTCCCTCCGCAGCCCACCCCATCCGACAGGGAAGTGGGGTGGGGAGGCTCAGGTGCGGGGTGCTACCCTGCCTGGTGGGGGTGGACGGGAAGGAGGGGGGCAGGGGCCGCCGCCCTGAGAACGCAGGCCACGTGCGGCTCAGCCGAGGGACAAGAGAAAGGGTGTGCATGACGGCAGAGCGGTTTAGGAACTGGGCCGAAAACCCACAACGGTTCGTAAAGACAAAAACCTACCTTAGACACATCGAAACGGGACCATGGCCGTGGGGGAGGGAAAGCCTTCCCTCCATCTCAAACTGTTCTTTAATGTGCGGTACACTGAAAACTACTAGGATGGGAAGAGTACGGGCGTGACCAGAATATTGGCTGAGCAGCCCCCCAGCTCTCCTGCATCCCCGACCTGCCCTCCCCAGCCAGCAGCCTTCAGGGGGTTTTACGGTGAGACTCGCAGCTGCCGAGAACAAAAACGTGAACACACACAGAAAAGGTACTTTAAAATCATGAACGTCCTCTGCAGAAAGTCCCTCGGAAACAACCCGAGCCAGGTGCCACTCCATCTCTCCCCGGGTCATTCACACAGCGCCTGCCACACAGCGGCTCAGCCTGTCCCTCCGGCGCCGCTGGGCACCCCTCTGCTGAGCCACGTCCTGCACGCTGATGCCCGCCCTCGTGCTCCAAACTGAGCTCCAGGGGGGGAAGGCAAAGGCCCCAAAGGATACGGACGGTGCTCAGGGCACTGCGCCAGGCGTGGTCCCCCACCGTTTGGCACGCATCTGCGGCGAGCAGGGGGCGCGAGCCACCAGCCCACTGCTGAGTCTGGTGGGCATTTTTCCCTAGCAGGGTTTTTCAGATGAAGGAAACACAGCAAGGAGCCACACCCTGGGAAGCTCCCTGTCCTGAAGTCAACAGTCTCTGTGCTTCAGGAATTTTCTCTCCTCAAAAGGGCGTGCTGACATGGGCTGCGAAGGGACCCGGGGACAGGACCCTCCCAGGCACCCTCCGTGTGAAAGGGCAGGAGGGCGGATGGCCTCAGCCCGGCTGTGAGAAGTGACGTCCCTCCCATCATCACCAGCCCCGCCCAGACGTCCCGCCCAGCACCCACAGGAGGGCAGGCAGCACGCAGAGCCTACGGCACATAAGCGAAAGACGTCCTGCGATGGCCAACAGAGGTGCAAGGGCAGCAGGGGAAGCCGGGACTGGACACCTGTCTGTTTACAAGCACCGTCCCACTGGGGATGGACTGAGCTACGGTATCAAGGGCATGTTTACTGAGCCACACCTAACAGGCTTACCTTTTTGTCTTCCTTAGTCTTCCTAACTTGTCGATGGGGACCAAAAATGTTTGGCATCCCAAAAGCCTTCCTGGACCAGTCCCTCTTCTGGGTGCTCAGCGGGGGTTGCGCCACGCTGCCCTCCACCCTGTAGCGGTCGGCAGGGATCTTGCTCATGGGAGGGGGCAGCGTGCCACAGTTGACACTGGACCACCCATCAGTGGAGTCTGTGTATGACTCCTGGTCGCTGGCGTGTCCGCACTGCCACTCCTGCAGGACGTGGACCGGAAGCCACCGCTGGCCAAAACCACCGCCATGGCCAGCAGCGCCCCTCTTGGAAGGAGGGACCGAGCTCCGCAAGGAGGCCGGGGGAACCTCCGCGTGAGAAGCGGGTCCCAAGTGCTTACTGAAGTCCCGGCACCTGTCAGCCTGTGGAGCGGCCTCAAACGGGGGCCCTCCCTCGGGGTCGTGGCAGAAGGCCCCATTCCAGGGGGCGCCCCAGGGCTGGGAGCCCCTCCCGCCCGCACCCTCCCAGCCACCGTTGCTGGGACCGTGCCTGCTCGAGCTGGCACCCAGGTCAACCACAATCACTCGGCTGCTTCTCTCCTCCTGGTGGAAATTCCCAATGCCGCTGTCGCTGTTGCTGCTGGTGCTGGTGTTCTGGTGGGCGTCCGCATCCCCGTCCACAAAGGCCCGGGCCCGCACCCCCTCGATCAGCTCGCCCATGTCTCTGTACAGCACGGAGATGAACTGGAGGACAGGGAGAGAGGACGCCGGGAACTCGAGGCAACCGTTGGTGTCGGGGTCGGCCGTGCACTCGAACCCAAACCGCCGAGCGATGCCCTGATGGATTTTGTGATTGAACAAGTCTGGATCCACCATGAACACGTGGCAGGACGTCCGCAAGGCGCCCTCCTCCTCCTGCGCCAGGCTCCCATCGTCGCTGCTCTGCATGGTCACGAGCCCAAAGAGCCTCCTGTCATCTGGGCACACGGCGCTGAAGGCCAGCTTCTCAGCCGGGTACTCGGCCAGGATGGCGGCCTGCTCCGTGCAGAGCTGCACGCGGTCGTGCAGGACCCGCATCGTCACCAGAGAGTGGATTTTCTGCTCGGCCCGCAAGCGCCGCAGGCAGCCACGGATGGCCTGCAGACTGTCCGACTCCAGGTTGCAGCTTGTGGAAGGAAGTTCGATGGAACCTAAGTAGCCCACGACCATGGCAACGTTCAAAATACTTGCGTCTAACACAAAATCGTCATGATTCTCGGGTCCGACACTGAAAACTGAATCGTCAGTAATAACTCTTGGTATTTCCTCCCTAGAAAGCAGGCTGGGATTCGGATAACTTATACTTTCACGTCCAAGGTCAAATCGCGCAGCGGCTGACTCTGAGAGGGATCTTTGCTTCAATTTCAAGGGCTCTGAACTGCCTGCACGAAGACTAGGATTTTCAAAAATCATACTGAAAATCCCACCAGACTGCACCTCTTCGACGACCCTCTCCGCCCGGTTGATACCTAAGGCTTTGGAATCAAGCTTGGGCTTCAGCCAGGCTTTTCCTTCATAAAATCCAACCTCTTCATCACTGGAACAGGACTCTACATGGCCGACGCCTTCGCCAATCACCATGTGCAGGACGCCAGAACATTTCCCAATTAATTTCACTACGTCCTCGTGGGACGCCTTCTTCACGTTGATTTCATTAACCGCGAATATCTGATCGCCAGCACGGAGGCCCACAAAATCTGCGGGGCTCCCTCTCATGACACAGCTGAGCACACAAGGCGCCTGGCCAGAAAGGGTGAATCCGTACCCCGCTCGTCCTCTGGCCACCTCCACACTCCTCATGCGAGGGGGCGCTGGCCCATGAAGCGGGCGCTCCACTGCGTCCCCTGCTCTATACATCTCGGTGAGCTCGCAGGGCCAAGGGCATCGTTCTCACTGCAGGGCAGCCATCGTGCAGGGAAGGCTGGACGCTACCACACTTCTTGAAATAACGCCCTAAGGAAGAAAATAAATAGCTTGTTATTAAAGAGCCCACATTTCTATTGTGTATGCACAGTACCAAAACATCAGGAGAGAACTCATTACAGGAATGACAGAAAGCGTCTCTGGTTACTACGTAAATGTCCAAGCGAAGGAGAAGCAGTAGCTAGATACAGTCAACCCTAAAGTCAGGCTAAGAAACGTCCCTCCAGACTAGACTGTGTTTCCCACAACTGACGCCCTTTCCAACACTGATGTGAGGCTAATCCCCCCTTAGGTTGGAAGAATCTGGAAATGTGGCAGAACCTGGACTGTTTCGCCTGCCTCTTCCTGCCTCTCTGGGTGGAAAGGGAAGACCCCTCGAGACCCTTACCATTCAGTGTGGTCCAAGGGACCAGCGGCCCGGCGGCAGGAACGGCCGCGACGCGGACTCTCACGCTGCTCCGCAGACCCAGCGTATCGCAGTCCACACTTTAACCCAAGAGGCAGAGGCAGAGCGAGAAGCAGGGCCGGCCACAGGCTTGGGGAGAAAGGCGCCCATCTGATCACAAACCCCTCCATCACAAGGAGCTCTCTGTCAGGAAAGAGTCAGCTTATACCCTCTCACATTTCACCACCTCCCTCAATTAATGCCTTCTGAGCAAGGCACCATGTGGGGAAAATGCATGCGTCTGAAACTGCCTCAGTCAACTACAGAGGCCACCGGATAGAACAGATAAAACCACCAAAAAGAGCAAAAGAATAGGATACTTCATTGTTTCAGGGGATGACTTCATCAGTAAAAGTACTGGTTGTCATCAACCTGTGTCAGGGTCCCAGGACCATCCCAGGTTCGATGATTCACTAGGAGGACACACAGGATGCAGCATATAATCGTGCTCATGGCCGCTGGCATTTTCCCCAGTGAACACAGACAAAGCAAAATCAGTAAAGGGAAAAGGTACGGGGTGGGGGGGGGGTGTTGGGGGGACGAAGGGCAGAGGAAGCAGGTGCCAGCTTCCAGCATCCTCTCTCTCCCGGGGAGTCAGGTGGGACTCGCTCTGTTCCCAGCAGCACATTGTGACAACACGTGTGGGGTCTTGTCTGCTGGGGAAGCTCCTTAGAGACACGGAGCTGGCCTCTCGCTGGGGCTGGTCCCGCAGGCGCCTCTCCCTGGCTCGGCCCAAACTGCAGGCCCCCAGGAGGAAGGGGTGTCAGCACCGACCACAGCACTGGCGCGGACAGGGAGGCACCGCTGAGGAGCCGGGAACGCTCCTGATGGCCAGGAGCCCAGATGCCCGCCCCGGGCCAGTGCTGCGCGGGCCTCTCAGAGGACAGCGTGGGCCCCAGGCGGAGCTCCTGCTGCACAAAGCCCTTCAAAGATCACTTTAAAAAACAGTATAGTAAACCATATTGTGAAGACCTAAAATATTATAGAGATCATGTTTTTTAAGGAGTGCATGTTTTTTAAGTAATTGTTTTAAAGCTGTTAGGAGAAATTCTTCATCTTGGGAAAGGTTCGCGGTAACAGCATAATCCCAAGTGCTGCACAACCACACACGAGGGAAGGAACTGGAGGGACAGAAGGCCGCGCTCCGGGGTGACCCCGCCGGCAGACACAGGGACACAGAGGACATGGCATGCAGGGCGTGGGTCTGAATAAAGCCATCCCGATAGTAAGAGCGATAAAAGAACTACCGCACCATTGAGTACCTCTGCTGATACATGAGTCATGGAAGCATCATGACTGGACATTTAACTATTTGATATTCATCATTAAAAATATGTTTATTAAAGTTGGCCAGGAAGAGCGTTTGCGGGTCTCCTCACTGGGGCTCTTCCAGGCTGAATGGTGCTCCCCCCCAAATATGCCTCCCCCCGGCCCCCCCAGGGAACTGGGAAGTAGCCTCACGGCCATGGTCAGCTGCAGGCTCCTGACACGGGAGGGTATCCTAGATGATCCGGGCAGGCCCTGGGGACTGGAAGGAGGGCCAGAGTCAGAGAGAAGCAGAGATCAGAGTGGCAGGCTGTGAAGGGAGAGGAAGGGCCACAGAGCTCACCAACAGGGCATTTCTAGAAGCCACAAAAAGCGAGGAAACGGACCACCCCTGGGGCCTCCGTGACTGTGGCAGGTGAGGCTGACTTTGTACTTGCCACCCCCGGAGCCGTGAGAGAATAGAGCTGTGTTGTTCTAACCCTCTAGCTCGTGGTGACTGCCCCTGCAGACAGAAACTCATGCCAGGGGAATTGCCCTACTGGTGGGGAGGTGCAGGAAACAGCACACCGAGGCTGCTGCTGCGCCTGCCCTTGCCTGCCGTCACTGTGAACCCTCCCAGGACTGAGGTCGCGAGGCCCTGTGGCGCTCCTCCAGTGACAGAAGACTGCCTGGCTGTCTCCACCAAACAGCAGGTGCCACCTCTGTGAAAAAAAGAATTTCCCAATTTTATATACAGAATTATTCTGTAATTCATCCAAACACCAGAGTCCTTGCACTGCACAATATAACACCGAGTAACAGTCTTCTATGTGGCTTACCCAAATATTTCTATTAGACTCTTACTGTCACATTCCTGAGCCAGACAACAGCAGAAGCACTGGCAGTGGGGGGCCTTACAGGGTGCTCAGTACTCGGTACTCAGTACACAGTGCTCAGTACTCAGTACATGGTGCTCAGTACACAGTGCTCAGTATTTGGTATGTGGTGCTCAGTACACGGTGCTCAGTACTTGGTACATGGTGCTCAGTACTTGGTACATGGTGCTCAGTACACAGTACTCAGTGCTTGGTACTCAGTACACAGTGCTCGTGACTCAGTACGTGGTGCTCAGTATGGGCCAGGGCTGTTCTCAGGACTTTACATGTGGTAACACGTGTGTCAACAAGCAATGCTGCTAACGAGGTGGGTACGATTATTCGCATTTTGCAGACACAGAGGTAACTTGTCAAGGCTGCCCGGGTAACGGGTGTCACAGGTGGATTGGAAGCCAGCTCCCTCTATCTCCACACAGAGGGGTCCCCAGAGGAAGCAGAGACAGCCTGGGGCTGAGACAGCAGGCACTGTCCCCCTCCACAGTCCCGCCCACAGCCCAGGGGCCTGGTGGCACTGTGCCACCCTCTCTGACTGGGACCCCCCCCCCAGCAGGCCCTGCCCTCTCCCCCTCCCCCAAAGCCATCGTGTCTGGGCGCTACCTCCAGCCACCACCCGGGCAATGCCAGGGCACCAAACACCCACCAGGCACCACCTCCCCCCAACTGCCCCTTGGGGACACCCACGGAAGACCTGACACAGCCCCCATGCAGCCACATGCACCAGGATGCACGCTGACCATCCCTGCGTCCCGGCCTCACCCCATCTGAGCCATTCTAGCAGCCCGCCACCTGACCTCGGAGAAGCTCTCCCCAGTCCAGGACAATCCCGCTCCCCCTCAAACTAAACCGACCTGGGACCTGCCCCCCCCCACACGGCAGGTCCCCAAAATGCCAGAGGACAAGCTGGTGGGTTCTTGGCTCACCAGCTCACCAAGGCCACTTCCGGGCCATGTACAGCCACGAACAACCCATGCTCCCACTGGGCTTTCATCCTTGAAGGGCGCTCCCACTGCTCTCGATCTGACCCACCGCCCACCCGACATCTGACACTATTTACTGGCCATTCAATGGTGGCACCAGGCTGGACTGTGCGTGCCACTTGGCCAAGCACAGGGCTGCCACTTGAGGGAACAGACCCTCCCTTGGAAGACCCCACAGCTCAGGGCCAAGGACACTGGCAGGCTACACATCTGCACCCCTGTTGCTCCATGAGTGGCTCCCAAGGAACCCAAGGGGCACAGTGCGCCCCGTGGGGACCCTCCACTGCTCGCGGTCCCCACCCGCTGGGCTCCACAAAATGGCGCCGCCAGCTCCCCCAACCCAGGCGAGAACCCCTTCTCTATGCCCGGTCCCTTCTCCTTCGAGACCCATTTCCTCTCTCGACTGCAAAGCCCTCCCCTCGTGAGTAACGCCAAGGCCAACAGGCAGCGGAGAACTCTCACTGCAGCTACAAACCTGTTTCCCATACTCTCTCGGCCACCCAGCACCCCACTCGGCCCGCCAAACACAGCTTTTGCTGGAAGCGCCTCCCACTCCTGTCCCTCCTCCCTTCCCCTCTCTCCCTCCTCTGGCCCTCACTTCCACCTAAGCCCACCCCATCCTTCTGTGCACCCAGGCATCACCTTGGTTATCCCCTCTGCCTCCATCACCCATGGCACACCTTCCCCTGCTCCAGGCTGTACCCCACCCCGCCCTACCCCCCACTTCCAGGCCACCAGACATGCCACCCCCAGTCTTCTCTGTCCCTCCACCTCCTCACCCCAAAAGCCTTATCCTCCTCACTCCAGCCACCCGCTCTCAACGTCACCTGTGTCCCAACTCCTCCTCTCTGACCATGGCTTGACCCATGCTCCCTGGTAATCCCCGCCCTTCTCCCCCGGTCTTCAGTCCACCAGGCAAGAGCCCAGCCATGTTCTTGTCCACCCCCATGTCCTCTGTGCCCACTGGGGACACCCTGCCCCATAGGATCTCATGGTGGTCTTTCTCCATAGCACACACTGTGGGGCCAAAGTCACGCTTCTCAGCCCCTGAAGGGCTCTGCTCCACCCACGACTGCCCCAAACCCACCTCGGTCTTCTGACCCCTTCTCACTCTCCTTTGTAGAGAACAGACACAGCCCACCGGCCCAACGGCCATGTGGCCGGCGTGCACTTTTCCTACTTCCGGCCAGCTTCTCCACCCGGAGCCTTCAACGCCGTGCCCACCACTCTCGGAGGTTGCCACTGCCTGTCACCCTCTCCCTGCTAGGACACCGCTCCCTCTCGAGTGGACCATCCCACTGCTTTTTAATATGCAAGCGTCTCTGAATTGAAAAGGAGAAAAAGCTCTCACTTGACTCATCTTCCCAGAGCTGCGCTCCTCCCTCACCAGCTTCTCCAAGGCTTACCCATGCTGGGGTCCCCACGACCCATCTCCTGCCCTCACCCGCCTTCTCCAAACTGGCCTCTAGCCCCTCCTGCCTGCAAGCCGTCCCACCTGGCTACCAACAGCCCCACGGAGCTGCGTCCACAGACACTTTTCAACCTTCCTCCCTGACTTCTCAGCAAACTCCACACACCACGCCTCCGCCTCCCGGAGCCTCAGTGGGTGGGGGTCCCGAGTGTGGGGGTCCCACGCTCTCTGCCCCAAGCGACCAGACTCAAGGCAGGGGTCCCCACATGCTGATCTCCCACCCGTCCTCTCCTGAAGGTTCAGGGGCACCTCAGACTCAACAGTCACAACAAACGCTTCCCCAAAGCTGCCTCTCTCTCAGCGACAGGCCCGCCACCTCCCAGACACATGGGCAGGGGCCGACACAAGCAGGGGCTCCCAGAGAGACTCCCCAAATCCTAACCAGGACGTGCAGACATTCACAAAGAGGCGGCCCCAAGAAAAGGCTATCATGAACAAGGAACGCTCATGCGAACAGAGTCCACAAGACCCCAGACCACACGGGGCGGCCTCCGGGGTAGACGGAGCGGGAGACGGGAAGGGTGCAGAAGCGCTAAGCCACCAAGGCGGTCTGCCCGGAGCTGCCGAGGTGAGACGTGCGGATGGAGGGGAAGAAAACACGTGGATAATTCAGTGACAATCTCACTGCTCATCTGTCACTACCTCCCCCACAGAAGGCAGCCAGAAACGGTCCCCAAATCTGTAGGATGCATTCGGGTCGTATGACTTAAATTACACCACATCTGGGACACACACCAGTCTCTTTGAAGAACCTGGAGGCAGCCGGGACAGAAGCCGGACGGAAGCACTTGGTGGGATATCTGGCCTTGTTTGATGTTAGAAAAAAGTGGAAAAGGAGGATTGAGAGAAAGAAACTGGAAGAAAGAGCAGAGGGGTCCTGCAGCCACTAGAGCAAAGGGGACACTCCCCAGCCCTACCCCTGTGCTCAGGGGACAGGCCACTTGCTCAAGCCCCACGGACAAAGAAAAACACAGCAGTTTCATTACAAGCCCCAAACCACGGTCATGCCGAATCTCAGGGAGTAGTTTGCAACCAGCCTGCTTCTGCAGGAGCAATGAGTTACCACAGCCCCAGTAACACAGCTCCAGTGATGGTAGGCGTGGAGAGGATGGATGGGGGATGGATGGATGGGGGAGAGTTGGGGGATGGATGGATGGATGGATGGATGGGGGATGGATGGATGGGGGATGGATGGATGGGTGGATGAGTGAGGGATGGACAGATGAGTGGGGGGGTTGAATGGATAGATTAACTGTGGATGGATGGATGGATGGATGGATGGGGGATGGATGGATGGGGGATGGATGGATGGGGGACAGATGGATGGGTGGATGAGTGAGGGATGGACAGATGAGTGGGGGGGTTGAATGGATAGATTAACTGAATTCATTAGTGATAGTCAATGTTTGCACAATAAAACCTGGTTGGTGGGTTGGTCCAAAAACTAATGGTCCCTTTCCCCAAACTACAGAAAAACAAGAATCTTTAAAAACAAAGAGCTCGCCAAATGCTGAACAGGGTAAGTGTAAAAAGTCCCATCAAACTTTTAGAGAGAGGAGACAGGTCTTGTACAAAGGAACAGAATTTGCCCGAGAACACGTGAGAACAGCAGGGCCCAGCCTGGGAGGCTCTGCAGCTCCCACCTGATGGTGAAGAACAAGCACTTGAGGGTGAGCAGATGGCAAACAGGTGCAGGGGGCGGCAGACAGGTGTGGCAGACAGGTGCAGGGCCCCCCCCCCCCGCGGTCCCAGCAGGGTTCCAGTGGCCACGCCCACAGGGCCCCGCAGCCCGCCTGCGCTCCCCGGGGCAGCTGGTCCCTCTGGTACTGGCGCGAGTCAGCGATGATGTTAATCCCGCACCCCCAAGACTTCAAACCCGTGGCAGCTCCAAAAGGTAAGTGGGGCCCAAGTAGCGTGTCTGTCTTAGCACGTTAGCATGCCGGTCATCGGAGAGCAAGGGAGGCATGGAAGTGAGGCATTCGCTCTGTGTCTGAGTCTGTCCCGTGGCCACTACTGTCACAATGAGCTGGACACCCCTGATCTGGAGGCCGTCCCCCTGCTACCGTTTGTCTGGTCCACGCATGATGCAAGCTCTAGCCGGTGTGGGGCTACTTGGAGGGGCGGGCACAGACCGCACTCGTCCAAACCAGCCAGACAGGTAGGTGAGCGGCGGGCGATGCTCCCAGAACAGCCCTCTGGGATCTGTGGCGTGTCCTGAACATGAAGACTCCGATAAACACTGACAATGCGTAAACAAGCCCCAGACATCCTAGAAGGGTGAGCTGAAGCCTCAAATAGACCAGGCAAAGAAAATTTCCCATGCTCTCCATAAAAGACTTCTTGGACTTTGGGACCAAAGAAGGAAATTCTTTTAAAAGGACTGCTGGACGGGCAGCACCTGCGTATGTAGAATTTTACACTCTTCCCCTAAATACCAGAGGCACTAAAACAGCTCTGCTAACACAAAAGAGTGAGCTGATGTGTGTCCACATCCATTTCACAAACACTTAGGAGCACCTTCTCTGTGCAGGCACTGTTCTAGAAAGAGGGAACAGAGACAACAGGGCCCACCCAGGGGAGCCCGTCCAGGGGAGCCCACCCAGGGGAGCCTGTCCAAGGGAGCCCGTCCTGGGGGAGCCTGTACTGGGGGAGCCCATCCAGGGGAGCCCATCCTGGGGAGCCCGTACTGGGGGAGTCTGCCTTCTGGCCGCCCAGCAGGAGCTAAGACAGAGTCCAGCAGTCTGTTCCAGTCAGGGCTCTTGGACTGTGGAACTGGACCTTAAAGGACCAGACTGCCATTCCTGTGACCTTGGTCAAGTGACAACCTTGCTCATGTGTACGGCAGAGACGCCAGAGCCACTGGCTGAGGCTGCGTCTGACGAACTCATGCACGAGAAGGGGGCCTGCCCCGGCTTCCCCTTCCACCCTTGCCAGCACTCCCACGCCCGTCTGAGGAACCACAGGACCCGGGAGACCACACAGGACCCCACACGGTTCCCCAGGGCAAGAATGTGCTGGCTCTCACGCCTTGTCACCAGCACCAAGCTCACAGTGCCCTCCCCTTTGGAACACCCCTTCCCAGACCACCCCCTGTCCACAGGGCCCATCACAGGCCCAGGTCCATCCACTCGCTCCCCTCCCTGACCCACGCGTGACACGTGGCTATGCGGGCGGGATCTGTGTTCACACCGACGGGCCCCCTGGAGTGGAAGGCATTCAGTAAGCACCCGCGGAGCCACTAAATGTGGCAGAAACGGTCTTCGCTTTTTCTAAGTGTTAGTATTCAATCATTCTTGTTCATAGCATCTAAAATTTCGAAAAAGAGCAAACATGACTTTTGTAATGAGAAAAAAATAAAGGTTAACTGAAGCATGTGATGAGTTTTACGTGTCATTCTTCGTTGTATAAAAGCGACGGTGGACTTCTCTCTCCAGACCCACATCCATCCCGCCTACCACCGGCCCGGCAAGGACGCGATGGTGGAGACCCGTGCCCTGTGGTCTGCCCCCACCCCGCCAGCTCCCACGCAGGAGACTGTGCCAGAAGGGCAACGGGGCCGGGCAAGAGTGGGGTGCACCCCAGTGAGCAGAGCAAGTCACGGCGAGGGCTGCAGGTGCAGCGCCAGGCAAGCGGCCACAGACCGTGGAGCTTGACGCACGGGGGAGGAGCAGAGGCCATCGTGCTCCCCCCCCACCCCGCCTCCCGTCAGTCAGCAAGAGCCTGAGCAATACCAACTCAGAAAAGAGGAAAGGGATGAAAGGAACCAAACATCAGGTTTCTGACGGGGCGCCTGGGTGGCTCAGTCGGTTAAGCGTCTGACTCTCGATCTCAGCTCAGGTCATGATCTCAGGGGCGTGAGTTCAAGCCCTGTGCTGGGTTCCACACTGGGCATGGAGCCTACTTGGAAAGGAAGGAAAGGGAGAAAGAAAGAAACAAAGGAAGAAAGAAAGAAACCTGACAGAAAGCCACTCTGGAATGTTTCTGAGTTCTCTGAGGTGAAGCTAGGATCCACCCCCATTCCCTCTTCCCAGACCCCATGGCGCCTCTACCCTAAACCCAACTCCTCCAACGAGGGTTGTCAGCCTAACTGCCCCGATCAGCAGGCAAAAGACGCAGCCTCTCACCCAGCCAAGTCCCAACGCAAAGGCAAGCAGGGCGGCCACAGGCTGGGCTGGGGTCGGGCAACCAGGACCACGTGCTGCCCCACGTGCTAGCGTCTCGCTCCTAATAACCAGGGCAGACGCGAGGAGAAGTCACTCCCAAAGAATTACAGAGAGACCGCTTTTGTCCTCGCATCCCGCTCACTCGCTCTGAGGGAAGGCAGCTGCCGGCAGCCCCGTGGCAACAATGTCTCTGGCCAACAGCCGGCAAGGTCGCGAGGCCTGCCAGCAGCCACGTTAGGTCTTCGGAGGCCACCGCCCCCGCGTGAGTGAGCCTGAAAGCAGACCCACCCCACGGCAGCCCGGCCAACACTTTGACCACAACCTTGGGTGAGACCTGGGACAGAGAACCCCACGGAGCCTCAGGTGCCTGACCCGGGAAACCGAGAGAGCACACACGTCGGTTGCTGTAAGCTGCCGTGTTCGGGGGACTCTTCACTAGGCAGCAGTCGGTGACCTGCACCCCACATAATGCACACTTGTTATCACGGCTGCTATAAACACAGACCACATGGCGCTAGATGCATTTCTAGGCAGCAATGCACGATTCACTTTCTCAGAGTGTCCCCCCAACTGGTCTGCGACAGGGGACTCAGGATATCCAACCGCACACGCCTGAGATACACGGACTACGGAGTGCAGCAGACTGGCCAAGAACAGGGACTGCACCGACGACTACCTAAGCACGGTGACCTCCCAGCTAACTGTGACGATCCCATTTCACCACCGAGGACACGAGGCCCAGGCGCGCTGCCCATGGTCACGGTCACGACCAAACACAGACGCAGTGGACAAATCCCAGTCTAGGCCATCAGCACACGAGGAGCTGACCTCCTATGACATTTTGCTGCTACAATTATTTACCCGGCTCTCAAGAGCGTCCAGCTCAAGTCCTCGGTAGCTCCGTCTCCCAAATTTGAACACGAATCTAAGCTTAGGGAGCAGGTCAGCAGCCACTGAAATCATTAGTGTGCGTGGCTGTTGACCACCTCGTAAAAGGCTGAACACAAGACAGCGACACGTACAATGTGCCAGGTCAGCACTGACGATGATGCAGACAGTTTGCACGGGGCTCTTCTTAATGCCAGTTCCTGAGGTTTAACGCTTCGGACTCCAAAGAAACCAAGAGCTCAGGCCGCAGGGCGCATCTCGGACTCGGTACTAATGGCGTGTCCCCATCTGCCCTCCTGGCCGGGCTCCAGGCTCAGGCTGGGTCAAGAAGCGCCAGCCCCTCAGGAAGCAGCCACGATCCACAGGGTAGCCAAGTACGCACCCCAACAGGAAAGGTGCTCTTGGAACCAGGAAGGACAGCAATTAGAAGTAATGAGGAAAGAGGAGAAAAACAAGAAAAAGAGAGCAGAGATTAAAGACTGGCAACTTGAAGAAGGTTTCACCTCTTCCAACACATCAGAAAAATGAACGTACAGAGAGTGCCCCCAGTCCAATAAAGTGAAAAGGAAACGGAATTCTGAAAATACTACTAGGAGCTGAAGAAACAGTTATGCTAATGTCATCCTCACCACTACAGAAAGCTTGAAACACGAGC
The DNA here is from genome assembly GCF_017311325.1 of Ursus maritimus. Taxonomy (NCBI): domain Eukaryota; kingdom Metazoa; phylum Chordata; class Mammalia; order Carnivora; family Ursidae; genus Ursus; species Ursus maritimus. The sequence continues at coordinate 79,988,522 of NW_024426996.1, forward strand.
TCTAAACTTACCTAGCTTCCACCTTCAGGAGAACATGACACCAGTGCATTTTCATGGCACTGAGATGTTGGGGGGTGGTGTGCGGCTGAGTGCCCCTCGGCTTCCTCCCAGCCTCCCCTCGGCCTCCCTGCCTCCCCAGCCCCAGTCACAGCTCAGCAGCAGAGGGACACCCGCCATGGCTGCAAGTGCCCGAGGCCCTCCAGACACAAAGGCCTGTGGGAAGGGGCTAGCGCCCAGAGGCACGGGTATGCCGCTCCCGGCATCCCTCTAACCCAGCACTAGCCCTTCCTCGAGCATGTGAAGAACAAGGTCTAGATTTGGCACAAAGACTATCATTTAAATTACAAAGGTCCATTTTACTGGTTCACAAAGTATTCATGTATCTTTCTGAGTGATTCGAATTCTTTGGGATACAAAGTTTACATCAAACAATATCTGTAGGCTAACCAATTAAGAGAAGTGGTACGCTCTCTCACCGCAAAGAAATTAAGAAAAATGCAAGACCTGCGATGATCAGGAAAGTGCACTTTATTTATTTTTAAAGATATTATTTCTTTATTTGTCAGAGGGAGAGACAGTCAGCGAGACAGGGAACACAAGCAGGGGGAGTGGGAGAGGAAGAAGCAGGCTCCCAGCGGAGGAGCCTGATGCGGGGCTCGATCCCAGGACCCTGGGCTCACGCCCCGAGCCGAAGGCAGACGCTCAACAACTGAGCCACCCAGGCGCCCCAGGAAAGTGCACTCTTTAATACTGGCTGCACACAGGATGGGACAAGCACCTGCAGCCTTGGGCGACACAAAGACACACATGCTGGGACCCAGCATCCTCACGCACACACGGGGGCCGGCCACTGGCCTGACCGGTGGGCTTCCTCCCGTCTTTTTGCATCACTCTCCATGGCGCTGGGCTGAACAAAGACACTGAGGTGGGTGCATTTCGATGTAACTTCTTTTATTTACATTATATCAAGAAGGTTTTCTACAAAGAACGAATGTAGGAAAACTCTCAGTTAAGGAAAGCTGCAGGTCAGCAGAAGGAAGGCAGCCAGAAGGCCGGGTGGGAGCTGGCAGTGGGGATCGCAGCAAAGGTCAGGGCAGCGGGGAGGTGGCCGGCGGCCCGCCAGCACCCTGCAGCAGCCGGCCTCCTGTGCGGCCTCCTGGGCAGCGCTGAGCCCTGCTCCCGCTCCTCAGAGCCTCCGGCACTCCCCGACGCCACCCTGCCCACCTACGCCTGCCCTCCCCCTCCCTCAGCCTCAGCTCCAGCCCAACACTCCCCCCTTCTCTCCCAGCCGGCCTGCCGAGGCCTGCCCGAGCCTCCACGTCCACCCCAGGCGGTCCTGTCCTCAGCGCCCCGCGGCTTCCCTGCAGCTCCTGCATCCGTGGGCTCACGCATTCACTCAGCGGCTGTGGAGCGGCTTTGACAGCAGCACCAGATAGACAATTCTGAACAGTGACCAGTGATGGCCCCTGGGGACAGCACAGCTCATCAAGCCAAGACCACCACCCACGGAAGGTCAGGGGGACACACGGGAGGGCACACAGCCCTGACTCCTGTCGAGAAATCACTCTTCCGCTAACGTCCCCATCCCTCCGCTGCTCCTTGGCTCAGCTCAGAGCCCACTAACTCCTCCAATCCCCACCAACCCCCCCACTACCCTGCAGACCAGGGTGCCCCACACTCTGGCCATGTCTGCTGTCAGCCCAGGCTCGGCACCACACCACCTTCCATGCCTTTCTGAGGAGCTCAGACAAGGGCCCGAAGCCGCAGCTCGCTCCCACCCAGCCCCCACCACCAGGACTGAGCCAAGGGGGCTCGAAGGGCTGGTGCCGACCCCCTCCAGCCGCCAGCTCACAGCTTGCTCTGTAGCTGATAGAACTGTGCAGCTATTTTTGATTCCAGAAGCGAATCTAGCTCAAGAATTTTGAGATACTGGAGGTTAAACCATCTCCATTTCCCCCCGTTACTATCTGACTACCCCTTCTTCCCTCTACTTGGTATTTATTCCTGTCTGTGGTGGTTCGACCTGGACACCGTGGAACCACAGAGCTGTCGGGCTAGTGAGTAAACAGGACACCCGGTCAAATTAGAACCTCAGGTAAAAGGCGGATAACTTTTAGTCTAAGTATGACCTGAATACCGCTCAGTATGTTTCGTCTGGTAAACGTTTAACAGAAGGGACAGAGGCGGCTGCAGCGCTCACGGTCCCTGACTCAGTACCCCTCAGTTCCTCCTCGCTGGCGCCCAGCTGGCTCCCACCCCCCCCAACTGGAATGTCCCCTCCGCCTCACCCACGCCACCCCTGGCCCCTCACAGCAGCTTCCCGAAGCAACATGGACAGTGGCAGCCCAAGGACAGGAGGGGACAGGCCAAGCCCTGTGTCCCCCTGCCCTGCCTGACCCCCACCTCACTCAATCCCCTGCCCACACCTGCCTCCCTGCCTCACCCCCGAACACCTAGGAAAAATAGAACAACTTTCCTCATCAACAAAGGGCCTTATCTCGGGCCTCCCACAATACATTCTCCTACCCACATACAAATCTGGTCATTCCCTACAGGATTCAAAAGGACCAGGCAGAGGAGTGTTGCACTGTCCCTTGTGTGGTTCTTTCATTAGGGCTGAAAGAAATCTTTCTTTCCCAAGTCCCGGGCCCACTTCAGCGTGGTGCTTGTGAGGGAGAAGCCACGAGCGTCAGTCCCGCCCACGGGGAGGCCCAGGGCAGACCCCGTGTGGAAGCACCAAAGGAGGCGTGGCCAGAGTTGGTGGCATGGGCAGGAGGCCCCAAGCTCTGGTGACCCCACGTGGCTCCATCCCTCCCAGGTGTATTGTGGGCTGCATGGTGGCCCCAAAAACATCAGGCCCTAATCTGCAGAACCTGGAAATGTGACCTTTGGAAACAGGGTCTTTGCCAATGGACTTAAGTGAAGGACTGTGCGACGGGAGATGGTCCTGATGGTCTGAGCGGGCCCCAGGCGCCATTCCAAGTGTCCTTAGGAGAGGGAGGCGGAGGGGAGACCCAGCGCAGGCCCGGGACAGGTCACGTGAACATGGAGGCAGCGACGGGCCGGGGTGGTATCCCCAGAGGCTGGAAGAAGCAGGACGGACCCTTCCTGAGAGAGTGTTGGAGGGAGCGCAGCCCTGCCCACACCTCAACTTGGACTTCTGGCCTTCAGGACTGCGAGGGAATACATTTCTGCGACTTGAAGCTCCCCCGGTCTGTGGTGCTTTGTGACAAGGGCCGCAGGGAACTAACATGGGTGGGCCCAGGGACCCCTCCCCCTCCTCCTGGGGCCCAACCACCCCCGCTGCACAGGGAGGAAGGGAGGCTGCTAAGAGCTGGCCTCCCGGCTGGACTCCAGGCAACTAGGGACATGGGGCTCTGGGAGCGGGGTGGCCTGGGCACCTCGCCCTGCCCCAGGACCTCCTGGGGAAAACGCGTCCTGGCGACTCTGGACTGCACTTGAGAGGAGCCACGGAGAACACAGCCGGCCCCATGGCGGGGGCCTGATGAAGAAGGCTCCACAGGGGCTCCTGGGGCTCAGCCGGTGAAGCGGCTACCTTCGGCTCAGGCCCTGCTCTCCAGGTCCTGGGATCAGCCTGCTCCCTGCTCGGCAGCGAGTCTGCCTCTCTCTCGCTCTGTTCTTCCCCCTTCTCGTGCTCACTCTTGCTCTTGCAAACAGATAAATAAAAAATCTTAAAAAAAAAAAAAAAGAGTATTCCAAATATGATTCATGCCCCACCCCCAAGCTGCTTTGGAAAACTTTGTGCTTATTGTTAATTAAAAAGTCTTCCATTTGAGGGATATTTAAACAGTAAAAACTGTAAATGGACAAAACATTCACATTCACAAGCAGAAACTATCAGACGGAATAAATGAGCAGGACTCAACCATATGCTTTGTAAGAAGCTGACTCTGAATCTAAGAACACACACGGCTCAGTGTAAAAGAACAGAGAGCTATGCCACGGAAACAGTGAACGGGAGAGCACTGGAAGGGCAACGGCTTAGTGCCGGACTTCAAAGGCGCCTGGGTGGCTCAGCTGGTTAAGCATCTGACTCTTGATTTTGGCTCAGGTCACAATCTCAGGGAGGTGAGACGGGGCTCATGCTGAGCGTGGAGACTGCTTGAGATTCTCTCTCTCCCTCTGCCCCTCCCTCCTTCTCTAAAACACCTATATATCAGACTTCAAGACCAAAGCCCCCTCATCAGCAGGCCCACCACCACAAATGTGTGCCAACTTAACAGAGATTCGAACCCGCGCACACAACCTGAAAGAACTAAAGGTAGAAACAGACAAATCCAGCGTGTTGGAGATTTAAAACCTTTCTCGGCAACTGTTAGAATAACCGAAATCCCTACCCCCCAAACAGCAGAAAGAATACAGGACATGCGAACACTATACAGTGCTTCTTCCATGTGTCAGGCATAATTTTAGGTGTTTGAAATTAGCCATGAATAATAATGAGGGAAAAAACCCTGGTCTCATGGAGGATACAGTCTCATGAAAAATTGAGGGAAAAAGGAAAATAAGACAACAAACTCGAAGTATGTTTATTATCTCCTAAAAAATAAGGTCTTGCATCTCTAAATGAAGAACAAGATGATATTTTTTAAAAAGAGAAGGGAAATCTGGGGACAGGTGGGTGGCGCAGTCGGTTAGGCGTCCAACTTTTGGTTCCAGCTCAGGTCATGATCTCAGGGCCATGAGATCGAGCCCCACATTGGGCTCTCCACTCAGTGCAGTCTACTGAAGACTCTCTCCCCCTCCCCCCTGCCCCTCCTTCCCACACACGCTCTCTCATTCTCTCTCAAATAAATAAATCTTTTTTAAAAAAGGAAAATCAAAAAAGAACTCTTGCAAACTGAAAAGCATAACAAATGAAGTAACTACAGGAAGAGCTGGAAGACCATGGAAAGCTCGGCCCAAGAGCTGAGCAAACATGTCTGAGGTCAACAAGTGATCAAGGGATTAGCGGGGCCGCCAGGAGATCCAAACGCCAAATGAAAGGGATTCCAGAAAGAAAGAGCACAAGACTGGAAGCAAGAAATTCTCTCGGGAGTGATACAGAATGTCAGTGCTCAGGCTGATGGGCCCCAGCACGCGCCCGGCACAGCAATGAAAGCACGCCCCGTCACGGGCTACCTCAGAGCACAGGGCAACGAGGGACGCTCCCATGAGCTTCTGCGCCACATCACAGACAGAGGACTGAAATCAGAACGGCACCCACGCTAGAAACCAAGGCAGCGAAGCAACATCTTCAAAATCCTGAGAAAATACTTGTCAGTATTTCGATATTCTATACCCAGCTAAACTAAAAGTAACTGAGGAGTAAAGATATTTTCAAAATCAAAGACAAAAGTAATGTCAACATTGGGATGCCTGCGTGGCTATGTCAGTTAAGCATCCAGCTCTTGGTTTCGGCTCAAGTCATGGTCTAGGGGTCCTGGGCTCGAGCCCCGTGTCGGACTCCGTGCTCAGCAGGGAGTCTGCTTGAGACTCTCTCCCTCTGCCCCTTCCCCCCTCAATAAATAAAATCTTTCTTAAAAAGCTATACTACGTAATGCTTCTTAGCCATCCAGAGTCCAACCTTCAACAAAACAAGGAGCAAGCCCAGGCAGAGAAGAGAGGGGTCCAGAAAGCAGGGACCAATGTGGAGGGAGAGCAGCCCAGGGAACCCCGCACAGCAGCCGGGCACGGGCCTCCCCAGGACCAGGCCAGCCTGGGGCAGGACGCAGGACTCGGGGAGAAAACCCCCCAACAACAAGCACAGCCACCACAGGGCTGCAGCGGGACACATGCTGGCTGCGAGGCAAGAGAGTCCTTTTCCAGGCGGGTGACAGGGCCGGATGGGAAAGCAGCTATGCACGAGTGTCCTCACGGGTCAGCAACAGACAACACCCAGCGTCAGAAAGGTAAGCCATGACTACAGGCCCCACCAAAACACGGGACCGCAGCAGGAAATGGAGAGGAAGGGGGGGTAGGGCAGTGGGGACAGCGGAAGCTTCTGCACCTGAGAGAAATCGAGAGCGAACGTCCACAGCACACACATGAAAACAGCAGCCTAACAGCAGTGCACACCAGGGGCCCGGAAAGCGGAGCACGCGTGCCTCTGGGAGATGCGGGGAAGCAGACAAGACCAGGACTACCGCCTGGTTTTCTCATCGTAGGCTGGCTCGTCGCCCAGTGTCCCGGAAGGATGACTAGGGCCACTGGTAAGGGACAACAGTAAAATGTAGAACAAGATAAGGAGCATGGGGTGTGTGCCCCTGGTGTCTGTGTGTGTAGGTGTGCATGTCTATGTGAGTGTGCGTGTGTCTGTATCTGTGGGGGTGTGACTGTGTGCACATGGCCACCTATAAATGACTGTGTGAACAAGAAAAAAGATGGGGAAGGATATACATCAGGGATCACCGTGATTACAGGGCTGGGGACAGCAAAGCCATTGGATGGGAGACGGAAGGAAAGCAGAAAGGACAAACTACACGTGTTTTGGGGGCGGCTCGGACGCCAGAGCTCTGCCTGGAGCAGAAGCACGAATCGATCTGGTGAACGTCGAGAGGGCGACCCCCCGACAATCATGGGAAACTTGTATCTACAGTAAAATCGCGTGTGCGTGCATACAGAGTGCACTTCTAAAGTTTTTACCAGATGGGCAAGGGAGCTGGGGACCACCCCCCCAAAAAAGGTAAAAACGAGTCCTCTACCAGCTTTGAACCCCGAGCAAGGCTTATCTGCTTTCCCGAGCCACCGAGGAAGGTATAGGAGATGGCCGCTCCTTGGCGTGGAGAGGGAAGAGCCAGTCCTCCCAAAACTGGGGTCAGGAGCATGGACGTCAGCTAGAGAGTGGTCCCCTGAGACTAGCTCCTAGCTCCCCGGACCGTGAATGTCACCGGATAGGCACCAGGGACTTGGAGGTATGATTACATTTGGGGGCCCCGCGACGGGAGAGGCCCCCAGGTCTGAGTGCCATCGCGGGGGTCCTTGCGGGAAGGAGGCCGAGGGAGCCGGGGAGGCGGCCCGCGGCGGCAGGGGGGCAGCCAGCAGGGCTGGGGAAGGGGCTCTCCCCTGCACAGGCGCCCCGTCGCTTTCAGCCCGGTGACACGTGGGACTTCTGGCCTCCAGGACACAAGGGAACGCGGCGCTGCAGCTTCAGCCACTACGTGTGCGGGGGCTGTGAGAGCGGCCACGGGAAACTCTTCCAAGTGCCCACTAGAAAGTAAAACGTTTCAAGGAATCCCACGCGAGTCAAAGAAAGCGTGCCGTGTAAGATACACACAGCGGTCCCTGCCGCACCGCCAGCGCCCAGCGCGGGAAGCCGCACGCGGGCCTGCCCTGCCTCCTGACTGCTTCTCGGCCGCCTCGGGGACAGACAACAGTTTCAGCAGAAAACCAGCTCACCCTCACCTTCCGCGGGACCTCCCCTGGAAGCAGCCAGCGTGTCCATCCCTCCTGTCCTCCTGCAGCCTCTCCCGCAGCCCCTCCGCTCCTCCCCTTCCTGGCCACTGGCCCCCGCCCTCAGCCACCCTCGTTCTGGAAAGAGGGGAGGAGGAGACCTGCCCTGGACTCCGGGGCCACCAGCCCACAGCCGCCCTCCTCTCTGCCACGCAGGCCAGCTCAGTGCCTCCCTCCTCGCCGCAACCCGCCCCACAACTGTGCCACCACGGTCGCTCCACACGTCCAGCCCAAGTCCATGGCCTTCCCTCCAGTCACTGTGGCCTCCTCTGCCCCGCCCATCGCAGTGGTCCCAGCGGTGTCCCTCGTGGCCACCAGTGTTCCAGAATTGTGGGGTGTAGGCGGAGAGCAGCCCTGGAATTATGGGGTATAGACAGAGGTCCCAGACCCTTGTGCCATGTCTGGTCCTCAAACCCACCGGGTGAGGTGGCATTTTTATGAAACTGCACACGGAGACGATTATGTCTCTAGTAAAACCGTGACCACATTCTCCTACTCCTCGCCTCCCGCCCCCTGCATGTTCTAGACTCCAGGACCCCTCCCCGTGCCTCACCCCGGGTCGCGCCCCTCCTCTCTGGAGTACACCCTCCTGCAGGACCCCTGGCCTCACACGGGTCCCCTCCCACAGCACACTGTGACCGCAGACTCACTGACTCTGGCCGTTCCCAGGGCCTCGGACATACCCCTCAGAACGCCGAGCGGCCCCCTGGCAGGCCCCATTCCCAAGCCGATGCGCCATGAGCGACTGAGGCACAGCTCAGGTGGCCACCTGCCCAAGGGCATATCCCAGCAGAGTGGCCAGGCAGGTGCCAGGACCTCTGTCCATACCCCATAACTCCAGGGCTGCTCTCCGCCTATACCCAAAATTCTGGAGCACTGTCTACACTCCACAACTCTGGGCCACTCTGTCTATATTCCACAACTCTGGGGCACTCTCCACACTCCAGAACTCTGGGCACTCTCTGTCTGTACCCCACAACTCTGGGACTCTGTTTACAACCCACAACTCTGGACCACTCTGTCTATACTCCACAACTCTGGGTGGCTCTATCTACCCCCAACTCTGGGGCTCTGTCTACACCCCAAACTTGGGAGTCGCTCTGTCCACGCCCCACAGCTCTGGGCTGCCCTGTCTATACCCCACAACTCTGAGCCACTCTACGCCCCACAACTCTGGGATGCTCTACGCCCCACAACTCTAGGGCTCTGTTTACACCCCACAACTCTGGGCCACTCTATGCCCCACAACTCTGGGGCTCTGTTTACACCCCACAACTCTGGGCTGCCCTGTCTACGCCCCACAACTCTGGGCCACTCTACGTCCCACATCTCTGCGGCTCTATGCCCCACAACTTTGGGCCACTCTATGCCCCACAACTCTGGGGTTCTGTCTACACCCCACAACTCTGAGCCACTCTATGCCTCACAACTCTGGGCAGACCTGTCTACACCCTGCAATTCTGGGGCTGTCTATACTCTACAACTCTGGGGTTCTGTCGACACCCCACAACTCTAAGCCACTCTGTCTATGCCCCACAACTCTGGGGCTCTGTCTACACCCTGCAACTCTGGACCACTCTGTCTACACCCCACAACTTTGGGCCACTCTATGCCCCACAACTCTGGGGCTCTGACTACGCCCCACAACTCTAGGCCGCCCTGTCTACACCCCACAACTCCGGGCCGCTGTCAACACCCCACAACTCCGAGCCGCTCTGTATACACCCCAGGACCCCTGAGTTGGCAGCCCAGCCTGGACCGGGAAACCCGCACGGCGGCGGCACTGACGCTGGGCAGTTAACTGCCGGAGTTGGAGTCTCCGGAGACAGCTCTGCTCAAACAATGCGGCCGCCTGCCGGGGGCGGCCAGGAAACTCAAGACCCCGAGCAGACTCGGGCCCCGGGGCGCCCCGGCTCCGGCCCAGGTCCGGGCGAGCGCGGCGGGCACGGCAGGCCCGGGCTCTCGGCCCGTCCGCCGCCGCCCCCCGCCCCCGCCCCGGGCCCTCAGGTCCCGCCAAGGAGCGGCCGGCCCCACGGCGACCCCACAAGCCAGGCCCCGGGCGGGGTCCGCGCGCGCCGGGCCCACGACAAGTCCCCGGCGGAGGGCCCAGGAACAAAAGGAGAGCGGCCGGCTGCCGGGCGGCCCGGTGGCGCGGGGGGCCCGGACTAGCCAGACGCCGGCCGGACGCCCCCAGACCCACTCGGCCGCGCTGGGCGGGGCCGGCGGCCGGGCCGCGGAGGGCGCGAGCGCGCGCCCAGAGAAGAAAGAAACGGAGGCGGGGCGGCCCTGCGCCCGGCCCGCAACCTACCGGCCACTCGCTCCGCCGGCCGCGATCCGCTCCGCCCGCGCGCGCAACGGTCGCTCAGCTGCCGCCGCCCGCCCGGGGGGCGGGGCCCTGGGGGGCGGGAGCCGACGGGGCGGGGCCGACGGGGAAGGCGGGGCCAGGAGGGGCAGGACCTGGGGGCGGAGAGAAGGCGTGGTTTCTAGAGACGTGGGCGGGTCTCAGGACTGAACAGGAGTTCTCGGTCTGTGGGGCGGGGCCTCGGTGGCGGGGCGGAGCCTACTGGGTGGGCGGGCCTACGGGGGCGGGGCCTACAAGGGCGAGAAACTGGGCACGCGGCTGGGCTTCCAAGGGAAGAGGGCAGAAAGAAATGAGGGCGGGACCTTACCCGGGGGCGGGGCCAGCGAGGCGGCCATGAAGGGGCGGAGGCCTCCCAGACCCTGGACGGGACTTCCGCTGCCGGAGCTGAGGCGGTGGTTCACCCCGGCGGCGGAATCCTTCCAGTTTCCCCGCTCGGGTCCTCTCCTTTCTCCCGGCCCCGATCCCGTCGCACCGGTGCCTGGGTCCCCTTCCGTACCCTCGGCCCCTCCTGCACCCCCGCCCCGGGTCCCTCCCGACACCCCCTCGCACCCGGGTCTTCTCCCGTCTCCCCGGCGCCGGGTCCCCCCCCAGCCCGGTCCCCTCCTGCTCCCTCGCCCCGGGTCCCGTCCCGTCTTCCCGACGGGGATTCGCCTCCAGCCCTGGTCCCCTAGAATGTGAGAGAACACTTGCTCTGGGCCCCAGCCAGGCGCCCAGCATCAGGGATCCCACACCCTCTGAAGACCTTGATGTGCTTCTAGACCACAGCCACCCAGAGATCGTTTTATTTTTAAGGGAGGAGAGCAGAGGAGCAGTGTGGTGTCCCCCGCGGAGCACAGTCATCCTCTAGTCCTCCCAACAGGGGTTCGACCCAGGTGGCTTCTCCCTGCTGTGCTGGCGTTCCCCTCCCCTTCTGCCTGGACCCCACCGGAGACCCGTTGTCTTTGTCCTCAGCAATCACTATTTCTTTGGAAATAACTTTCCCTGGAGTCATAGTGACCAGCCAGAGTGGTTGGGGGAAACAGTGCCCTGGGCATTTGCTCTGTGGTCCAAGTGCGGAAATAAATCAAGCCCAGGACTCCTGACTGCTTGGGCCCTGACCTCTGGTGCCGCAGCCCACCCCCAAACCTGGCCGGAGCCGCTTGCGCTTGGGCTCATCATGACAGATAAACCAGCGTCACACTGCCAGCAATGCCCCGCCTGAATGGAAAAACCAGAGAACTAAGTTATGTTTCCTCCCAGAACCATAGCAAGGGTGATTCTTTGCCTACACCATGTCGTCCACGTGCATCTTCCCCTCACTGCAGGTGAGATACGGGCCAAGCATGGTACCATGTGGGCCTCACACTGTAGATGCTGGGAGCAATCAGCGGGGGGCCGGCCACGGGGAGCTCGAAGGCCAGGGGCGCCCTGGGGGCCGATCGTCTCCACAGCAGCACTGCTGTGGTGCCCAGTACTGAACGTGCACCCAGAAATCCATACGTTGAGGCCTAAACCCCAATACGAGGGTGTTAGGAGGTGGGGCCTTGGGGAGGTGATCGGGTCATAAGGGTGGAGCCCCCATGGGTGGGATTAGTGCCTTATAAAAGAGGCCCAGAGAGCTCTCTTGTCCCTTCCACCGTGTCCATGAACCAGCAAGCTCTCACCAGACACCGAAGCTGCTGATGGCTTGACCTTGGACTTCCAGCCTCCAGAACTCTGTTGTTGTTAAGCCCCCCAGTCCAGTATTTTTGGTATAGCAACCCAAATGGACTGAGACAAGCACCCAAGCCCACCCTGCTGTCCAAGGGCCAGGGGCCGGAGAGCTCGGGAGCAGTGTCCTGCCCAGTCGGAGGCCAGGGCCCCTTTCTGAGAAGATCATGTGTCCCACCTGCCTGTTGCAGCAGCCTGCTAAGCCAGGGGCTTTTCTCATCCTCTTGTTTCCTCCCCCCGCACCTGCCCCGGGAAGGAGGGGCTTCCCCTTCCTGCTTGCCTTTGACTCCTCCCTCTTCTCTGCCTTCTTTCTCCCTCAAACCTGTCCCTCACTGCCTGCCCCCTTCCCCAGCTTCACGCCCTGGGGGCGGGTGCAGCCCCTCGCCTGTCTTCTTCCTCTTCCCAACTGATCACCTGCTTTGTTTGGCTTCAAAAATACTCCCCTCCCCACTCCGTGCCTCCCCCCTCAAGTTTTCCTTTTTGGCAGCTCTTTCTCTTTAGGTCTCGTATTATTCGTTCCAGTCCCGGGAGGAAATTTGAGAAGAGTCCAGTAAAACCCCGACTGGAAGGGAAACCGGAGAGGTAGTGAGGGCCAGGACAGGTCACAGTGGGCAGGGGAACAGGGACCACTTCCAGGGCTGAGGGGACATGGGCAGAACCCGGAGAGAGAGGGAGAGAGAGCTGCCTAACAGAACCCTGCTAGGGGCACGGCCAGCTCTGATGGCCCCGAACAGAGAAGGCTGGGAAAGGAGTCCCCACCCTCACCATCCTCCCACCCTCACGGCTCCTGCCCAGCCCACCGATGGAACCTTCCGGAGGCAGGGGCAGGCCAGCCTCCCGGCACCCGGTGCAGAGCAGAGGGATGGACAGCTGCTCTGGAACACGCAGCGGCAGGGCTCTCGTTGCCTTCGGCTTGCTTCTCCGCACTCGTGCAGCGTCCACGAGTGTTTTGGGCTTGGGTGGGAAAGGAGGGACCCGGGTGCAGCGTGGCTGAGCCGAGGCCGTCAGGGAGGCAGCACACTCCGGGAGGAGAGAGGGTGCTGGTCCAGCAGGGGTGGGGCTGAGGGGCTGCTTCCCTGGGAGGGAGCGTGCTGGCCCATCCCTGCGGAGCCGTCAGGACCCCCAGGAGTGCAGAAAAGTTGTGCAAGATGGAAATGTGTTGTCTGTCACGCTGAGAAAAGAGGTGAAAGGGGAAACTGAGTCCCGATGGGAGCAGATCTGTCTTCTCAATTAAGTCAAGTTCCTTCTGCCCATCCGGTGGTTTACAAGGACAGGGCACGCTCCTCGATCCGTCCCCCTCTAGCCCCAGGGCTCTTCTCTGCGCAGTCCTCACCCCCCCCCCCAGTCTGNNGCACAGCCTCCACAGTCACAGCCTCCACGGTCACAGCCTCCGCGGCCAGAGCCTGGGACAGTTGCGCCCGCCCTGCAGTTGCGACACCCCTGCAGACAAACCCAGAAAAGATCTGGCCACAAATCTGGGCGCCCCGTGGTTCAGCCAGGCTGACACACAGTCCCCATGGCAGGTGCTCAGACGACTCTTCCCGCACGTGACTGCGGTCTCCGCTCCGTATCTGCTTAGAGCCGGGGTCTGTGCAGAGTGGCCCAGTCCGGATGGCAGGCAGCAGCGGGTCTGCCAACCCCTGCAGTCGTCCCCTAGCCCCTACACGGAACATCAGGCAGACGCCCTGCCCCACTGCTGGCGGGACGCCCTGGCCGCCCGCTGCCCTGCGGGGTCAGGGATCCCGTGGTGGGAAGTTCCTGACCTGCCGCCCTCCACCAGATGCAAAGCCACACTCGGAAGGGTCGGTTCAACAAGGGCCTCTATGTGACCCGTGGTCCTCCTGGGTCACGGTTGCTGCATGAGTCACATTCTATATCTGCCATGTGGGGGGGGGGGTGCTGCAGGGAGCCAGGCCACACAGCAGTGCACCCCACCCGGCCCGGCCGGCGCCCTGCTCACCTTCCTCACTGTCCTGGGATGCAGGCCTACAGGAGCGGATGCAGCACCTGGATCACAGGGTCCAAGCCGGGTGAGCCTCAGTAGGACCGTGGCCTTATCCACCTCACCTACCCTGTGACACCCCCTCACTGCCTCCTCCTCACTGCCCCCCTCGCTGCTCTCCTGACTGTCCCCCACACTGCCCCTTCTGACTGTCCCCCCCGCTGTCCCTCCTCGTCACTGGCCACCTTGGAGCCCAGGCTGGTGCCAAGCTGTGCTCAGCATTGCTCGCATCGGATGCGCCCGCCACCCTGTGCACTGGGTGTGAGCACCAGCCCATTCTACAGATGGGGACTGAGGCTGGACAGGGGTCTGCAACAGGTCAGCCCTAAGTGACACCCAAAGCCTGACGCAGCTGCTCCCTTGCACCCTGGGCCACCAGCTGAGGCCGGCCACACGCACTGCCTGGCCCATCCCCCAAGCCTGCCTTTGCGGTGCGATCCCTCCTGGCAGTCCCTGGTCCCTGCTCACAGTCCCACGGTGGCCTCACCTGCAGGAAGAAAGGGACGGTCCAGTTCCCGAGGCTGGCGTTCTGGGCTCCCCTACACAAGTCCCCTTGGTGGCTTCCCAGAAGTCACGAGACAGGACCGCCGGGCCTCGCTGCCGGCAGCCCTCCCCGCCAGGGCGGACAAGTCTGGATCAGACGCCTGTGGGCCAGCACCCAGTGGACCGAGCTGAGCCTCAGGCCCAAGTCCTCTGTTGCCTCCCCAGTCGGTGCTCTTCCTGCTGTCCTGTCCTCTCAGGCCTGCTCCCCAGCCACCCCTGGGGGCTTCCCCCTCATCTGTCAGGGCTCAACTCAGGTGTGTCCGACACACCCCCCGGGGAGAAGGGAGGCCCCTTCGTGCACCCACCAGACCCCCACACACACCTGTCACCATCCCGTCACTCTGTAAAGGGGTCAAGCTCACATCTGTCCCACAGCACCCCTGCCCCCGGTGCTCCAGGACAGAAAGGACCACAGGACCATCAGAAGGGTGGACCCTGATGCCCCACCTGCACTGGGTGCACACCAGGCTTGGGGACAGCTTCCAGAGCAGGAGAACAGGAGGCTCCAGGATCCCAGTGGACCAGCTCCGCACATGTGACGGCCTGCAGGGCCACTGCGAGAAGAGCTTGGGAGCCGTGCCCAGGAGCCCGGGCAGATCTGTGTTTCCATCGGGGAGCAGCCATGGTGCTGGAAAGCAGGGACAGTGACCCGGCCTCAGAGAGGGACAGCACCCAGGGAAGCAGCAGAGGATCTGGGAGGCTGGGGAGGGGAGGGGCGGGGCCCCTGGCCCAAGAACCAAGGGGACAGGCAGGACCAGAGAAGGACAGGGCCCGTGCAGGAGCCAGAGGGGACACTGGGGAGAGGCACATGGGGTTTCGGGCCCCAGCCGCACCTGAACCGCTCCGGCTCCAGGTCCCCCCCTGAGGCCCTCTCTGACCTTCTGGGGGTCAAGCCGCCACTTCCCCAAATGCCCCCCAACCTGCCCATGACGCCTCTGTTTTGTGGAATTCATTAAGGCCAGTGACCAGGGGAATAAGTCACACGAAGCCTGATGTTTTTACCCAGAACACATGAAGTTAATTAAATAGAGCATATTGTTACTAAATAGAGCTCGTATTAATTAGGGACATTGTTACCAAATAGAGTACGCATGGATTACCTAGACCGCATTGTTCCCGCATAGAACACGGGCTGCCAAACTGGGACCCTGTCCCTGCTTGGAACACACTTTATTCCCCGGGGGCCCCGGGAAGGGCCGCGCAGGGCCGTGGGGGGCCGGGGCCAGGGAGGACCCCAGGCAGGCCAGCCTCGGGCACGGTCATGCAGCAGGAAAGGGAGTCCCCAGCATGGTGTGAACACCACCTTGGGCAGACCTGACTTGGAAATGTCTCTTCCTATTTGGGGGAAACGTGTCTTAGGAGAGTGTTTCCCTTCACAGAAAATAGGTGTGAAATAATTCGGAGAGCATTGCCTCCAAACAGGACAACAACAGCGTAAGACATTTCTAAACGTTGCGCTTTGAGTCCCCCGGAGCGACTCCGCCGTGAGCGCAGGCCTCCGGCACGTTGCTCCGGGGCCGCAGTGCGCCGCTGCGCACAGCTCACTTCTCCGGCTTCCCGGTGAGCAGGCAGCGTCCAGAACGCATCTTTTGGATGAGAATTTTTAGATGGGAAGAGACGAGCGTTCTTTCTTAAAAATGGCAGATTCCTCTTTCTGAGTCAATGATGTGCTGACGCTACCGACCCCGCCCTCGCCCAGCAAGACCCAGGTCAAGGCCACGTCCTGGACGGAGGAGCTCTCAGTTGGGTGCAGAATGGCCTTTGGCCACCACCAGTGAGGTGGCTGCTGGGCTCTGGGCCTACCCCAGGCTCCTCATCCCCACACAGCCCCACATGTGCCCATTTCACTGGTGTGCAGACTGAGGCTGGCCGCAGACATACCACCACCCAGCCTTCCTGGAGAGCGCAAGGGTGCGGCGCCCAGCCCGGCCTCCAGCCTTCCCAGCGGCTGCCCTGCTTGCCCCCCTGAGCTGGCTCTGAGCTCTGAGAATGCTCCGGAACCCCCACAGGCCTGCCGTGTCCCCAGAGGAGGGCCTAGCAGAGCCTCTGCTGTCGCGGAGGAGCAGCGGTGGGGCTGGCCAGAGGGGCCGCCCTGTGCGCTGTGTGTCCTCCTCCGTCTGGACCCATGGAGCACCGAGCCCAGGGCCGGTGGGCGAGCACTGGAGGGCAGGATCCCACGACGCTGGCCCGAGGACAGTCAGCTTCCCCCTTGGCCGCTGCGGGGGCCCTTCCCAGGCGCTTGCTGCACTCTCTATGGTGGTGACGGGTACTGTGCAGGGAACCCTGGGCACCACCCTCATGAGCCAGCCTCAGGAAGCGGGTGCAACTAGTGTTATCCCAATACCAACCGGTGACATGGAGTCAGGCCAGAGCCCGGCCTGCAGACGCCAGCAGCAGGACGGCTGGTGGCCGGGGGCAGACAGGTGGGCGGGGGGCTCCCACAGCACACACCCCCCCCTCCCGCATCCGCTGCAGAGGGCGGAGGAGGGTTTGGGAGCTCTTTGGGGGTGAAAGTGTGACCTTTCCCTTTTGGAGGGACCCACCACCCCAGTGTGGCTGGGCCTTGCTGGGTTTGGGCAGTGGAAATCCTGCATCCCCAGTACCCCCCATCCCAGGTCCCCCTGCGTCCGTGCACTTCAGGGCTAAGCAGGGCTTCCTTCGCACCTGAAGGAAGTGGGACCCTTCTCCACACCCTGGTTCTTCTGCTCCTGGTAACACTGCCCCAGCATGCCGCCTACGGGGTGCCTGATGGGGACAGCCGGCGTGGCCAGTGGCGGTGCCAGGCCAGGGCCTGCAGGACCTTTTCCAGACTGGAACACATGGTCCCTGTCCAGGGAAGCTCCCATCCTCCTCCTGGGAGACTAGAGAACTCTACAAAGCCCTGGGCCCCGGGTGCTCCAGAGAACAGACCTCATATAATTTCTATGTCGCCCCCTTCGGATCCGTGGTGAGAGGCGGGCTCCCGGGGGTCTCCCATGG
The DNA here is from genome assembly GCF_017311325.1 of Ursus maritimus. NCBI lineage: Eukaryota > Metazoa > Chordata > Mammalia > Carnivora > Ursidae > Ursus > Ursus maritimus. The sequence goes on from NW_024426996.1 coordinate 80,005,549, forward strand.
GCAGCAGGACCACGCTGGGTCCAACGCCCCAGCAGAGATGAGGCCTCGCGGGCAGGTTGCTGCTGTCTCTTCCCTCAGAATCCACGCCACCCACCGTCAGGCAGGGTGGCCCCCAGGAGGCACCTCGCTCCTCTGAGGTCTGGTCCCAAACCAAACAAACTATCCAGTAGAACGTCTTCCGGTCAAAAATTCCTATAAAACAACAAAATCGAAAAGCAGAGCTAAGGCGATGAGGTCTTTCTCCTAATTTTTTTTAATGTGGTAAAATAGACACACAAAATTTACCGTCTTAACTGTTGTTAAGTGCCCAGGTCAGGGGCGTCAAGAGCATGCATGACATACGGCCGTCCCGCCCTCCACCCGGAACGCCGTTCATCCTGCACAGCTCCACCTCTGTCCCCAGGAACACTAACCCTCCGCCCTGCCCACCCCGGCACCCCAGCTACGTCTCCGTGCTTTGACGGCTGGAGGCCTGCCGGACGTGGGGCCGCCCAGCATTTGTCCCTCGGGGACTGGCTTCCTTCACCGAGCTGAATGCCTCACGTGGTCCAGGAGCATCCACGTGGGGCAGGTGTCAGAGTCTCCTTCCGGTTCAGGGCTGAATAACATTCCGCTCTGTGGATGGACCACGTTTTGCTTATCCATCCGTCCGTCCACCCATCCACGGACGCTGGGCTGCTTCCACGCTCTATCACGAATAATGCTGCTGGAAACTCGGGTGGACCAGCCCCTATCCCGTCCCTGCGTTCAATTCCTTTGGGGAGTTGCTGGATCGTAGGGTGGTTCTGCGTCTGGTGTTTTGAGGACCCTCCACGCTGTTTGCCGCAGCAGTGGCTCTGGTTTGCGTGCCCACCCACAGTGCACAGGCTTCTGGCGCCCCTCGTCCTCACCAGAACTTGGCATTTTCTGGGGTTTTTTGAAAGTAGTCATCCTACTGGGTCTAAGGTGGCATATTGCTGTGTGGGTTGGTTTTTTTTTTTTAAGACTTTTTATTTATTTGTTTGAGAGAGAGAACGTGCAAGCAAGAGCACAAGCAGGGGGAGGGGCAGGGGGGAAACGGGCTGCCCGCTGAGCAGGCAGCCCGACGTGGGGCTCGATCCCAGGACCCCGCGATCCTGACCTGCGCTGAAGGCAGCCGCGTCACCGCCGAGCCCCCAGGCGCCCCGTCCTTGTGGTTGTCATTAGCATATCCCTGATGGTTAGTGATGTCGAGTGTGTTTTTATGTACTTACTGACTATTTCTGTATTTCTAAAGCTATGGTTTGCATACGGCCACACAACAGCAAAATACCCAAACTGACTATGTTTTGTTGCTTATGTCTAGGGACCGTTAATGGTCAACTGTGACCGGATGAGTGGTAACAGAAAGACACGCCCCATTCTTAACTGTTTACGTATTATTTCAATAATACCTTTTCTTGTGCTCACTTCAGCAAAATCCGTAATTACATTGTTATAATCCAGATTTCCACATAATTTGTGCTGAATTTTCAATTTGGAGAAAGCTTTTTTCTGCTGAGGCAGAAGCAACTGGGGCCATCACTAAAATTCTTAGAGCAAGTATTTATAGTGGGAAAAGAACCACAGATTTTATGTATCGTTTTCAAACATTGTTATGGGGTTGCATATGAAACGTTATCACAAGAAATACGGCAAATCAATTTCATCATAGAAATCACTATTAACAGCAAGATTTTCACCATACCTCAAAGCAGTAGCTAAATTCATGCAGTATTTCTGAAGTTCTTCCTTTCAATCTGTTAACACTGAGGCATTATTTCAGAAATACCAAAATAGGGGCGCCTGGGTGGCACAGTGGTTAAGCGTCTGCCTTCGGCTCAGGGCGTGATCCCGGCGATCTGGGATCGAGCCCCACATCAGGCTCCTCCGCTATGAGCCCGCTTCTTCCTCTCCCACTCCCCCTGCTTGTGTTCCCTCTCTCGCTGGCTGTCTCTCTGTCAAATAAATAAATAAAAATCTTAAAAAAAAAAAGAAATACCAAAATGTTTTCCATTTTTTTCAAATCTCTCTTCAATCAAGATCATGCCTTCATCTAAATTGACAGTAACTAATCTCTATGGAATTAGTTAAGATCATTTTTATGTTAATCGTCTCCTTCAACTTTGTGCAAATGTTTTCATTTCCTTGTTCTGATTTCCTAACATTTTCTAGAATGCTATTTTTATTGCTTATTTCACGGGCAGGTTTTTTTTTTATTTTAATGGAGAAAAGCTATTTTCTCTCCAATTTAAAAAAAAGGCTTAATTTTTTAAAACATTGAGTAGTCAACCTGGGTTTTTTTTCCTTTTTTTGGCAAGCTTTTCCTAACATCATCAATAGCAATGGACACAGCAAATGACCGCGACAGAGCAAACAATTCAATTTCCTCTGAAGACCACGATTCCTCCTCATCTGAGGACATTCTGCTATTTCAGTTAACTCTTCCAGCGCAGCTGGAATCTTGGGTAAATTAAATCTAATTGTTCTAACAGCATCTAGTTTACATTCTTTTTGTGTTCCTGCGGGTGATTAGAAGGTCAAATATGATACGCGTCTCATCGAGAGGTTCCATCTTTGGGCAGATGCAGAAAACATCAGCTAGAACCCTTGAATTATTCCAAAGCACATCATCATTGTGGCATCCTCAAAGCCACATGACAAATTCAGACTCTGTACCACAGCTGGCACCACGAAGGCTTCTGGGTTTCTGGCCCAAATTCTGGCTTGTTTACCTTTTCCTTTATGCATTGTGATAGCACCGTTGTTACGGTCTCGCCTGGCAATTTTTAAAGCATTAAATAAAGGTAAAATCGTTTCATTTGATTTTTTTAAATTTAATGGAATCTTCTTAAGTAAAAAGATTCACGACCTCCGTGTTCCATGTCCATTTTGCTGCCGGTGCTCAGGAGAGGTAAGCCACTCCACCGTTCGGTCCAGCCCAACACGCAGGGAACAGAGGAGAAGTAGGAGGGCTCAGTATTGCAAAACGCTCCTCTGCTGCCGTGTGAAACTGTAACGAATGTTCTGCTAACTTCTGAGAACCTCTGGAAACAGTCACAAATAGAAATATGGAGAAGAGCAAGGCAAACAGCACCATATGGGGAAACAGTGTTTTCAATGAGAATCTACGGCATTTGCTCCACCCGAGAGGGGGATTTAACAAATGTGCTAATTTGTCTCTTACATCAACCTAAGCAGCTTCAACGTGGAGCATAATGAATAAAAGAAAATGGGACGTCTTCTTCCACCTGGAGTGTGGATGCAAAACTCTTTCGCTCCCATAGTACAACGACAATGACAGGAAAGAAATCATTGTACTGTTTTATTGGGTTAGTAGCCAGTACAGAAATTTCAATGAACCGAATTCCTGAGAAAGATAAGCTCTTCAGAGAGAACAGAATGTGCATGTCCAGAGAATAGCAATGTCCATGCCTGGAGCGGAAGTCTGGTTCTCATACTGGCAAAAGGAGGAGCAGAGAGGAAGAGAAACAAATACAGACTTAGATGGTAAGTCAGCCCCAACAAGCTACCTTCTCCCACCCAGACTCAAATTTTGCAAAGTAAGTGAGAAAATAGAGTGGAAAGCAAAGTGAAATCACTTAGTCCTCCACATTCTCGAAGTGCTGAGACTCCAGGCTACACCAGGGTTAAATCTGAGGCGAACTGAATGTATCTGAATCTGGCCCCTGGATCAAACTCTGACAAGATCAAAAAGGCTGCAGTGCAATAGAGGTAGAGGGTTGGGATGAACGTACATGAATTCAATATAATTAAAGCTGTGTCCCAGCTCCAGAGTCAACTTGACTCTTGGAGGAATCTGAATGGTAAGCCCCTCACCCAAACTTAGGAAATGGCTTGCATTTTGGGGGAAATAAGAACAAAATAAAAACAAAGCATTACATAACAGTCTCTAATGTTCATTTACACACAATGTCTGGGATGGATAAAAAATTACAAGACACGTGGAGGCGTCTGGGTGGCTCAGTCCATTTAGCATCCAACTCTTGATATCAGCACTGGTCATGATCTCAGGGTTGTGAGATCAAACCCCGCATTGGGCTCCAAGCTCAGCAGGGAGTCTGCTTGAGATTCTCTCCCTCTCCTTTGCCCCTCCCCCTTCTTGCATATCTGTTCTCTCACTCTCTTTCAAATAAATAAATCTTTAAAAAATTACATGTGAAGAAGCAGAAAAATTTGACCCATGTCAAGAGAGAACACAATCAAAAGATGCAGACCCTAGATGTCTAGTAACTGAAATTAGCAGACACATAATGTAAAAAATAATAGTAATATGTAGAAGAATTCACAGATAAGGATAGCTATAATGGATAAAGAGATGGGATATTTTGGAAGATAAATGAAAACTCCAAAATTGCAAAGGAAGTTCAAGAACTGAAAATTACAATATCACAATATCTGAAATAAAAATGTATTGGCTAGGCTTCTGAGACACTGCAGAAGAAACTTCCATTGAACTTGAAAGCAGATCAGTATGAATATTCCAAACGAAATCACAGAGAAGAAAAGATTGAATAAAATAAAAAGAGTGCTTGTGACCTGTAGGATAACATCAAGTAATGTGACATACGTGTAACTAGAATCCCAGTAAGGTAACGTGGGGAAAATATAGTTGAAGAAATGGTGGCCAAATTTTTCTCAAATTTTATTTAAAAAAATCAATTCATAGATCCCCTAATTCAACAAACCCCAAGCAGAATAAATACAAAGAAAACACACTGAGGCACAAATTGTTGAAAACAAAACCTAGTATCTTAGAAGCATCCAGAGGGAAAAGGATAAGTTATATACATTAGTAAAACAATAAAAATGGCTGCGGTTTTATCAGAAACAATAGAGAACCAAAAACAAAAGAACAACATCTTTAAAGGACTGGGAAGAAAAACTGTCAACTGTGAATTCTACATCCAGTGAAAATACACTTGAAAAGGAAAGGCAAAATAAAGGTAATTACAGATAAACAAAAGCTTGTTGAATCCATTGCAAGTGTATGCATGCTGCAAGAAATGCCAAAACAAGTTGTTTACGCTGACAGGAAACGATGCCAGATGGAAACTTGGATCTATACAAAGGAATGAAGAACACTAGAAATGGTAAATATGTCTGTAAATATGAAAGACTACACTTCTATTTTCTTCATTTCTTTAAAGACAGTTAAGCATTTTTTTAAAGGTTTGTTTATTTGAGAGAGAGAGTAAGCAATGGGGAGGGGCAGAGGGAGAGCGAGAGAGAGTCTTAAGCAGACTTTGCGTTGAGCATGGAGCCCAACTCAGGGCTGGATCTCATGACCCTGTGATCACGACCCAAGCTGAAACTGAAAGTCAGACACTTAACCAACTGTGCCACCCAGGAGCCGCAAGATGGTTGAACATTTAAGCAAAAATAATAACAATGCATTATATGTTTATTTTTATATGTACATGTAAATTATAATTTCCATTTGGAAAGGTCTTTACCTTATACATGAAGTAGTATAATGTGATTTCAAAGTCTTTTGAGGCAAATGATACATATTGGAATCCCCAGAACAAACTCTAGAAAATAGTAAAAGGGTATGGTAGCCAAAAACACTATAGAGGAGATAAAATTTTAAAATTTTAAAATCAGTTAATCCAAAAGAAATGGGAAAGAAGAAATAAAAGAGCAAAGAACAAACAGGACAAAGAGAAAACAATTAGCAAGAATATAGGTAGATGTAGACCTAACTATATCAATTATTATATTAAATATAAATGGGATAAACACTCAAATTAAAAGGCAGAGCATGTCAGGTGGGATTAAAAAAAACCTGTTATACTCTGTTTAACAAAGACACGTTAAATATAAAAACACATTTATATTGGAAGTAAAAGGACAGAAAGGAAATACCATGGAAAAAATTACCTTAAGAAAGTTGGAATAGCTGTATCTTCAAATATTTGAAGCAAAAATAATGAGAACTAAAAGGAGACAAATAATAATAGACAAAAGCACACTTAATAGTTGAATATTTTAACATTTTTATGTCATAAATTGATGAGAAAATCAGACAAAATAACCAATAAGGATATAAAAGATTTGAACATCATCAAACAGTCTAACCTGATTAACATGACTAGAAGACCACATCCATCAGCTACAAAATACAGATCCTTTTCAAGTGCACATGGAACGTTTACCAAGAGAGAACATATGCTGGGCCGTGAAATAAATCTTATTAACTTTAAAGGGCTGAAGTCGTACAGTATATGTTTTCTCTCAACAACAGAAATCAATAATGATATCTAGAAAAGCACTCAACTTTTGACAAGTAACACACTTCTAAATAATTCACAGATCAAATCACAAGGGGAATTTGAAAAATATTTCTAATTGAATATAATGAAAACACAATATATCAAAATTTGTGGTATATAGATAAAGTCTCATGGAAGTAAATTTATGACTTTAAATGCTTATATTAGAGAAGATGGTTTAAAATGAATGATCTAAGCCTCCATATTAAGAAGCCAGCAAATGTACAGCAAAATGAAACTAAAGTAAATAGAAGGAAGAAAATAAATAATGAAATAAAGAGGCAAACCACCATAAAAAACTGCGAGGTAAACATTGGTTTTTCAAACAAGTTAATAAAATTTACCAATCCCTTGTAAGACCAACGAAAAGGAGAGGGAAGACACAAATGAGCAGTATCAGGAGTATCATTATGGAGACTGCAGATACTTCAAGGACATTAAGAAAATAGTGTGAGCAACTTTGTGACGACAGATTTGACAACATATAAAATGGAAACATTTCTTTAAAAACACAACAAAATTACACAAGAGGAAATAGAAAGTTTAGCCCAATACGGGTAAAAGAAATCAAATAATCAAGAACCTCTGAGGAGAAAGTGCCACTGCCTACAACTTACTTCGGAATGCATCAGAAAATGAGAGAGACTGATGGGTACGTAGAAGGATATTTGATTAGGAAAGTATAATAACATGTTAATCTAGGACGCGCAAGTGACTGTCACTATCCAATTCTGTCTTTTTTTCTGAATGGTTTCAACTTTTCATAATAAAATTTTAGGTAAAAAGCCAACATTTTCCATAAAGAAACTTACCCATAAGTGAAACCCCAGGACTGTATGGTGTTGGAGTGAGTAAAACCATTTAAGAAAGAAAGACCATTCTTACACACTTTTTTCAGAAAATAGAGAAAGATGGACTACTTCAGTACTCATTTAATGAGACCTGCATAACTCTCACACCAAAACCTGACAAGGACATCATGAGGAAAAGAAATTAGAGACCCATGTCCTCATCAACATAAGCACCACGATCCTTAGCAAAATATTGCTCGGTTGAATAACACACCATGAACAAGTATGGTTTATCCCAGGAATGCAAGGTTTATTTAACATTTAAAAAGCAATTCTTGGGGGACCTGGGTGGCTCAGTTGGCTGAGCAGCTGACTCTTGATTTCGGCTCAGGTCGTGCTCTGGGGGTCATGAGATCCAGCCCCACCTCAGACTCTGTGCTCAGTGCGAAGTCTGCCTGAGATTCTCTTTCTCCCTCCCCCTCTGCCGCTCCACCCAGTCTCTCTCTCTCTCTCTCAAATAAATAAATAGAAATTAAAAAAAATAAAATGCAATCATTCCTTGTTATTCATAACGTCAACAAAATAAAGGAGTAAAATCTTGTAATTATTTCAGTAAATGCCAAGAGATCATTTGTCCAAATTCAACACCCATTTATGATTAAAAATTCCAAATGAACAAACTAGAAATAGGAACTTCCTCAATTTGGTAGATGGCATCTGTGAAAAACTACAGTTAACATTCTACTCAATTGGTGAAAAACTGAGTGTATTCCCCTAAGATCAAGCATATGGCAATGACGGGGCTCTCCTAGCTTCTTCTAACATGGTATTGGAGGTCCTAGTCAGAGGACTAAAACACAAAAAACAAAAGGCATACAAATCAGAGAGCAAGAAGTAAACGCATTATTTACAGAAACATGATTGTGAACCTAGAAAGTCCTAAGGAATTTATTTAAAAAGCTATCAGACTAGTGAGTTTGAAGGGTTGCAGCTTACAGATACAAACACCAATTGTGTTTCTATATACTACCAACAAACAATTGAAAAATAATATACTGAGGAATAAATTTAATAAAGGATGTATAGACTTTGCCAAAGGGAGAGATATACCATGTTCATAAATTGCAAGACTCAATATTAATTGCTAACATGTCAATTCTCTTCAAGCTGATCTACAGATTCAATGCCATCTCCATAAAAATTTCAGCAGGTTTTTTTAGGGGTGCAAATTGACAAACTGATTTAAAACTTACATGCAAAAGTAAGAGATCTAGGATAACCAAAGCAATTTTGGAAAAGAAGAACAAAGTTGGAAGATTTGTACTTTCTGACCTCAAGACTTTCTATAAAGGAAAGGAGTCTGCAGTCGTGAAGGCAACGTAGCCATACAGACCAGTGGAACCGAGTCTAGAAATGGACCCACTCTTGTTCAGTGAATTGAGTTTTGACAATGGCCCCAGAGAAACTCAATGAGGGAAAGGAAAGACTTGTAACAAATGGTACTGGAATAACTGGGTGATCATGGGGAAAATGATGAACCTTGATTCCTACCTCACACCACAGCCAACGATGAAGTTGAGATGGATAGAAGGCCCAGACACAACCATGGCCTCTAGAACACGGCGCAGAGCATACCCTGCTGACCTGGGTCAGGATTTCTCAGGATACAGGGAGCTCTAGTCACAGAAGAAAACTGAACTAGATAATTCTGATTTTATCAAAAGTAAAACCTCTGCCCACCTAAAGACACCATTAACGTCCACTTTCCTCCATGGTGGCATCACGAGGTTGGGACAGGCTCGCCACCCTGCCCACTGTAAACTGAAAACCAGACAAAATGTGTCAAAGGGCTGTTTTCAGACATGGGACTGTGCCTCCAAGAAAAGACAGGAGGCCAGCGAGCCTTGTGAGCCCCTGGCTCTCTGCCCGGGGCCAGGATGGCCCCAAGGTGTGGTGGGGACACCCCAGACCTGCAACCCCGCTCAGAGGGAGCCTTCTGTGGGCACAGGCTGGGGTGGGAGGGCTCAGACCGCAGCAGGGAGGCTGGGGCGGGGATGACATGGGGCCCGGCGGCATCTGCAGGGGCACATGCACTGGACTTGGGGTCCAAATCTCACTCGCCTCCCCTCGGGTACCACAGAACGCTCAGCTGGGGCCTGTCCCCTCCCCCAGCCCCACTCCTCGCAGAGGCCAGCGCTGCGCGGGCTCCTGGACCCAGGCTGGGCGCAGTGCTACTATTCTTGGCTGTAACCTAAGCCAGCTGCCCATTAAAATTCCATGAGTTTCGAAGGCTTGAGCTGCAGTTGATATTTCTAATTATTGTGAAATTAAAATTGTCCCCGTGCTTTAAGGATAATTGCTGGCGAAGCCAGCTGGCACCCAGGGACCCGTGCTGTTCCCAGGCAGAACTTGGAAAGTCTCTGGAAAGTTCTCCGAACAGGAAAAGACAAAGGCCGTTCTGAAAACAAGGGAGGTGGGGGGTCAGGCACATAGTTGGAATCTGAATTTCAGCGTTCCGGGGCTCTCGTGACAGGGTCCCCACAGCACGCGGGCTGCTCCCAGCCCTGCAGCCAGCCTGAGCCGCGGCACTCCCAGGAAGGACGGGCTAGACCTGGGGTTAATTCGGACCCTGACCCTGGGGGTTAAGGAACACAGGCAGGTGTAACAACGCAGGGTTGGCGCCGGCAGACCCTTGTGGGGTGACGTGTGCTCGAGGGCATGTTGTGGCAGTGACGTGACCGCCCCCCACACTGCTCCCCGTACACGTGGGGGCCAGTGCCCTCTGCCCTCCCCTGGAACAAGGCCTCGGGAGGTGCTGGCAGCTGACCACGGCCTCTGCGCCCAGCCCCTGCTCCAAAAGGACAGAGCTCGGGGGGGGGGGGGCAGAGCTGGCTGTGGGCCCCCCAGCAGGGGCAGAGCTAGCCTGGAGCCCCAGGCCCCCTGGCTTCTCCAGGGCTCTCCCCCACACCTGGTGGCCCTCCTACCTCCCTTCTGATTCGGGTTCCATGTACGCAGGGTGTGGGGGACATCGGCCGTGGGTCCTGCATATCCCCAGCTCCCCTTTCCCTGTTGGGTTCTGAGCTCTCCTGAACATCCCTCGGAGCCACCTAGAGGTGCAGGGAAGGCCTTGCTGCCTCCCAGTACGCCCGCATCACCGCTGCCCTGCAGGCAGGCGTGTGGGCCATGCGGTGCCTCCCGTGCTGTCCGGTTGCTCGACGGCAGGACGTGTCCCTGGAGGTCAGCTGCTGCCCGCCACAGCTTTGAGCCTAGTCCTGGACATGCCTTAGAATGCAGCCCGTAATTCTGGGGGCAGCCCCGCAGAGCTCCAGGAGGAGCCCGGGGCCTCCCTCCCCTAGATGCCCTCCCCTGGCCTCGAGGGAACAGGGGCTGGAGACTGAGACCCAGGAGCAAGGCCTCCTGATCAGATCCGTCAGGCCAGTGTAGTGAAGCCTCCAGAAAACCCCGAGAGGGCGCGTGGGAGAGCGTCCAGGCCGGTGACCGCGGAGGGGCAGGTGCGGGAGGGCGTGTGCCTAGAGAGCATCTCTCCCATCCGGCTGCTCTGAGCGACACCCTTTTATCCTGAACCAGTGACCCAGCGCACAACACGCTCGCCCGGGCTCCGCGAGCCGCTCCCGCAAACGGTCGAACCCGAGGAGGGGGCCGTGGGACCCCTGGATGCACAGGCAGACGGTCAGAGTGCAGGTGACTGGGGGGGAGGGTCTGAAGTGGGGGGGGTGGCCTTGCAGGACTGAGCCCTTGCCTGTGGGGTCTGACACCACCTCCAGGAGCATGTGGGGACTGAGTTAGATTTGGGGGACACTCAGTTGGTGTCAATTACTTGACGATGTCAGGGGGAAAACACATCAGAATTGGGTGTAGAATCGTACACTGACACCCCTAACATCACACCCTTGACCCCCAGCCCAGCCTACCACTCCTAGCCCTGACCATCAGCCCTCACCACCCCCAGCCCTGACCCATAGTCATGACCACCCACATCCCTGCCCACCCCCCAAGTCCTGACCACCCCCAGCTCTGATCCCCAGCCCTGACCTAGAGCCCTAACTACCCCCAGGCCTGACCCCCAGCCCTGCCCACCCCACATCCCTGACCAGCCTCAGCCCTGCCCACTCATAGCCTCTAACCACCTGCAGCCTTCAGAGCCCCATGGCGTCTCCATCACTTCCACCTCCCCAGCCTCACACAAAGCTCACCTTGGACCCATCTACCCTGGAACCATGCACGAAAGGATCTTCACAAATGTGGCTTCCAGCATAGAGAGCATGGAAGGAACACTCCAGAACACACAGTGTCAGAAATCTACTTTAGGCCGTTCAAGGGGCCCTGCTGCAGAAGAGGGAGGGAGGTGGCCCTACCCGCTCTTGGGGGGCAGAGGTGGCCTGGTGGGGGGCTGGGAAGGAAGTCCAGTGCTGTCTGGGGTGCCGCACACCTGCCACCTGCCTCAGCTCACTGGGCCGCGGCCCCCAGCCTGTGCACAGGAGCTTACAAGTAGGGAGCTCCTTTGCTGTCCTGCCTCCTGCAGGCCTCGCCATCTACCCCACATCTTGCGAGTTTTTAAAAGCTCTTTGTCATACACCATTTTGAAATTTTATTAATTAGGCCACTTCTTCCTTTATGGTTAGTCTCATCAGAGAGGTCTTGGCGCCAAGGTCATATGTTCTTCCAAAATTTGTTCTAGAAGTTTTCCACTTTTAACATTTGCATCTTTAATCCATCCGAGATGAACCTTGTAGAAGGTTCTAAGACATCTGTCCCTGTCTCCTTGCCAGTCACAGACAACTACACATCACCGAACGTTGGGCACGTGGGTCTCCGCCACTATGGCTGTCATATCCCAAGTCTGAGTGAGTTGGCCCGTTCTGGATCTTTCCCCACCAACACTGGTCTCTCCCCGAGGCAGGTCCACATGGCCCTGAGTGCTTTTTATCTATGAAAAAACAAAATTCAACTGAGTACGTTTGAATTGGCTTTACGTAATGGTTCATGAACCAGGCAGTGTCTTGTCTTAGAAAGGGGTCCAAGGAGATGCACAAAATGGAAGCCATTTGTAGGCAAAAGTGGGGACACAGGAAAGAATGTGTTGTGTCAGGCAAGACTACCCCAGGACATCAGCCTGGGGATGTCCTCTCCCCCCAGGACGTCCTTCCCCCAGGAACATCTCCCTTCAGGAACATCCTCCCCACCGAGGGACATCCTCCTGAGAAACATCCTACCCCAAGGACATCTTACTCCCCCAGGGACATCCCCCCCCCCAGGGACGTCCTACTCCCCCTGGGACATCCCCCCCAGGGACGAGCGTCACACCTTTGTCCAGGTGTCCCTCTCTGTTCTTTGCTATGATCAGAGTCCTCTCCAGTTCTACTTATTCGTAAGTATTTCATAGCTTTGGTTGTTACGAAGGGAGTTTTCCTGTTTCTAACCAGTTAATAATATAGAAAAAAGGGATTTTATATATTAATTCTATGTATTTATCTCTTATTAATCTAGTAGGATTTGTTAAATCTTTCAAGTTTCCTGGTTTTATGATCACTTCGTTAGCAAAAACAGATAATTGTTGCCTCTCCTTTTCCAATATTTGCACCATGACCTTGTCCTTGGCTGATGCTGACCCATAGTGACAGTCCTGGGCGTGGCTGTTGCTGGCGGAGGTGGGGGTACCATCTGTGTCCCTTTCCCTGCAAATCCTGTCATGCTGGGAGCTTTTGAAGGGGCTGTCTGCGCGATGCAATCCTATGGCGTCCCCCACGCTGACTTGGTGAACTTGGTAATTCTGCTGGAGGTTCTCTGACTGCGAAGGCCCTCACTTTTTCTTATGTTTGCTTATGTTATCTTCTGTCTTACGTTTGCTAGTTTTTTATTTAGAACTTTCACTTTATTTTCCTGTTTTGTATTTTTTTTAAAGAATCAGGTTGGTATTAAGGCTTTGGCTGGTTCAGACATGAGCTGGGATGTTTTCGTTTTTGAGGGCTGGGCATAGTTTGGAGAGCATCTTGGGAAGGCATCTGGACAATTCCTATCCTCTTGGTCCTGCAATCCTGCACACAGGGATTTACTGCCTCAAAGTCCTTGCTAGTTACAACTACATCAGAAACAAATCTAATTAAAGAAATTCAGAGGATCTGCACAGACGTTCTTCCAAGGAAGACGTGGCCAACGTGGAAAGATGTTCAGCGTCACCAACGTCAGGGAAATGCCAATCAGAACCTCACCCCAGCAGCATGGCTGTCATCAACAAGGCCAGAGAGAGCCCGTTTTGGCGAGGACGCGGAGAAAGGGGACCCTGGTGCTCTGCTGGGCATGCAGACTGGTGTACCCACCACCACATGGATGAACGTGGAGGGCGCCACGCAGACACACAGCACCCACGGGATGCCCTGGAGGGGTCAGAACGCAGGGCACCGGGTGTCAAGGGCCGGGAGCGGAGAAGGCGGGGATGCTGCTCCGCGGAGACACAGGGTCAGTGGGGGGGGGGGCAGGGGGCACGCGCTGCGGGACGAACTTACTGCCCCTGAACTGGACCCTTAGCAACGGGTAAAGTGGTAGATTTATGTTATGTGTCTCTTACTACATTTAAAAAATTATGTGGAAATGCTTAGGACTTAAAACACCCAAACGATCTGTCAAAAGAACAAGGTGGAAAGACGTGTGATGTCAGATCTCAAGACCAACCGTAGTTCAGACAGTTACGTGTTGACACAAGAATAGAAATCATCACTATCGGACAGAATGAAGACTGTAGATGGAGACACATGCATTTGGGGGCAATTTATTGATTTTTAAAGCTTATTTTTTAGTCATCTCTCCAACCCAATGTGGGGCTTGAACTCACAACCCCGAGATCAAGAGTCACGCGGTCTGCTGACTGAGCGAGCTGCACGTCCCTGGGCAACTTATTTATTTATTTATTTTTAAAGATTTTATTTATTTAGTTGACAGAGAGAGACAGCCAGTGAGAGAGGGAACACAAGCAGGGGGAGTGGGAGAGGAAGAAGCAGGCTCACAGCGGAGGAGCCCGATGCGGGGCTCGATCCCAGAACGCCAGGATCACTCCCTGAGCTGAAGGCAGACACTTAACGACTGAGCCACCCAGGCGCCCCTGGGCAACTTATATCTAAGGAAAATTCCAAAACCATTCGGAAGTGGAGGGCCAGGCTTGTCCGCCAACGGTGCTGTGACACCGGACCCCTCCTTCTCCCGGGAGCCACAGAGCATAGCATGGGCACTTTCCTGGTCAACTTTCAGGTCCCCTAGAGCTAACTGTCTTGTCTGGTTTGAAGAATGCTTGCTAGCGTGGACAAGCCCACACAGGGACATCCACCGCGCCACTGCTGAGAGCGCCTGGAAGGATCTGTCCATCGGCAGGGGAGCCGCTGCAGGGACGGCGCCCAGGAAGGCGTCTGTGACCCTAAACAGGGAGGCTCGGAGCTGCGCGGGGCACAGAGGCTGGGTGCGGAGACACGCGCACATGGCAGCCAGCTCCTCTCCCCGACCGTGTCACGCACGCACACCAGGGTAACCAGGATGGGCTCACGGGAGACCAGAAGGAGTCCCAGGGTCGCACGAGGGCCAGAAACCCCGGCACCAAGAGCTGTTTTCCAAGGAGAACAGTAACCTGACAACCATGGCGTGGCCAGCTCCCAAAGCACAGGGCGTCCCCCGTCCGTCCTGCTGGGTCGGCCAGCACCGCCTCCCGCCCTGGCCCACTTCCAGCCGTGGTCGGAACATCCGCAGGACGAAAAATGAGGTGCGTGTGGCTGCCCAGGCCCACAGAGGCCAGCACATCCTGTGCTCTCGCCCCAATGAGTGGCCGTGCTCTGAGGGCCACCGAAGTCCCACAGCCCCCCTGGGGAGATGACCCCTGCATTTTCCGGGGTTCTCTCCCTCCCTCCTGCTCTGACGCGCATGCGTGGTTCACCATGAGGCCTCCGCACCCGCTCCCTCCTCTTCCCCTGCCCTGACCAGTGGTGGTGGGGTCACCACTGTGGATCCACACGAGACGGTGGGGGCCCCTGAAGACAGTGGCACGGAGCAGGGGACTGATACCACCTTGGAGGAAAGCAGTGCTGCTGACGTAGTGCCCTACAAGGCAAAACCAAAGGGCAGCAGGTGCCCACTGCTCCCGGGGGGCGGAAATGCCGGTTGTGGGCCTGTGGATCTGCTCCAGTAAACAGTCCTCACGTGGGTCAGCGGCTGTGAATGGTGTCCCCTCTTGACTGAGCTGAAGCATCCCCCATTGTTCTCAAAGACGGCGATGTGCCGGGAACCCACACTCCCAGAGGGTAAGGTGGCTCTGGGACCGTTGGGGGATTGGGCCTGTTCTTTGGTCCACTTACACCTTCAGGAAGCAGGTAGGCGACCTGGGGGTGGGTGCGGGGTCCCACTGGGCCCACCCGAGGTGGACCGGGGCTGGGCCCGCGTGTGGTGTGAGTGTCCGGACCGGGAGTCCTGGCGATGGCAGCTAGCTCAGAGCCAGTCAGTGCGGGGACTGCTGATGGAGGCCGGGAAGCCCCCGCTGACCCCACGTCCCCGGCGGGAGAGCGCGGGCTCCCATCTCACCCAATTCCCGCCCCAGATGGGCTCTGCCGGGTCTCGTGCATCCCAAAGCACAGCCCTGGGCTCCAGCAGCCCCTCTGGCGCGGTTTCTCTCTGAAGCGCCAACCGTCCAGCCAAGAACCCATTTTCTTTGTTTGGGGGGGTCTCCCCACCCCCCATCGACTCCCCTGCTCCAGGCACACAGCAGGTGGTCAGCAGGACAGCGGTTAGAGGGAGGGAGGCAGGGCCTCCTTCTGGGCTCTCCTGGGGGACACTGCTCCCGGGGGCTGTTGGGGTGGGGGGAGGACGCACACAGGCGGCGGGACACTCTGGAACTTTCCAGGAGGCACAGCTACAAATAAGACCACCGTGCATATTCTCGTCCCATTGCCTTGCACACGTGCCGGGGCCTCCCCCGAAGGGACCGTGGTCTGCGGGCCTCCGAGGGTCCCTGAGCCCCGAACGACTGTTACAGAAGGAAAACGCCCTTGGCTGTCTTCAGTGTGTTGGCATCTGCAGCGCCGGCTCGAACAGCGAGGTCTCGGTGAGAATCAGGACGGGCATCAAACACCCTGCCAGCCGTCCACGTCCCTCCCACCACGCACCCTCCACAAAAAAACACCAGTTTCCTTTAAGAGCATCCCCAACGCGGCAGTAAAACGTACTGATTTTATTAAATCTGGGCCCTTGGGCACACATCTTTTTAATATTCTGCGTGACGCACCCCTGCCCTGCCCCTCAGTGCGACGCCGTCTGGGGAGCAGCCCGGGCACCAGCGCTGCGCTGCCGGCAGAAGGACAGCTGGACACATTCTTCACGCGGACACGCTCTTCACCTGAAGGGACTCGGGCGCCTGGCGGACAGCTGTCCCCGCGGGGAAACAGCTCGTGTGGTCATGTGACCAGTGCCAAAATTCCAGCTGCGGGCGGAGATCAGAACAAAAGGGCCATGAGGCTGACAAGCTGCCCCGGGAATGGCTCCACTGCCGAGGGGGCGCCGGGAGAGCGGCGAGAGCGCATTTCTGCGGGTGTGGGGCGCGCGTCAGCACAGAAGACAGGCCGCCCCACACACCCAGCGCCCCGTGTTACAGAAGCGCAGGAGGACCCCCCAGGTGCCAGACGGACGGACGGCCGACGCACATGGCTCTGGGAGCGCCGCCGGCTGAGTCCACGCTGCGGCCGGCCTGCACGGCCGGGGGCCCCGGTAGGGGTGTCCCCAGCCACCCGCCATGTCAGTAAAAGATCCCTTTCTTTTCCAAACACCTATCCGTGCGGCGCCGGATCTCCCACTGACATCGCACGTCCCGCTGCAGCCGGTCATGGCAGCCCACTGCCTTCTCTCCAGCCAGAGATCTGAGCGCATGTAACACAATCCCCTCTTCTCGTGAAATCCTTTTGTTTGGGAGAACGTAGTTTTCATGCAACTGTTGTTCATGTCAACAAGTAATGGGTTTATTGTTATTTTGAAATGAGTAATTTTCAAGTCTTGGGTTCCTATCAGCAGTTAGGACCCACAGGAACACAAGTGTGACATCTTCAGTCACTCCTGGAGCGTGGAGGGCCCTGCGAGCACCAAGGCCAGAGCCCCAGGGCGCTGATCAGCGTGCGCAGCGTCCTCAGCTCTGTGGGTGAGGCCCCACTGCTCTGGCCGGCTTGTGGCACCTTCCACTGCCCCTTGCAGGGTCTGAGCTTCTCTGTCTCCTGACGTTTTTCCCGCTCTGACCCTGACAGACGGCACACCAAGATGGCATGCTCGCGTCTTGTTCTGCATTTCCCGGTGCCACATGAGGCCCAGCGGGTCTCCTTCCATCTTTTGTCCTCAGACCCTTCGCCTCATTCCTTTTTCATTTGAACTTAAAAATACTTTCCTCAAGGGCGCCTGGGTGGCTCAGTCAGTTAAGCATCTGACTCTTGATCTCAGCTCAGGTCATGATCTCAGGGACGTGAGTTCCAGCCCCGAGTCGGGCTCTGTGCTGGGTGCGGGGCCCACTTAAAAAAAAAAAAAAGTACTTTCATCCATTTCAAAACAAAAACCCACAATGTTATTGAGAATATTGTTGGAATCACATTAATAAAATGATGACACTTTACTTTGGAGCTTTTAGGAGTGTGCGATTTCTCCACACACTCAGTTTCAGATTTTACAATAAAACCACATAGTTTCCTTCATGTCGATCCTGGACCTTCCTGGTTAAACTTGTTCATAGATTCCCTGCAGTTCTCAATCATGACTGTGAACGGAATATTCCATTCTCATAATCCACAGGGTCAAGGTGGTTTAAAGAGCTCTTGACCTTTTGTATATCTGCTTTCTGGGAATATAAAAATATCATCTGAAAATAAAGGTAATTTTCCTTTCTTTTATTCGGCTTACTTTGTCTGTCTGAATGTATTAGCTAAAAATGCCGTTAAACGATAAAGGTGAAAGCAAGCACATTCGTCTGGTTCCCGATTTCAGTTTTTGGTATTAACAGGTTGTCTTGATGGATCTTACCAAAGAGCTTAGCGTTTACTGATGTAGCCACCTTCCCCCCTTAACGGACCGGTAACTACAGAAGAAATCAGAAACTCGCTACGGACACGCTGTGCACGAAGGGTACGACGCAGGCAGCCCTGCGGCTGACCTCCGCCTGACCTCACCAGTTCCGCTCCAGCCCGATGGAGCGCGTGGCAGCACCGATTCGGTGAGATGTGGAGAGAGCGAGCACTGACCCCACACTCAGAAACAGCTGGGAAAATAATAGTGCAAATGGCCTCTAAGTACAAATGCAAAAATGCTACATAATATACTGCAACTATGGAAACACTGGGTGCCACGGCCACGGCTCCAGGAACACCAGGACAGTCAAGGCGAGGAGCTCCCGTGTCACTTAGAGCCGCAGTCTGTCACCACCTCGGTGACGCTCGGGCACGGCCCCTCTGACGGGGCTGCATGCAGCAGCCTCAGGCCCAGCCCAGCGTCTGTCAAACAACCGAGTTCTCACCGGGGCATCTTGTCTCAGAGGCAGCTGGGTTCCTGTGCCTGAAGCCAGCCCCCAGCTCGGGGCTTCAGCACACGATGCCGAGGTCTCCTCTGCAGGGGGCTTGTTCCGTGCGTGCCCCCCAGCACAGGTTCAGGGGCGTCGTGTCGCCAGCTGACACTGGCCTTGCTGGGAACACTGCCTGGCTCAGCAGAAATTGGCGAGTTCACACTTCAGCAGAACCGCCTGCTGTGCATTCACCGGACTGCCCTCCATCCCAAAGTGGCGTCGCTGGAGTCCACGGCATGTGCCTGGGGAGGTCCCCGAGGGGGCTGAGCCGGGGCTGTCCTGCCCCTCTGGGCTCCACGGCCGCCCAGCCTCTCGCCCACCGCAGCAGCAGGCCCGGGGCTGGCCTCAGCCCCACCTGGGCGAGCACGGGCGGTTGACTTCGAGGACCGCTGGCGCATCAGAGGAGCTGGTCAGTCTCACCGGGATGACCGTGACAGCCTCCCAGCAGGATGTCTGCCTTCACCCCACCCGCCACAGGTCTGCTCAGGAGCAGCCAGAAGGAGGTCTTCTAGATCGTAAGTCACACCACGTCACCTGCCATGTCGCCTCAGAACCCTGCTGCATGGGCAGCAAAATGCTGGTCCCAGGCGGGGAGCCCTTCGTCCCTTGCAGCCAGGGACCAAAATCCAAGTGGCCAACAAGATTTAGGAAGAATTCAGCAGAGAAGTATCTGGAAAGGTCTTCCTCCTGGTGACAGGGCAAAGGCAGGGAGGTGAGCTCTACCTCAGAGCCCGTCCCTGCGCCGCGGGTCCCGATCCAGAGCGCCACAGCCACCGCAGCACCAACAGCTTCCCGTGCCCCTGTGGGCCAGCCGTGGGGCTGCTCCTGCGGGCTGCTCCTGCGCGGCCTCCCCTTGTGCAGCACGGACCACAGCCTGCTATCACGTCATTTCCCTCTGTGCTTGTTTGCCTCCCCGACTGGAGCATGAGTGCGCCAGGCCAGATCTCCATCTCCTCAGCGCCACGTCCCCGGGCCTAGAAGACCGAACAGGATGACGCATGTGGGCCGCCGTCCTTGCTTTGTTAGCGTTCTTGCAGGGAGGCAGTCGGAAGATCTGCGGCTCCAAGGAGAGGGCCGTGGACTCTCAGGGGTTCGCCCGGTGTCAGAGGCTAGCTCGGAAAGACACTGCAGACGCCGCTGCGGGACCAGACAGCCGTCTCCCCTTCCGGAGAGTTTCTGTTACGGGCGCAAAGCTGCCACTAGCCCGTTTCCGTTCGCTTCTGTTTGGGGAACAGACCAACCCGGTGCATTCCCTCTGAGCTGAGAAAGTGAACTCTGCTTCCAGGGAGTCATGAAAAATTACACATTTACTATCAAAAGCCATTTCAAGTATCATTGATGGTGACGACATTGGAGAACAGATTCTAGGGGTTCCGACCGGGGAATCGCCCCAGAGGAGCCCGGCGTCCCCGGCCTGCGTCCGAGGAGGGGCTTCCGTGCTGGGAGGGCCGCCCGCCGCCTACACGTTGGACTTGGCGATCATCTTCTCGAGCAGGCCCATCATGCGCTCCTGCAGCTGGAGGCTCTGCACCTGCAGCAGGTTCTGCTGGTCCAGCACGCGGCGCACCTCCCGGCACGTCTCCTCCATGGCGCGGCTCAGCTTGCGCTGCTCCTCCAGCATGGCCTCCAGCAGCCGCAGCTTCTTCTTCTGCAGGTGGCAGCTCTGCCCCTTGCGCCTCTTCCCGGGCCGCTCGTCCGACCTGGAAGGACAGTGCCGACGTGTGGACGGCGGGCCGCGGAGCCAGGGCTCCGCCCGCCTGACTCTCCCAACCACCTCAGTGGACAAGTGGGAACGGGAGGCCCCGGGCAGCTGGTGAGGAGCGGCTGCCGCCCTCCCGCCGTGATGGCGAGGGGGCCGCGGGGGCCACAGGCAACGCCGCCCTGCGGGTCTCGAGGCAAGCCGCTGACCTGGCTCACAGGGCCGTGGGGGGGGGTACACCTTGCCACAAGAGCGCCCCCGAATCCACTGAGCGGGGTGGGTGGGGGCTCAGGGGCAGTGGCCACACCGGGGCAGAGACCAGGGGGGCTGGGTGGGAGGGGTGCTGTGGCTTCTTCCCCGGGACCGGAACCTCTGGTGGGTCCAGGGAGGCAAAGGCAGCCTGCGCCGCGGCCATGCCCTGTGTTCCCTGCCGCGGGGCGGGGAGCATCCCTGGTCTAACTGGTCACACTGCACCAGTCCTGCCAAGGCCTTGCCAGTCCCCTCGTCTGGGCCCTGTGCTTCACAGCAGAACGGCGCCCCAGCCAACCTCAGGGGCAGGAGAGTGGCTCCCATGTCCCAGCCCTGGTGCCGTGCCTGGGGCAGCAGTGAGTCTGGGAACCGGGTCAATCCACGGAAACACCTGGCCATAAACCTCAGGTTTCCAGCTGATTCCGTCTGGCCGTCACAAAGGCATTCTTGTCTGGGGTCTTTGCTGAGAAATCCCCTCCAGGGAAGGGGCGCTGGACAAACTGAACAGCAGCCCCTGATTTCAGACTCCCCCAGACCCTCCTCATCTCTCCCCTGTCTGACAGACCTGAAGGCCAGAGCTGAGGGAGAGGCAGGGCCGCACTCTAACCTGCTCTCTGCCTTCTCTGCCCAACCGGCCGACTCCTATTCACCTTTGAAAGCCAACCCCCAGTATCCCTCCTCTGGCTCCCCGGGCCTCCACACCACGGGCTGTGCCTCCTGTGTGCCTGTCTGTGGGCATCCTGAGGGCAGGTTCACGCAGCCCATGCTGGCCTGGCAGGATGTCTGGGAAGGAGAGCAGAGGGGACAGGCACACCCACTGCCACCCGCCGAGGAGCACACTCCTAGCCAGCCTAGCCAGGGCAAGGAGGAGGAGGACCCCAGGGCAGGGTCTGCTTGGGGGTGATGGGGAGCCCAGGAGCCAGAAACTGGGGGTGGGGGGGTGGGGCACTTTGTCTTCCTCCATGTGCCAGGCCCCACCCTTCTCTCTTGTGACACTCCCAGCCATCCTCAGACAAAGTGCTGATTTATCCCCATTTTACAGAGAGAGACTGAGGCCTAGAGAGGTCAAGGGCTTTCCACACAGCTAGAAAGTGATGGAACCGGGAGATGAACCCAGACTATGGACATGACGGCCTGCACTTCAATACCTCCTGCCTCCCCATCTAAGGCCTCCCTGTTTGAGGCCAGCCTGTCTGAGGCCTCCCTGCATGAGGCCTCCCTGTCTGAGGCCTCCCTGCATGAGGCCAGCCTGTCTAAGACCTCCCTGCATGAGGCCTCCCTGTCTAAGGCCTCCCTGTCTGAGGCCTCCCTG
>NW_024426996.1:80028134-80281769 GCF_017311325.1 Ursus maritimus
TGAGGCCTCCCTGTCTAAGGCCTCCCCGTCTGAGGCCAGCCTGTCTAAGGCCTCTCCGTCTGAGGCCTCCCTGTATGAGGCCTCCTTGTCTTAGGCCAGCCTGCCTGAGGCCTTCCTGCATGAGGCCTCCCGGTCTAAGGCCTCCCCGTCTGAGGCCAGCCTGTCTAAGGCCTCCCCGTCTGAGGCCTCCCTGTATGAGGCATCCCTGTCTTAGGCCAGCCTGCCTGAGGCCTTCCTGCATGAGGCCTCCCTGTCTAAGGCCTCCCCGTCTGAGGCCTCCCTGTATGAGGCATCCCTGTCTTAGGCCAGCCTGCCTGAGGCCTTCCTGCATGAGGCCTCCCTGTCTAAGGCCTCCCCGTCTGAGGCCAGCCTGTCTAAGGCCTCCCCGTCTGAGGCCTCCCTGTATGAGGCATCCCTGTCTTAGGCCAGCCTGCCTGAGGCCTTCCTGCATGAGGCCTCCCTGTCTAAGGCCTCCCCGTCTGAGGCCAGCCTGTCTAAGGCCTCCCCGTCTGAGGCCTCCCTGTTTGAGGCCAGCCTGTCTGAGGCCTCCCTGCATGAGGCCTCCCCGTCTGAGGCCTCCCCGTCTGAGGCCTCCCCATCCTAGGCCTCCCTGTATGAGGCCTCCCCGTCTAAGCCTCCCTGCTTGAGGCCAGCCTGTCTAAGGCCTCCCTGTCTAAGGCCTCCCTGTCTGAGGCCAGCCTGTCTAAGGCCTCCCCGTCTGATGCCTCCCCATCTGAGGCCTCCCTGTTTGAGGCTAGCCTGGTCTGAGGCCTCCCCGCCTGAGGCCTCCCTGTCCCTGGAGGCCCTCGCGTACCACCTAGGCCTTTGCAGCCAGCCAGGGAGCCGAGAGCCGCCGCCCCTCACCGCTCCCAGCCCCTTCTCTGGCCGCCGGGCTCCTGGCCCCTGCTGGAGGTGGAGGCAGGGAAGGAAGACACACACTACCTGAACTTAAGGGACAGTAAGCTGGAGGAGCTGTCGGAGCGATCGTCCTGGAAGCGGCCTTCGTAGGAGCACTGGTTATACGGTAAGTACAGAGGGGTGGACTTAGCAGACGGCGACAGGGACGCCTCGGTCTGGGACGTGGAGGGCCCCGGCTGCTGGCCGTCCGGCAGTTTGCCATCACAGGACTCGGGGACCTTGGCCAGAATCCTATCAATGGCTAGGTAATAGGGCCAGTCGGGCGGGACGGACTCGCTATCTGTCATGCATTTTAATTTCCTGAAACGAGAGACACAAGAGCCAAGGGTGAGAAATGGAGCTGCTCCCGGCCCTTCCTGTCTGGCCCTAGGCTGAGGGGTGCTCAGGGGCGCGGGGGCCCCAGGGAACCACTCTTGGCCGGACAGCCTCCCCAGAAACACTGGCCAGGCTCCAGGGCCAAGGTGACAGGAGGCATGGAAAGAAGTCAGGCTGGGGACCTGCCCCGCGGTGGTCACTAGAAGCACACGCCCCAAATATGAATAAGGTCGTCTGTGAGTGCTGGGGCCCTGGGCTGTGTTGTACTGTTTCTGTCCTTGCTGGTCTGTAGTCTCTAAACTCCCTACAAGGAACAAATATTGCTTTTAAGTAAGTAAACCAGCAATAATAAAATATATCAGGCGAACACAGGAATGAAATATTACTCTAAGCATCATATAACGCAAACAGAAGATACCACAATACAGGAAATCTGCTTTTCTAAAGAGAACGTCTTAGAGACGAGAACGACAGGAGTTAAGAGTGCAGGCTTCAGCATCCAACAGATCTGAGCTGTGTCTCATCTCCACCACTTTGCTGTGTGACCTTGGAAAGGTTCATTAACCTCTCTGAGCTTCCATTTTCACATCAGTAAAATGGGGATGAGCAAAGGAAACTCCTCACAAGCTCTAGGGAGAATTTAATAAGACAATACCCAGTTCCTGGCAAACAGCAAACCGACTGGATAACATTCTTGGATGAAGGTACCAGGAGGCAGCAGGGCTGGACCTGACATTCCCCATCCCTACTTAGACTCCGGGGCCAAGGGTGTGCACAGCATAGCTCTGCCCACCTTGGGCCAGAACCCGGCCCAGCCCTGTGTCCTGCCCTTCCCTGCAGACAGGCCTTGTAGGTCCCTGGGCCGTGGCCGAATTCTGGGAGCTCAGCGATAGGAGACAAGGCTACAGGAGAACTGGACAGCCCTGGCCAGGCCAGGAAGGAGGCCACAACTGGGGGGGCTGCTGTCTGCTCCATCAGACTCAGCCTTAGTCTGTGGCCCCCATATTCCTGCCCCACGCTCCCCCCAAGTAGGGAGGCCCACAAGCTACAGAGACCCCTATGGCCGGATGGCTCCTCCCTCCTGATGTGGGCTTCCTGCCAGTGTGGGTCCCTGGTCACACTGGTCACTGGAAATACTAAGCTGACCATCTGAACGAGGTGCCTTCAGTAAACGGGACTGCCTGGATGGCAAGGGGGTCTGTGGCTCAGGGCAGCAAGCCGAGGCCAGGCACGGAGGGGGCAGCCTTAGGAACAGCATCCGCCAAGCAGAATGTCCTCAGTAGAAAGCCAGGGACAGGCCACAGAGGGAGAGGCATGGCTGCTCTGTCTCCCGAGCCTGGGACCATCCATCACCCTGGAGGCCTGCACAGATTCCAGGTGCAGGAAGTGGACGACTGTGCCTGGGCCCACACCCAGCCTCTGCCTAGGCTCCCCTCCAGCCACTCCGGAGGCGCCCCCGCCCCCCACCCCATGCTCATTCTGACTACTCAAGCCAGGCTACTCCTTGGAGAAATGAGGGAAGGCCTGCCTCCCGCACAGGAGGCCCCTGAAGCGTATTCCAAGAGACCATGCTCCATGGAACCCAGCTACCCCCTCAGCCTTCCTTAGCCTGACAACCTTAATATATAAAGAGCTATAGTGAAAAAATAAGAAAAAACTTTGCTGGGAGAGGCTTTCTGGGTGTCGGTAGGAGGAAACAGATAAAGAACTAGTCAAGCAATGAAAGCATCCGCCTGTTAAAGGCTGCGTGGCCTTAGACAAGTCCGTCCTCTGCTCTAGGCCTCAGTTTCCCCCTCAGGGAAGGGGAAACTGAAGTGTTATATATGTGTGCAGCCCTTAGCTCCAACAGCAAACTGCAGCATCTGGAGTGGAGCCCTGCCAGAGGGCCCAGCCCCTGCTTGGCTGCACCTTCCTCTCCTATGGCCTCCTTGGCCCACATCCCCCACCTCCAGGAATGGAACAGAATGCCTCCCCTGGGACTCTCAAGAAGGCTCTCAGGATAAATAATGGATAACCCAGCCAGACACCAATCAGAGCCCGTGAATTACTGAGTCAGATGGGCAGCCCCCTCACCAGGCACAGAGGGGCGTGGGACCGGGGACCCACACACATCTGCGGACAACTCAGCCTTCACATCATGAGCTGGTGGCTGGAATTGAACACCTTATGTTATGACTGAGGCTTTCAGGCCCTTAGTGGCTGCCTCATCTCTGGCCCCTGGGCCTGCCTGGGAGCAGGGGCTGCAGGAGGAGATGGGCCTTCGGGCAGGTCCAGCCCTGGAACTACTCTTCCAAGAGTCAGGAAAAGTTAACAACTGAAAAGAGCAGACTGGATGCCAGGGGCCCTGGAGCCTCTGCTCATCTCCAGGTCCCAGACGGGCTGGGAGCTGCAGGCCGGGAGGGGCAGGGGTAGGGCCCCTGCCTCCTGTTGGTAGGGCGGGTCCTGTCAAGGTGCCCAGGGCAAGCCTGCAGGCCCTGTCTACACCCAGCCCTGACTTGCACCTCTGCCCCCTGCTCACAGCAGCCACTAGGAACAGCAGGACGCGGCCGGGCACCTGCACGTGCTCCAGGGACAGCGCCCCTCTCGGGGACATTGACAGGCCCACCCCTGCCAGTATGCCCTATGCCCCCCTCCACTCTCACTGCTGCTGTTCCCCCCATGGCCCCCAGCTCCAGGTCGACCTTCCCCCCAGCGAGACTCTAGCCTGACCACGACCCTGGCCCTACCAGTGACCTTTGCCCTGCCCGTGACCCTTGCCATGCCCATGACCCAGTCTACACCTGTGACCTTGGCTGCACCCAGGACCTTCTGCACACAGTGGCCGTCAGGAGACAGGCCTGGCTCCCACACACCTTGAGGTGCTGGGCCTGTGGGGCCATAGCGGGCTCCTCACCCCGCCGGGTGCCAGAGCTCCCCTGCCTGGGAACCCTGTCTGCGGTCCTGACCGAGCAGCTCCTGTCAGGCTGCCAGGGCTGGGTGGCCACAGCGGGGTAGGGTGGAGGCAGATATGGGGCCAGGCCTGGGTCCCCACTGCTTCTTTCTACAAACAGGTCCCCTCCCACGAGTGGGGGCCTCCTGGGTACTCCAACATTAGCCCGACTACACACCCCGCTCCCTGACCATGGCCTACGGGTCTGCGCTCACAGTTGGGCTCGGTGGCTGCTGGAAATGATGGAGCGTCAGCACCAGGCGGGACTTGCAGGCCTGGGAGCTGAGCCTCCTTCTCACCCCTGGCCTCAGTTTCCCTGCATAGCCGAGGCACGCCTGGGCAACCGGCCATGCTCCGGCCGGCGGGAGGGTGTGTGGACGCCGAGTGGGAGCCGCCTGAAGGTGGCAGCCATGGCAGGGGCCTGGGGGAGGGTACCGCTCGCCCAGGCCTGCTCGCTGGGCCTCAGCTTCCCCACCGTCCTGAGGGCAGCCGGCACAAAGTGTGCCGGCCCCACCTCGCGGCTGGGCTCTGCCCACACAAGGCCTTCCTGACTCAGCTCCGCGGGGCCGCGGCAGCCCCAGCAGCCTGGGCGCTGAGCTGGGGCGCGGGGTGCGGGTGCGCGGGGACGCGCGGCACGTGGAGCCCACCTGTACTGGAAGGTCATGTTGGTGATTTTGATCTTGATCTCCTCGCCCAGCCGGCGCTCCCCCGTCATCTCCAGCAGCTTGCTGGCCATCTTCTCGTACACCTTGGCGTTGCGCTTGGTCTGCTTCAGCTCGTCGAAGAACTCCTCCCAGACGAGCATGAGGCCGCGCATCTCCGCGTCCGTCCAGTTGCGGGCGCGCCGGTGCTTCTCCGTCTGGGGGGACACGAGGTAGCCGGGCACCTCGGCCGCTGCCATGCTGGAGGCACCTGCGGGGTTAAAAGAGCGCACTCAGGCGGGCCTGCGGCCTGCGCACCAGGGCAGGAGCCCCACTCCTGGAAGGCAGCTCCACGCTCAAAATGGGGCCTACATCTGACAGGCAGGAATTTAGTTAAAAGCTTTTAAACGGGAAACGTCATTTTGATGTCACGTTTCCATAGCAACAGAGCAACTGCATAAGCTACAACAACAGAAACCTTTTAACTGAAAGCACAGGAATCAGGGCTGCCCTGACGGGCCATCAATATTGCAGCGAGCGGGCCAGACCCAAAACCTGCAGCCCAGGCGCCCGCCCCGCCTCCCACCCCGGCCCATCAGGAGCCTGGCGCGCTGGGCTCGCAGGACTCCCGAGGGCTGGGGTCCGGGCCACGGCCCCACCTCAGCCCCGCCCCACTCACGCAGCCCAGGGACCCAGGCAGAGCCCAAGATGGGGAGTCAGGGAGGGACAAAATGAGGGACCAGGGCAAACAAAGAGGGAGATGCGAAGACAGAGAGGAGGGTGGGCAGCGAGGGGTGAGGGTGCAGAGGCGGACGCAGAGCAGAGACAGATGCAGGAGGAGACGCCCCGGGGACCCGCGGCAACACACATGCACGCATGCCAACCCTCGCCTACCCCTGACATGCTCCATGCTGGGCCTGCCCCTGGCCAGCGTGTCACACTGTGATGGGAAATGCACCGGTACCAGGCTGGGCAGGATGGCCTGTCTCCCTCCTTGAAGGTGGGACTGCTTGCCGGCCTGGATGATGTGGGGTGAGTGGAGAAGCCAGGGCAGTTCTTGAGGCCAGAGAGCGGCGGGCAGCGGGCGGGCAGTGTCTCTCTGTCCCTCCCACCCTGGGCAGCCCCCGCACAGCCCTAACCAACCCGGCTCCGTGCCATCTGTACTCGACCTGCTTCCACCCGGTGGGTGGCATGCTTCTCGCATCCCCAGTACCTCACAGAAAAGGGTTTGCTAAAGGCTTGCTGAGTAACGAAATGAACAAATCAAGAGACCAATCTTAAGTAGTGCCCCTCCCTTCCCAATAGATCACCTAGACTTTGCCTTTGGACTTACTGGCAAACTCCTACTCATTCTTCAAAGCCCTATTCTGGCATCACCTCCTCTCTGAGGTCTTCCTACTGCATTTTGGTCCTTCTTCTTTTCTTCCCTCATGCGGACTGGACCTACCTTGAGCCAGGCCATTTTATTTTCTACTCTAGTTGTGTGACTCCAGGTTCAGAACACTTGCAAAAGTGAGAAAATAAAAACTTGAGTATTCTCTGAACACTGGACACTGTTTTAAGAGCTATTGACAGTATCGTCCACTTTGATCCTCGTGGTTACTCCCATTTTACATTTGAAAAGCCCAGCGGGTGGAGAGGTGAGGTCAGTCTGTGGGCAAGGGGCTGGCTTGGAGCCAAGTCTGACCCTGTGTTGTGTTGTCCTCCTGAAGGAGCACAGGCTGGCGGGTTTCCGGTAAAAGACACCTGTCACCCCTCCTGGGCCAGGGCAGGGCACACAGGACATAGCTAATGCAAACTGCTGTGTGTCTGGACAACCTCCCCTTCATTTCCTGGGATCTCCTGGGAGGCCCCCCAGTGCGGACAAGGTGGCTGCTGGCCATGGCAGGGGCCTTGGCCATGGGACTCTCACCCTCCCTCAGCAGGTCTCTACCAGGGCTTGAGAGAGGCTCATCCCCATGTCTCGAGGGCCAGGGCCACAGACTGGTAGCACCGGTGGAGCTGGGAGGGCACACCGCAGAACAAAAGTGAGTTTGGCACCGCAACACAGGGGATGGGCCTGGCTCACCAGGAAGGCAGAGGGAGCCTCCAGAAAGAACCAGGCTCACGGCGGCAGCAAGGCCCGCTTGCCGAAACACAAAGGGGAGCCAGCAGTGAGACAACATGACCGTCCCTGGGGGAAGGTGGGGGGTGGTAGAAAGGTGGGCTTGAGAGCCAGGCTGGGGATGGGCCGAGGTGGCCCCTGGGGCTGGCCAGCTGACGTCAGCAGGAGGGTCAGCCAGGGCAGGAGACCAGGGCCCCGGAACCCATGGGCACTATAGAGAGAAAGCACCACCCAAAGGCATCAACATTCAGGATTACGAGAGAGAACTCCAGTGATTTATCTGCAGGAGCCCATCGCACCTGCTGGACATGCCCCAGCCCCGCCCCCTAGGCGCAGGAGCCCAGCCAGGCCCTGGGGTCCACAGGCCGTCAGTGAGCCTGCCTGGTATTTGTGGGGTTCTGGCAGTGGCCTAAACCCAGGGGAGGGGCTCCTGAAGTCCAGGCTGAAAATCACCATGGTTAACAGAGGTCCTCCTCAGCCCTGACCACGCGTCCAAGAGCTGAGGCTGGAATGGGGAACTATCCATCAGATGGAAGGGCGGGAGGTGCCCGGGATGGGGCGGGGGGGCTGGGGTGAGAGTGGGAAGTGCGGTGGGCGAGGGCAGTAGGGGCACATGTGTGTGCTCAGAGGGGCCTCTACTCCGCCTTCAGTGAATTCTTGGTTCAAGGCCTGGCCCTGCCGTCAGCTCCCTGTAGGAGCTCCTTCCTCTCCAGGCCTCAGGGGACACCTGGGGACACAGGCACACTGCCACCTGGCCAGGCAGCAAACCCCAGGAAGGCTCAGGGCTGCTGTACCCTCCAGGAAGCCCCAGTCCTCAGGCAAAGGCTCTCAGCCCCACCTGAGAGCCTTCCCCAGCACAGCTCCAAGGGCTGAGCAGGGCTGCCTCCTGGAACCTCCCGGGACAGGGGTGGGGGCCCAAGGGAGAGGCCGCAGGAGCATGGCCGTGGAGCTGCTGGAGAGGGCAGACACAAGCACGCTGGCCTGGCCAGGGACGGGGAAGACGCATCAGGACAGTTGCTAGCTGGTCCCACTGCCTCCAGGGGTGGCCGCTGGCCTGCGGGTGTCACTCTGTGCTCAGGGCTCTGGCAAACAGGTGGCCCCAGAGGAGGCTCTGCACCTCCTGCTTCCCCTCCGGCCAGCGCGCCCAGAGGAGTCAGGGTAAAAGGCTGGGCTCCAACTCTGGAAAACAGTGTGGAGGTCCCTTAAAAAGTTAAAAATTGAGCTACCCTATGATCCAGCCATTGCACTACTGGGTATTTACCCCAAAGATACAGACGTAGTGAAGAGAAGGGCCATATGCACCCCAATGTTCATAGCAGCAATGTCCACAATAGCTAAATTGTGGAAGGAGCCGAGATGCCCTTCAACAGATGACTGGATTAAGAAGTTGTGGTCCATATATACAATGGAATATTACTCAGCTATCAGAAAGAACGAGTTCTCAACATTTGCTACAACATGGACAGCACTGGAGGAGATAATGCTAAGTGAAATAAGTCAAGCAGAGAAAGACAACTATCATATGATTTCTCTCATCTATGGAACATAAGAACTAGGATGATCGGTAGGGGAAGAAAGGGATAAAGAAAGGGGGGATAATCAGAAGGGGGAATGAAACATGAGAGACTATGGACTATGAGAAACAAACTGAGGACTTCAGAGGGGAGGGGGGTGGGGGAATGGGATAGACCGGTGATGGGTAGTAAGGAGGGCACGTATTGCATGGTGCACTGGGTGTTATACACAACTAATGAATCATCGAGCCTTACATCGGAAACCGGGGATGTACTGTATGGTGACTAACATAATATAATAAAAAATCATTTAAAAAAAAAAAAAAAGGCTGGGCTCCAGATGTCTTCAGGTTTCAGTGGGCACTAGAAACCCCGAGTGGGGAGTCCTCTAGGAGCTTCCGGGAGCAGAGCCCTCACGTGGGGCCTCCAAGGGCAAGCCCCGCTGGGTGGGAGGGCCCTGTCTGTCCCTGCTGGGGAGGGGCTCCATACCTTGGCACAGCTGCATGGCCTGCTGGGACCCTCAGTCTCTGAGGGACGGGGAGGTAGAG
Organism: Ursus maritimus; assembly: GCF_017311325.1. Taxonomy (NCBI): domain Eukaryota; kingdom Metazoa; phylum Chordata; class Mammalia; order Carnivora; family Ursidae; genus Ursus; species Ursus maritimus. The sequence goes on from NW_024426996.1 coordinate 80,037,104, forward strand.
GGCCGGGGGCTGGGTATCCGGCAGTACCTGCAGGGAGAAGGGGTAGTCAAACCTCAGCAGGAGGCCAGGGGCACCTGTGCGGCCACGTCCTGTAGGCCTCAGTCTCCCCATGAACTGATGCTGGGTCTGAGATACTTTGGTGTGCTGGCCTACCCAGCCAGGCCGGCGGACGCAGGGGCCCAGGGTGGGAAGTGGGTGTGGCCACGAGGAGCCTCGGGGACCAGCCAGAAGCAGACACCAGTGAGCTGAGCCTATCACAGTGGGCAGGCAAGTTTAGCCGTGGAAACACTCCGTCCCAGGCAAAGGCAGGGAAGCACCTGGAATGTGGGGGGGGGGGTGCGGGAGTACGGTAGGGTTGAGCCCTGGGAGGGCGGGGCCAGAGGGTGGGGGCTGTCCGATGGAAGGGGGCAACGACTGCCCCAGGATGGCCTGGCTCACAGTGGAAGCAAGCTCCGAGCTGCGGCCCAGTGCTGCGTCGGGGGTGGGTATGTGGGGGCGGGCTGCAAGCCCAGCTGACCAGGCTGGCACCACTGCCCTTTTCCCTACAACCCTGGGGAGCCCAGACCCTTACCTGTCAGACCTCTGCCTCAGCGGGCAGGCCCCAACCCTGCACCAGTGGCTCCCCTGGGCCCACCCACACGCCAAGTGCCCCTCAGGCCTGTGAACCCCAGGCTCCCTAGAGGACATGGCCTGCAGGGAGAAGGCCATTGGAGTGGCCTCCCAGCCTCCTGCTTGGGAGGCTGGAGGAGACGTGCCCTCCAAGCAGATGCAGGGGCCAGGCTCTTAAGGCCCCCAAATCACTGGAAGCTGCAGGACGTGCTCATGGCTTTCCGGAAGGAGCCTTGGTGACACCACAAAGCAGGCCCACGTCCCTGCCCAGCCCCTGGCAGAATGCTTCCTCCGGCAGCGCTGAGCACCACCAGGCTGCCTGGAAGGCAAGGTCAGCTGCCTCCAACACACCCAGCAGGGCCTCAGACGCTTCTTCTGAAGAACAGCGGGGTCTCACCCTCTACGGAGAGCGTCTCTGCCATAGCGGCGGGAGCGTAAGCGGGGTGTGTGTGCAACAGCAAAACCCACTCACACCAGGGGCTCTGGGACCCTTCCTTCTAGAAAGAATAGGTAGGCCAGGTACGCTCAGGTGCACCAGGCAGGGTCTGGCTGTCCACACTTGCACTGGGAAGGGGGATAGAGCCCTGGAAGTTTAGAGGTATCATCGGAGGCCTCGGAATTGTACCACAGAGAAGACACACTTGGGGAGCTGAAGTCACCCCCATCGAATGTTTAGAGCAACCGAAGTGAGAACCCAGCCCCAGCAGCCGAATGCCCCACCATGGTCCCTGTGCAGGGCAAGGCGGTGCCATGGCTCCTGACGGCAGTGGCACGGGGCCTCCACAGAATCCAGGAGAAGTCCGTGTGCTGGCACGCTGCTACCCCAGGGGCAGGGACTAGGCTGCCCGTGTTTGCCTGTCTGCCACCCACCGTGGTGTGGGCTCTGCGGCTGCCCTGCCAACGGGAACCCACAGGACTGGAGGGAACGTAGACACAGCCTCCTGCCAGGGCAGCCCGCCGCCTGGGGGCGTGGTCTGTGCAGGCTGGGTGGTAGGACACCTGCACCCCAAGATTACTGCAACACCTACTGCCATGGCTCCTGAGGAGGGGCCGCCCAGAGCTAAGAAGCACGGCACCCATTCAGCGGAGTAGGCAAGACTCTGGGGAGCCGCGAGGACTTCAGACTTCGAAGCTCGAATGGGCAGGCCAGGAGCTCAAGAGCCCAGGTGCCGGCGGGGCCCTGAGGGGAGCTCAGTGGCCAGGTCCCAGCCCACAGGAGCCCTCCAGCCCTGCGCCAGCCCTCACCACCCCTCAGGGCCCCGGACACACATGGAGCCAGAGATTCAACACCCAAACCATGTGGCCCTGGCACAACCAGATGGCAATGTCACTTGAGCAGCTCGCGTCCGTGGGGCGCTTCTGGGACGCACCCAGCCAGCCCACGCCTGGCCTGCTTCCTCACCCCGGGTGTGGGCCGGCGTCCCCACGGGGGTTCTCTGTGAGCAAGCATGCCTCGCACAGCAGCATGTGGTGTCATTTCCCTTTAATTCAGATACACAATGTTTGCAGCAGTTTAAAAAATTTAAATACACATCCCATGTCAGTCCTTCCCCCTCCTCTTGGAAGTGGACAGTCAGGTCCGGGCCAGGGCTCCGGGACGTGCCCCTCACAGCCTTGCTGGCTCCCCGCGTGGGGGGATGGCGGTGGCGGCGTGGCCGGAGCGCACACCCTGCGGACACTGTGCCACAGCGCGTAGCAACGAGTGCGGACAGGCGGCCCCACTCAGCTCAGAGCCCAACCACCTGCGGCAGGTCCACGACGGCCACGATCCTCCAGCGCTGGTGGTCACCACCCAGTTTGCACCGGGAAACGGCAGTGACTGTCCAGGGCCAGGTGCTCCCAGAAGCACTTGGGGCGGGGGGAGGGGGGTTCCTTCAACTGCATTAAAAGTGACGGGTGCACGGGGGAAAGTGACCCCTGAACCTTCCAGGCCAGCAGCACCAGCACAGCCCTCCTGAGCTCTCCAGCAAGGCCGGTCCCCTGCTGCTGCCCCCCTGCCCCCGACACAGAACCATCCCACGGTCACTAGGCCGGGAGCCATGGCTTCGAGGGAAGGACACAACACAAAGTGAGGACGTATGCTGGGAAGGACGCTCACAGTATCAAGAGGAAATGAATCCCACTCCCCCCAGATGCCAGAGAGCCCCACCTACTGCAGCCCCCACAGCAGAAGGAAGCTTTGTCTGCACAACAGCCAGAAGCAGTTATTGCTGGTCAGAGTCCGTTCCAAAGGAACCCACAACAAGGGCTCGCTGTAGCGCCCCGGAGAAGCCGCCCTGTGGCCCTGGGGACTTGCAAGTAACACCCGCAATGGAGGGGGGGGCCTGGGTGCGGCGGGGGGTCCTTTACGAGGCAGGGCCTTCTGATGCTATATTCAGGGTGTCTGGAGGCGTCTGCCTCATTCATCCTCCAGAAAGGATCCATTTGCTGGCAAAAATAGGACAGGGCAGGAGGAGGGGGCACTGGCAGCCAGGAGTCGCCTGCAGCCCACAGGGGGGCAGCGGGGAAGGGAGGCACATTTCTGGGGAAGGCCTGCCTACGTGCATCACCCTGGTTTCATTCAAGTCTGTGCTCAAAGCGCCAGGAGGAAAACAAAACCCCCCTCCTCAAACAAACCTGACAAATTAGCATTTTCAACAACATTTGAATTGATGATATGCTGCTTGCCAGAGACTTCTAGAACTTGATAAAGTCTTAATTCCTTGTGCAGAGCTGGCAAGGTGTGTGGACCCTTTTCTCAGGATTTTAATGAGCAATGACACAGTTCCTAGACATCCTGGCCATTCAACCAATTCCACATGGCAGGGCTCAGAAAAGCCAACTTCTGCAAAGAATTGATACGGCCATTCCTGGCAGCCTTGCATATTTGCACACTGAGAGACACATACAGCTACAGCTCTGCACAGAGCACACACCCACCCTCCCCGGCTGAGGACTTCGCTCACCAACTCCTGTCCCTCTCTGAGCACACAGGCCAGTCCTCTGGTCGGCGCCTACGGCCAGAGCTGGGCCCCAGGCCCCCTTGTTAAGAACAGACTATTTCGGGTCGATGGCAAACAAGAGAAGACCGAGGACACGTGCAGGTGAGCCCAGGGACATGGATCCTGAGGGGACCAGTTCCAAACCTCACATTCAGTGTTACTTCCATCTCAGAGTCATGGAGGTTATGGGGCAGTGGGGGGAGCACTTTCCCCCACTCATAAACATCCTAGCAGGCTTTTTATGGTAAACGGCAGGAAGAGAAATGGGAGCCCAGATGGGGTGGGGGGACAATGGTGACTTACTTTCTGTTAAGGTTCCCTTCCAGTCCTGCTCAGACATGGGACCCATTTCTACCACTCACGCCCTGGCTGAGTGGGGCCTCTGCAGGGGCTGGCGGGAAAACCCTGCACCCAGTAGGTCCCAACCCGCTGTGGCAGGCAAGGTCAGGGAGGAAACAGCTGCTCTGGGGCAGGGGGCCCGCTCAGGGGTCTCCAGGCAGTCTGGTGTGAGCCCTGCAGCTGGCTGTGTTGCGGCGGCATGCCAGGCCCGTACTGGCCAGACATCAGGGCAACTAACCATATACCAAACTCCCCCTTCACAGACTCCGGAAAAGGGCCTCAAAGTTACCTCTAGTTACCACGTGAAATACCCAAAACGCCGCCTGCACTTGAACTCACGACCAAACTAACCGTGTGGTGGTCACCATGTGACCACCCGGCTCTGGGGGCCAAGAAGGCAGTGCTGCCGGCCTCGTCACACAGCAAACACAGTCCCACTTGTAGACATACCACAAGCTCTGCCCAGCAGAGGTCAACCCGAGCATCCAGGCTGCATGTGCACTGGACAATTTGGCTACTTTGGGGCTGGAAACAGAAAGCTGGTCCAGTGGCCTGGGTCTGGGGGAGAAGCACGGCTCTGAGGGGCCACAGGCCAGCCAGGCATGACCCAGTCCTGTCTCCTTCCAACCAAGCTCCTTCATGGGTCCAGTGGGCACAGATCTGCACCCTCCCGAAAGGAGGCCCAGTGTATGGGTTGAGCTGGAAAGGAGGCCGAGGAGGTGCTGGGTCCTTCTCTAATGGTTGCCAAGACACTAAGCTTTGCTCTTGACCAAGAGGGGTGCAGACAATAACTCCATTACGTGCCTGGGCCCTAACACACACGAAGGACGGCATGGGAAGCAGACCCCAACAGCGGTCAGTCGGCCCCTCGGCAGACTGCAGCCCAGACTCTGCTCAGGTCAGGACTGTAGGACATGCGGGCCGGCATCACTGGACACGACAGACTGCCGCAACCTGGTGGGCTGGCCTTGTCAGCGAGGTGCAGCACAGCTGTCCCTCACTGGGGAGTGGAAGCTTTAGAGCGGTCCCTGCTGGAGGAGGAGGGTGCTGCGGGCGGGCCGGAGAAGCGCCGCCTGTGCAGGGGACAGGGGAGAGGGCACTTTTCAATCCTCAGAGTGGCTGTGTGCATTCCTGACGCAGACACCTGAGCAGTAAACATCCCTAAATTCTTATTAGATGGGAATGTGTGATAAAGGGTGGAGTGCGCCACAGAACGTCGCCGGCGTGTTAATAAGGAAGACAAGTGTCCAGTGGGAGGAGCCCCGGGACAGAGAGCAGGCAGCTGCCGGGAGGGGACGGGCTCAGGGAAGCTTCCGCAGGTGCTGTCGCATGCGGCACAGACTTGGCAATGCACATACTTTACACGGGCATAGAAAGGTACCTTAAAATTAATCTCTTTACTGATATAATTAAACTTTAAATCCTGAGAAGGAAACAGAGAAAGGGAAGTATGGCGCTGGGTGTTGTGTTCCCAGCCCCCCCCCCCTCCCCGGACCCGCACACACCACAGCATTCCTCTCTGGGGCTGGGTGTGGCCCTGACCCTCAGGCCAGAGCCCCGGGGAGTGCTCCCGAAAGCCTGCTGGTGCCACCTTCTGCCTGTGGGACAGCGGAGGGGCCCACGGCCAACCTGCAAGACCAAGGACTTCATCCTGGACGCGAGAGCAGCAGTAGCCTGGTGACCGCGAGCAGGCTGGGCGCTGAGAGGACGGGAAGAGCCGGTTAGCTGGCATCTCGCGCTAGCCGCAGCACAGAGGGTTAGTGACACAGCTGCTCCCGCTCTCCGCAAGGACTCAGGCTCAACCCCACGTTACTGCATATGTTCCCTGCACGCAGCCTCACTGCCACAGAGCTCCTCTGCCACGTGGCAGAGCCGGACACCGCCTGCCCGGCCGTGACGCGACTCGAGGGGAGGCCTGTGTGCGGAGCCACGCCGGCGCGGGCAGGCCCCCCGGCTCTTGTGCTGCTGCCCCGCGTGGGCGCTCAGCACGTGGCGACCTTGTGGACGTTCCGCAAACAAGTCAGCAATCGATGATATGGGTTTCCTGGTGCCGCGACCACCTCGAACACGGACTGGAAAGCCCGACGGTCCAGCTCCTCCTCTATCTGGTGTCTGTAAAAGTCCGTGGCCACCAGGCAGAAGAGGTTAACGTCCACTTGCTCCAGCTTGCCCATCCTGCTGATGACATGGGGAAGGCTGGCGGAGGAGTTAAGGGAGCAAGGCTCAAGTGAGGGAAGAGTGGTCTCCCACACGTGCCTCTCCGTCCTCACCAGGCTGTCCTTCCCCAACACAGGTCTACAGACAGGCCTGGGGTTGGGGGGCCGAGAGCCGCCCGGAGCAGGGGCCAGGGCGCCTGGACTGTGCAGCAGCAGCAGCCGCTGCCTCCCACCTCGGCTCCCGCCAGCCAAGCCGGGCACAGCTAACGGACACTGCTCCTCTGGCTGGACGCCCGGCTCTGCCTGGTGAGGCAGGGGGAGCGGGCAAGCGGCTGGGGGAGGCCCACAACGAGGGGCTCCACTCCACAGCACTTACCTGGCCTGGCTCCCTGCATAGTGCTGGCCGCTGATGCTCCCACTGGCCCTGCTCCCGCAGAGTGCGGGCAGAGCCATGGCCACCCAGCCTGGGCCCTCCCAGGCAATGAGCGCGGCCTGCCGCCAGCACCAGGACAGCCGTCTGCTCAGAGGCTCTGGTCCGTCTTGGGGGAAGGCTGTCAAAGGAGAACAGCCCCTTTTGGCAGCCAGCATTTCTGGGGTGGGAACTGGCTCTTTACTTAAGCCTTTCACCCGAGAGGATGACACAAGGCACAATGGACCAGGAATAATGAAAAGCAGCATCAGCCACATACCCAGCTGCACGGAGCCGGCGGGCGGGCAGGAGGAGGTCCACAGGGACCTGCTGCTGCCTGGAGCACCCCTCCCGCCCCGCCTCTCCTGGCGGTCCTGGTCACTGTGGTAAACATTCCCCTTTCTGTTCCCTTACCAATGCTGCACCCTCTCAAGGCTTAAGGTAAATGCCATTTGACAGCTGGGCTCCTTACAAAGATTAGGCTTCAAAAACTTGAACAGAAAACATGAACCCAGACGCTGAGAGAAGAGTGCACAGGACCAGTAAGCAGGAGCTACCGCACGCTGGCCTGGACCCAGGAAGGATACACGGCTGAGACCCACGGGCTGGTGGAAGCGCTGACAAAGAAACAGGAGAGGCTCCACACGGCCATGGCCACTGGGGTCCTCTGCGTGAAGTTGGAGAGGGACAGCATGACCCAGTCCCGGACCATGGACGACTGCCCGGTGCTGTGCAGAGTCTGGAAAACCTGAGAAAGACGAGAGACTCAAAGTTGGGGGCCACAACTCTCCCGAGACACACTGGGTAGAGGGGTGCGGCTGGTTCTCAAAGGTGAGGAACTGGGCCCACTGGCAAGGCCACACTGGGGGAGCACATCCAGATGGTACAAGTCATTCACTCTGGAGAGTCTGGGTCGGTCTACCTCAGGAGCCTCCCCGGCCCCGTGACCTGTGCCCTCACCTTGTACACAACAGTGGCCATGAACTGCGGGTACGGCTGCTGGTTGGACAGAAATTCACCAATGACTTTGTTCATGACGTCCTGGGGTGGGAAGAAGTCGTCTAAAAACTGAGGAAGGATCCGTGCCACCACTCTGGCTTCACAGGGGAACCCTTTCCTGACCCTAAAAGGAGGGGACACAGGTCAGAGTCTGGCCCCACCTTGAGAGGCCTTGTGTCTGAAGCCAGTTGGGAGATGCCCTGGGTCCTAGAATGTGACCTGCAGAGCAAACAGACGACACCCCTCCCTCGACGGCCTCACCAGGGACCTGCAGATGAATGCACAGACCCAGGGTCCCCACCCCACGTGAGGGCCGATGACTCAGAGAGGGGTTTCCAAGTCATGTCAAGTAATAAGCAGAAAGGTTTTGAGATGGTGCCATCAGAGTTTAAAAAAACAAAAACAAAATGAAACTCATAAGAACACTGTCCATGTTACATTCGTTTCCGGCCATGGCCAAATGCTCTGAGCTTCTCAGCACCCTCTTCTGACACCACAGCACTGCAGTCAGCGAGGACCTTTCTTCTTCCCTGACCGGCGCCTGCACACGCTCCTGCTGATGCCCCTCCACCCCGAGAGTTCGGTCTGCACCCCGCGGGCTGCCACGCTCCCGTGTGTGCATACTGAGAGCCCAGAAACTGGACCCATGCCTCCTTGCAGGTGTGCTCAGATCCCCTGCCGACAGATGCCAGCTACGGCCGAACACGTACGAGGCTGCCGCTAGAGCTTCCTATCAATGCGGCGTCCCCGCCTGATGCCCGGAGCGAGAGCAGGCTGCATGCCTGATGGCACTCACTGAAGCACGAGTGTATCTGGTTAGCACTGGGGCACAAGGTCCATGAAGGCGGGGACCGAGTGTGGGCTCCCCTGCCTGCCACCCGGCGGTGGCCGGGTTTGACAGATCTGTGTGGAATGGAAGAATGGCTATAAACACTCATTTTAAATTTCAACACATAACAGACCACAACGCTCGGCTTTCCACAACACCTCATCTGGCCCAAGTGGACACAGGGATGGCCTTGCTCAGCGTGCTCTTGTGAAAGCCAGATACTTCCTTCTGACTGAGCTGCAGGGACGGAACAGGCTGAGTGGCATACAACAGGCCTCCCAAGGCCACAGATGCATCATGTCACCTGGGCTGGGAGGCCTGGATCAGAACCTGGAGCCCTGTCCTGGGGAAAGAGCCTGGCAAGGTGCCCAACCCATCTTCCAGAACTGGCAAGCCGAGCCAACTCTGGACACAAGTGCACACAGTGGGGAGAGGCAGGGGTTAATTACAAGCGCTCAGAAGCACTTTTGTTTATTGTCTAAACCTTTACCATAGTCTACTCAACACTAATCCTAAAGATGTTGCTAACGCTGCTCAAAGGCTCTGCCCCCCACGGCCCTGGGGGTATGCGGCCAAGCCTGCTTTGACCGCAAGGCTCTTCTCTCCCCAAAGGCAGCAGCGTGTGATGGACATCTTTGGGACTGCTCAGAACTCCATGCGCAGAACTCATCTCATGAACAAGCCCCTTCTGATGCCTCCAACTGAGGGGTGCTGCCCTCCCTTCACAAAAGATGGGCAAGCACTCGGACTAGCCTTAGAGCTGGTCAACCCCAAACTCCCGGGTGCTGGGGTCCAAGGACTGCCCGCTCCCGCAGAGCCCTCAATGAGATGTGTGCATGGTCCGGACACAAGTGGGAAGCTGGCAGACCACAGGGGCCAGGCTGGGAGGAGAGCAGGTGCGTGGGAAGGCAGCTGCTCCTGGCAAGCATCCCAGGGCAGTTCAGGGCAAAGGTGGGCTTCACTGCTTACCTGTCAAAAAGCACAGACACACGCTCCATAGCCACAATCACTGACTCGCTGTCCGGGGCGGCGGGGCTAGGGTCTGAGCTTCTGCCCGGACTGATTTTCTCCTTCCCTGAAACGAATTGTTCTGTACTGTTACTTGCTTTGAAGACTGTGCCTTGAACTAACACAGGAGCTCGACAAACCCTGAGAGACGATGCGAAACCAGGTGAAGGGAGCTCTTAGCAGCCCAGGGCCCAGCCCAGATACACGGGGTGCAGCGGTCAGTCAACAGACCTGCTCCCCAGGCTTGGCTCTGAAGCCTGTACGGCAATGTGACCTTGAGCCAGTAACCACATGCTCCAGACTCTAGGATCTCCCTCCAGTGCCGGTGAGGCCCTGTGGTCTGCACCCCAAGAATGAGAATGCTTCTCTCTCACCGAGACAGGAGACCCGTACGGCCTAGAACTCAGTGACACTGACCTGCGGGACACAGGTGGACCTGGGCCAGAGCTTCTGGGGCCCCGCAGCTCACCTGTGTACATGCAGGTGAGCATCAGGCCCAGGGCGGCCATGGCCCGGTGTGGGCTGTGCACGTTCACTCGGTCCACACTCAGCTTGACCAGTGACTCCGCGTCCAGCCGGCAGAGCTGTTCGGAGAGCAGGAGACGCTCTAGGCCCCGCAGGACACAGTGGTAGATGATGGACGGGGTGGATTCCTCACTTCCAGACAGCATCACTCCACACATCTGAACAAGAAGGAAGATTTCTGGGTCAAGCCTCTGTTGCTCATGCCCATTCCCCAAATCAAAATGACCTGACCTTACCACCCGCAGGGGACAGTACGCGCACACCCACTCCTGTTCCAGAGGAAGGCGCCCAAGGCCGCTCACCTGTATTATTGATGCAGAGAACTCTGGGCCTACATCCAGAGGGTAGTTCTCGATCAGGTAGAAGGCAGTGGCACACATGACCAGCACGTGCTGCTGGCTATGAATGTTCACGCAGCTGAAACCATGAGGTAAAGGACCAAGCTGCAGCTGTGTGGTGTTCTCACGTCTCAGGGACCTCAGCCCCCATCCCCACAGAAGGGTGCACACCTGATGTGTGACCCTGCTCTGCCCTGGCCCACAAGACCCCCACAGCGCCATCATACTCACTGGGCTACCCCTTTGAGGTTGGACAGGAGGTAGTCGCTGATGACTGGGACGAGCTGCTTCGCCGTCTCATCCAGGAGGTCGCACTCCAGCACGTAGAGAGCGCCGTGCAGGGCCCCGACCTTGCTGGGCAGGTGGCTGCTCCTCAGCGTGCTCTCCAGCAGTCGGCTCACCGGCTCCGCCACGGCCTTGTCCTAGAGCACAGGCACAGGAGCAGAGGCTAGCCCACCACGGGACGGGACAGGCCAGGAAGGGGCTGACTGCACGCTAAAGAGGAAGACAGCGTGCAGCAGGAGCTGGCCGCAGGCCCGCGCTGTCCTCTGAGAGGCCCGTGCAGTGCTGGCCCGGGGTGGGCATCCAGGCTCCTGGCCATCGGGAACGTTCCCGGCTCCTGAGCGGTGCCTCCCTGTCCGTGCCAGTGCTGTGGTCGGTGCTGACACCCCTTCCTCCTGGGGGCCTGCAGTTTGGGCCGAGCCAGGGAGAGGCGCCTGCGGGACCAGCCCCAGCGAGAGGCCAGCTCCGTGTCTCTAAGGAGCTTCCCCGGCAGACAAGACCCTGCACGTGTTGTCACAACATGATTCCCTGGGAGAGATGATGCTGGAAGCTGGCACCTGCTTCCTTTGCCCTTCGTCCCCCCAACGTCCCCCACCCCGTACCTTTTCCCTTCACTGATTTTGCTTTGTCTGTGTTCACTGGGGAAAATGCCAGCCAGGAGTATATGTGAATCCTCCCCGCAAAAACTCAGGGTGGTCTTGGGGACCCCGAACAGTAGTCTATACTGACCCGGACCAAAACGTTACCTGTGTCCTTTAGCACCCCAGACACAGTGGGGCACAGCAGAACCTGAACACCCCGCACCACACTCCTCCCTTGAGACTCGCTCCTTTTTGGAGAAGAGGCGCCACAGAAAGCAGTGTGGGGCGGGATGCCCCCAGTGCTCTGAGCCTCCCCACCTGGGCCAGTCCCTGCCGCTTGAGGGTCCCTCCAGGCCGCCTGAGGGCCAGTGCGCACACACCAGGGCGGTGTGATGCCTTCCTAAGGTCCCCCTCCGGGGGGCCACTCCTTGCCTCTGCAAACACCAGCAGGACTGCTGAGGGAGGCACGTTTCCCAACAGCGTGTAAGCATCTTGGCAGGAAAAGACGAGCTGCAGAGCGCCACGGCCTGCGCCACCGCAGCCCACCCCGCCCTGCACACGGCTCCACCCTCACGAGGGACCTCTGCGTGCATGTCAGGATAGGGACAGTGTGAACATGCAGCATCTTGCCTTAGGGTTTTCTTAGAAAACGATGATTACTTATTTTATTGACAACACAACATTTGTCTAGGGGGATCCAGGCCTGAGCACAAAAACACAATTGTAATGAAAACGAACCCAGCAGCTGAAACCCCCCACAAAGACAAAAGGACCCCTTCAAGTCCAGCTCCTTTCACATGTCTCTCAACACCCAGAGGGCACACACTTTGAAGTGACGTGCTCATGGGGGAAAGCCAACGGACTCATTATTCCTGCTCCTCAATGGTGGCACCACGGCTGACGGCCACCCAGGATGGAGGATACCTGCCTGGGCACCTCAGGTCAGAGGGACAAATTCAGCAAGGGGACACAGCCAGGAAGGGGCGAGAGTCAGGGCTGCAGGCCACAGACATGGGCTCACGCCTCTGCCACGTCCTGTGTGAGCTGGTCTCAGCCTCCCCTGCATCGGGCCAGGTGCGGGAGAGCTGCCGCAGTGCCAGGACAGACAGGACTGTGTGGGGGCGTGGGGGAGGCAGCCCCGTGTTGGGTGGATGAAGGAGTCCCTGTTGCCAACGAGAAGGAGGGCTTCACAGTCGCGGCGGCCACACAGCCAAAAGCACAAGCCAGCTCTGCACAGGCTGAAGGCCAGGTTACTTCTGTCTGGTAGCAGGACTTCTGTCCCTCACTGGCTAACAAAGGCGGGGCCCGCGCACAAGCACTTTCATGAGCCCACATCCCGTCTGGTGAGCAGGCATCACGTGGGGACATACACACAGAAAATGGGTGCTCGCCGCACCGGCCGAGCTCTCATCAACTGGGTACAGAGTAAGGAAGAATTCAAAAGTAGGCCGTGTGCCCTCCTGCCAAGAACAGACCAGAGCCCCCAGACTTTGGGGGAGGAAATGCAGGGTTTCTGGGGGAAAACGGCCCCTAGGAGGGAGGCTCCGTTGACAGGAAGCACAGGGGTCCGTGGGGGCTGTGGAGGAGGAGCCAGGCACCTTTGCACCACCCACACCCCCGGCCCCTGGGGGGATGGGTCACCATGGTGACGCAGAGCAAAGGAGTACAGGAGCCCCAAACCGCGGCTCACCCACCACAACCCACTTCACGGCGACCCACGGAAAGGCAGGGATGACCTCCTGCCCACATCAGACCCCCCCAAGGCCGAGGCCATGCTCGCGACATGCAGCCAACCCAAGGCGCCCCCCCACCTCTCGCTTACCATTCCGAGGACGGCGGCCGCCTTGCAGGTGGCGGGCACCAGGTACTGCACGAGGATCTCGTCCTCCGCAGGGTGCACCCTCCGCAGCTCCGTCAGTGCCAGGTACATCATCTCAAACTGGGTGCGCTCAGTGAACAAGTCTGAGACCACCAGGAGCTGCAGACACAGAGCATTCGGAGGGGAAGTGAGCAACAAGGTCCACAAGGCATGTGCTGGCAGCCTCGAGACAATGAAATGCGGCATTCTCGAGTCCTGACCGGTACGTGACTGGCCCACACCCGGAAACCTACAGTGACAGCATAAACAGCATAAGAACAACTAGTCAACGAGTACCTACTTAAAAACACCCCTAATGCCCCCCAAGAGCTGATGCCTGGACCCAAGGCACGACCATGGGGCCACCAAGAAGCTCTCCGACTGCTATTCTGCAGAATACCAAGCCCCTGCAGCACCAGGGACAGGCTCTCCAAAGCCCTGCCCAGGGGAATGGGCAACTGTTTCAGAAATAAATGCTTGCATGATTCCGTCTCCCCAAAATGTTCAGTTCTCTGAGGCTCACTTCTTCAGACGACATCCAGACACGAATGTCACCAGGCATGCAGGCAGGAGCATGGCCCTTCCTCAGAGGCCTGGGCGCAGAGCCAGTGGGGCTCAGCAAGTCGCCGGCAGCAGCAGCGCCAAAGGCGGACACCAGAGGGCCTCCCAGGCCTCTAGAGGTCAGAACCATGTCTGTGGTAACAGAGACACCGTCTGCCTTTTTACTCCCGTTCTCACCATAGGGAGGTGTTTTCTAGAAATCCTTTGATATTAGACTGAATGCAGAGCAGACATCAGAATCCAACTCTTCTAATGAATCAGCCAAGAGATTTGCAAAAATGTAAAACAAGGCCCTTCTCACTAATAGTTTAAAAAGTGTTATTTTTAAACAAAAATTGTTAAATGGATTAATATGTAAAAAAAAATAAGACCTTTATTACAGGTGCTTATAAATTTATTAATTTTTGAAAAAAAACCAGGTTGTAAACTTCTATTACAAATTAAAAATGGGGGCACCTGGGTGGCTCAGTTGTTAAGTGTCTGCCTTCAGCTCAGGGCGTGATCCCAGGGTCCTGGGATCGAGCCCCACATCAGGCTCCCTGCTTTGCTGGAAGCCTGCTTCTTCCTCTCCCACTCCCCCTGCTTGCGTTCCCTCTCTCGCTGGCTGTCTCTGTGTCAAATAAATGAATAAAATCTTTAAAAAAAAAAAACAAACAAGCAAATTAAAAATGATGTTCTTAAGAATCTCACCTTGACCAGATATCTAATGATTTAAGAACGATAAAAGGTGCGCGCTGATCACAGCCAGGCTCAAAACCACATGCCTGCCATCACTGGACGGAGGCGCGTCAGGGACAGATAACTAGAGCCCCACACGGCAGAGACCACGGAGACGCTTCTAGTTGTCTGGTCCACAGTTGGGAAGCAGGGACTGAGGGTCTTCGGCTCCAAACTCTCACTCACTTCTCGCCACGTGATGGTAAAGAGGCAAAGGTGGCATCTAACGAGGAACTATTTTTAAACCTCCACGTGCGACTTCGCTCCCAGTTCTGTAAACACTGACAGACCTAACCCACGCACAAATGCTCTTTGGGGTCCTCGAACATACAGAAGCCTGAGTCCACAGTCTGAGAACGACCACTCCGCGTCAGAGCTTCTCGAAGGGGGTGTGGACGTGGGACTGTCTGTCTAGCTCTCCTCTAATAAAGCAGACGTTTACGAGACAGGCCCTTGAGATGGACATGGGTAAGCAGGGGGGCCTTCAGAGCCTTCACACAACGTGACACCCCTACGGCAGTCCTACCGGCTGCAGGATCAGAAATTTCTCCACGGGCTGGAGAAATACTACTTCATCCTCCTGCACCTATAAACCGCTAAGAGCTCCCTCCCAGGTTCCCCGAGACCACGAACTGCGCGAGTGTGCACGCGTCTGTGCTGGTGTGGATGTGTGAATGCCCACGCCTGCACACGTACCGGCAAGGGCACCGCGCGCCTGCAGGTAGAACAGGGAAGGCAGACTTACAGATCGAACCACTTCGCTGATCAGGATGATGGGGGTCCTTCTGGCTGACCCTGACGGCAGGATCCAGCGACTGTACAGTTCAAGCAAAAACTGGGAACAGGAGTGGATATCGACCCCAGCCCGGTGCTTCCTACAGAGCAGACCAGAGGGGTGATGGCCCCCCACACAAGATGAGACACTCATTTCAGGAGGTACCCCAAACAAATCAAATGACTAAGGAAATTTCAAATTGCTTGAAATGAAAGGCAGATGGGAAACCTGGAGTTGACGGGTGATGTGGGTGGTGACGCAGGGACAGGGACATCGGCCTCCTCCTCTTCCTCTTCCTCCCACTCCTCCTCTCTCAGGGGTGTAATGCTGTTCCCCAGCCACACGGAGTGAATGGACACCTTCGGGAGACAAGGACCCTGGGCTCAGCACTCAGAGCACAGGTATGGGCCCGTCCGCTGAGCTGCAGACTCTCTGGCCTATTCGTGCTTCTGGAGATGGTGGCAGGGGTGCTGGAACAGGAGTCAGCCCAAACGCCAGGGTGCTCCCTACGCACCCAGTTCACACAGACCACCCGCTCCACAGCCCCTGTGCTCCCACAGCCCTTATGCTCTCACATGCCTGCGACCTCACACTGCCAGCCAGCGAGCACGGTCCGGACACCACCCCAACTCCCACTCGGCACAAACAGCCGTTTCCCCTTCAGCTCCCGCCAGCCGTGGAGGTCCTGGCAGTGGGCAAGCAGGCTGGAGGCGGCTGCCTGAAGGCGGCCATAGATAGAATATGAGCAGTGAAGCCTCAGAGCCGTCTTCAGGCTTCGAGAGAGGTGGCCCCTCTGCTCCCCTCACTCCCCGACAGCCAGTGATGGCTCAGCACAGAGGGATGCGGGAGCCGACTGGTCTCCGGACAGGGCAGGGTGGTGGGGTCAGGGCTCCGCTCCCAATGGCTGGACGTGAACACAGATGCTGAAGAAAGGATGCGGCTGGGCAAATGCCTCTGGACCCAGAAGGAGGCCGGGCGCCCAAGAGCCTCAGACTGCTCCCTCCCAGCCTGCTCCTCAGAAACTCACTTCTGTAGAAACAGCCCTGAGCCCCACCACCCTGATTTATCTTAGGGGCAGAAACTTCCCTGCAAGGACAGCACGGATAGCCTGGCTGTGGCTCCTTGCTCACAGAGAAATGTGCATGAGCAGGAGAGGACGGGATGGAGCAGGCCTGGGGGCTCTGCCGCAAAGCTGTGCCCAGACCTGCTGGGGACGCCCTCAGGCCAAACAAGTGTTTCCCCTGCTCTGGACAATGTCACCTAAAACAAAAGCTAAAAAGAAAACAGTCCTGCATAACTGCTTTCAAAGTAAACCAGTAAGGTTTGAGAGGACACAGCAGCAGACAGAGCAGCCAGCGGGCCATCCGTGGGAGTCCCCTTCCACCCAGCACACACATCCCCATGGCTCCAGGAGCCATAGCCCTGTCCTCCAGCTCCTTGACCCGCACTATCGTACGTATGACTGTCCTGTTCTTCTCACAAGGACACTGAAATACACAGTTCCAAGTGACCCATCCAGGAAGCTGTCGACCTGGTGCCCAGAGCTGGCCCACCTGCCGCACTGGGTTGTGCGACCACACTTCCCTCCGAGCTGGCAGCTGGGATGCTTGTGGCCAACTCCGTGGCCCACTGGAGCAAGGGCCCTTCTGTGTGTTCGCCCCGCCCAAGCCGCTCTTGCCTGGCTGTCTGATGCCCCGGACCTAAGCCTTATCCATTCCCTCTCACTACGTCACTACGTACACACGACACCTTAAATCTTCCTTGGGGTAGAGAATATAAATGAGGACAAATAAAAGAAAAACCCTTTTATCTTTTATTTAAAAAATGCATGTAATTTTTCTGGATGCATCCAATGGCCCAAATTCAAGGCAGACACGAGAGAGCGAGGAAAGCAGGAGGATGTGCCCTGGACGTGCAGGGGTGGGGGTGGGGGTGGGGTAGGGGGACATGGACAGACGATGACACTGACCTGGCCAAGCTTATAGCTCATGTTCCCCAGCTCCCGCTCGGGGTTGATCTGCAGCAGAAGCTTGTCGTGGCTGATGAGGGTACCTGCGGGGCGACAACACCATGAACGCTGTCCTGTGTGGAGCCTGCCCGACAGCACCCGCCCTGGGGGGCAGGATGGACAGCCCTGCAGAGGCCCGAAGATCTCTGGGGTCTTCTCTGGCCCTTCATAACCTACTAAGCTGGCAGGGCCAGTGTGGCAACGCTGAATTATCACTTTTTCTCTGTAACAAACCAGCCTCTGACTCTGCATGGAAACTGGCTGGGGGCTGAGCTACCAAGGCGTCAATCCATAGCTGCAGATGGGGCGGTGGCCCCGCAGGTGCGCACTCTCGGGGCCCAGACAACAATGTTGGCAGGTGACACCTCCCGGGACCCTGCCCCGGTGTCCAGGCCATCCAGCTGTGCTGAACCGGATGCCCCCACTCAACCCATCTTCTCCACAACCACTGTCTTTCACACCCTCTACACCCCAAACGACCCCCGCCCCCAGCCAGAGGTCCCCGGCTAACCCTTCACCAGATCTAGAATCAACACAAGAGCCTTCCTGCCCACGCTCTCCTGGGGCGTTTGCACCTCTCTGGGCACCCACTCGCCCCAGCCTCCGGTGACAAGGAGTACGGCCATGTCTCTCTCCTGGGGGCACAAGCTCCTCAGGGGACCCATGGCCATCGCAGGGCACAGTCCTGCGCTTCGTCCAGCGCTCCGGTAAATGCTGAGTGTCCGCACAGAATGCTCTCCAGGTAAAGCATTCAAGATGTTTAAAAATCACGGATCTAACGACTCCTAAAATAAACCAGGGGATCACAAAAATGCTGTGCTAAAACACTGTCTGTCCAACAAAACACGTGCGTTAAAGACCCAGAATATTTCCTTCTTTGAAGCCAGGGTGACAAACTCCGGTGCCCGTTACAGGGCAGGCACGCAGCCCACAGGCCCAGACAGAACAGGGGCTTAGCGCTCTCCGCTCGGAAGCTGAAGAGTCACGGGAGCCGCCGATGAACTCTGCTGATTCTTCACGTGAGCGACTAGTTTGGCTCCTACACTGCCTCGCGGGCTGCCTGTCTCGGGCTGAGGGCCGCTGCACCCCCAGGGCCTGACCGGTGAGGGACAGGGCTCCAGTTCAGTTCCAGACTCGGGCTCCTCAAGATTGCTAACCTCCCCTGGTCCTGAGTGAGACGGGTCCTCATGCACTAGGGCAGTGGAGTGAGCACCACGGCCTCCAAAAAGACAGCTCCGGTCCTTCTGCCCAACTGGTGGTGTTAGTATCTTGGTCACATTCTCGTTCTAGCCCAGGGACAAACGACCCCTCTTCCCACAGGTACCTGTCGTAGCTGGAGACAGAGAAGGGACGGGGTCCCACGCCTGGTATAAGTGATGGGTGGCAATGTTCTCTCTCTTTGAGACCATCGCCTGGATTTCCTGCTCTACGATTCCTCGGATAATGCTCAGCTTCCTCCCAAACCTAAAATTCAGAACAAAGGTTAAAGAATATTTTGCTTCCTTCAAATTCTTAAAAGCAAAAAACTTCAGGGCTTTCTCCAGCTTTGCCTACAGGAAAGAGAGGCCCCTGTAATAACCAATGACACTCTCTTGGAGGGGAGACTCCTGTCCACGTGCCCTTGGCTAGTTCTTGCTCTGCTAAAGTCCGCCCTAAACACTCCATGGACCCCACGGCATTTAGGCCTCACTGCCACGGGTCACCAAATCACTTCTGGATTTGCACTTCTTACGTAAGGCTACACGCACACGTATTTTGTTTGTCATTCTGGCAACAAAGCACAGGGCCTGGGGTGAAGGTGCTGGTCACTCTGGGCAGGGTGGACAGGCGCCTCACTGTTCCCACCTGGTGTCGAGGGCTTTCAGGGGTTTGTTCCGGGGCTGCTGCTCCAAGCAGCTCACAGCTGGGTTGCCAGCCACGGGCACGGTCATTGCACTCAGCACCAGCGAGGTGATGGCCTGCACGGCCAGGACATTGATCTGGGTCCTCTCCGTGTCTTCCTGGAAGGATAGCCCACACTTTATTAAGTCACAAGAGGCCAGAAACCGGAAACCCCTTCTGCCCCCACCTCACACAGAACCCGAAGGTCGTGGTTCTCAGGCCGCATGGTCTTATGGGGGAGCCCTGAGTGCTGCAGAGGGACACACCTTCCCAGCAAGAGTCCTGTTTTGTCTCCAAGTTCCCTGCACCTGTGATTTGAAATAAATCTGATGGCTGATGTCTACCTTTCAAAGCAAGGTCTCCAACAGGCACAAACCTCCAAATACAAAGTACTTTTTAAAAAATTGCCTTTAAATTTCCACACTCATTTTAGGAACACTGCATATGACAACCTGTTAGTTCTACACATGAATTTATGACATACATTTACTTTTTGAACTGACATTTCTACAAGTTTGTGCCACACCTTCTACCAGAATTAAGGACTTCTAACCAAGGGTTTTAAATATCTCAGGCTTTGCCTTACCAGCACATGGTTTTACTAATGTTACAGTAACATGACGTACCGTGACGCTCTAAGAAGCCTGACAGACCTCTGCAAAGCAGTCAAAGGAACGCAGGTACATACACGTGCATGGCCTTTATACACGCCTTTCCATTCTGATTCAACCCACACACTGTACGTGAATACTGATAAGCAGAACTCAAACATATTTTCACGAGAGGGTGTGATCCTACTGACCCTTAGTGCGTGATGCGCCGATGACAAAGTGCACTGCGGCCACTGGCAATCAAGGCCACTCTGACCTTGAGGGGATCTGTTCCCGCTCTGCAACATTGGTCTAGGTATGAACGGGCTGCCCTGGTAAACCTAAGTTAAGACCAAAAACACGAGCCTGCTGCCCTTCTTTTGCCCCCCATGAATAGGTCACAGCTGCCCTGACTGCCCAGGTGCCAGCCAGTGGACGCGCGGGCCTACATGCAGCCTTACTTCCGGTGGGCTCTCCTCCTGCTCCATCACCAGGGGCTGAGTCACCAAGACACCAAGGAGGGTGGCCCACGTTTCCTCAAACTGGGTGCGGCTGGTCCACCCTAGGAACACAAATGTTACGTGAGACAGGGTCGCCCGCTCCCCAGACTTGATGTGACCTGGAAGCTGGGCCGCACGGCTGCAGCCAGAACAGGCCCTGCCCCCGGGCACCACACACAGTAGCCCCTGTGACCCGCACGCCAGTTCTGAGATGCAGCCACGCTGCCAACTCCACTCCACCAGCGAGGACACCGAAGCACAGATGTCTGAGGCCACACAACAAGCAGTGGCACCCTCCCCACCCCCAGCTGCAGAGATGTGGTAAAGTGAAGGGACTTCCAAGCAGCAGGCCACATTTGCGTGGGTCAGAGCCGCTCCTGCCCTGCTCACTAGAGGGCTCACAAGTCTTCCCCAAAGACGAACCACGGCACTGAGCCACGAGCCACACAACCGTGTGCAGACACCAGCCTACTGGACAGCGCGCTCGGAGTGGGTGCAATGTGTGCTCTGTGAATTCTCAGTAAAGCTGTTAAAAATAAAGAAGGTAAAGCAATGGTTTCTCTGACCCTGTCTAGAAGAACAGCAGATCAAAACTGACGTGACCTAGCTGGGGCACTCGCATCCGGCTGAGGCGCGTCTAGCAGGTTGCCCTCAAGCACCATCAAGCACACTCGAGGTGTGGGATGAGTGCCACGCTTCCTATTCCCACGCGTGACCTGGGAGGTGGAGGCGGCCGCACAACTGCATTAGGACTATGAGGGACAGAAAGGGGGTGTCGAGGGGAGAAATACCAGAGCGCCAAATTCAGGATGTCCTTGGTAAACTGGATGCAGAGGGATTAGACGCAGACAGACTGACCTAATGAGGCGGGCAGACGTACAGACAGATGTTTACACAATTTACTTCCGGGAGAAGAAAAGAACGAACAAAGACAAAGGCAAGAGCAAAGACAACATCAGGAAGAGACTGTGGAGCTATCCGGGGTCCCTCCTGCAGGTCTGAGCAAGGATTCGAGCACGAAAACGCCTGAATAAGAAAGGAAGGAACAGCACGCAGGGGGCGGCCAGGAGACTGCCTGGGAACCAGCTTCAAGGACAGGAAAGAAACAAAGCTTCCCGAGGTGGCCGGTCTTGGGTCACTGCTGAGACTGCACTTTGGACAGCGTAACCAACTGCCTGCTTTGCTCAAGGGAAAAGGAGAGGCAAGACAGTATCGGCTGTCTGAACCTTCTGGGATCAAGAGGAGCACAAACTCTGCAGAAGCCTGAGACGGTAGGGGGTCACGGGGGTGAAGGGTGGGCCTCATGGGCAGGCGGGGTGCCCACGCCAGAGTCAGGAGACCAACGCTCCGGGAAACACTGCAGCTGGGCACAGCCACTCGGGACCTACCAACTACAACACTCCCACCGGACCGGACCTCCAGCCATGAAATGGGGACAAAAAGGCAACACACACCGTGCTGCAGGAAGTGGAGAAGCAGCCTGAAGGAAAACCACGAAGTCTGCCCTTTACTGATGACTGTGCGCCAGTTGCATCTCGTTTAGCTTCTGAATCCGTAACAACGCTAGAAACCACGACACTGGGGGTCCTAGAGGCTAAGACGCCTGCCCCCACAGCCCAGAGGCCAGTGCTGTCTCACAGGATGAAGCCTTCTTCCCCCGCTCGCTCCATCTGCTCGCTCTGTGCCCGAGGAAACAGGAGCAGGCGGAGCTGGGCTGCAGGGGATCTGCCACGGGGGGCCTGGCCTGACTTCCAGCAAGCCCTGAGTGTGAAGACTTGTCTCTCTCACACACCGCCCCCCGCCCCCCAAACACCACACCCACCTGGAGAGAATTCTTCACAGTGACAGTTCATATCCACTGCAGAATGTACTCACATGTGATTGCATCACGCCCTACACCCCTTGTGGAATAAACAAGAACTAGATGCTTTGAGGACTAACGATTCTAGAAGAGAAACCCAGGCTACCTAGCACATTGATGCGGTAGATGAACTCTTTAAAGACTTCCTTCTCCTGGAGGAACTCCACAGGGATCTCAGGGAAGGCTGTGCCAAAGTCCCCTCCCGGCTTGGGCGACCATCCGAGCTTCCAAACCTGAGAAGACGAAAAAGAAACAGAGTGACCCCGGTCAAGTCAGGACAGCCACACTTCGAGGAAACCACGAAACATCCTTTCTCTACGCACAGTGTCCGTCCGGAGGCCACATGCCTACCGACGGCCCTCACAAGATTCCCAAAAGCGAGTGCACCATCCTTCCGGGAAAACAGCTCCCATGTGTCACCTGAGGATCTCCTGCCCCATTGTGAGCCTCCCGGGTCTGCTCTGACTTCCCGCTTCCCTGACTCGCCTGGTCCGGCCCCTTTCCCTAACTGCCCCCCCCCCCACGTTCCCCAAGCTGGCTGTTCTCGAGTTGGGTTCGTGAAGGTCCACGTTGGCAGCTCCCGACCGTCAGAGGCAGGCAGGAGCACACTCGCCCACAAACAGCAGCTGGTGTGTTAGATGAAGGAGGCATCAAAGGAGGTTCAGCTGCACGCAGAACAAGTCACTGGTGAGCGGGCGGAAAGCCGGGCTGTCCGCGCTCGAAAACTCCACGACTGGAAGGCTGACCTGAGGCGGACCTGACGCTGTCCTGGCAGCAGAAGCAGCCACCCTTCCAGCCAGCTGAGCAGACCCCCTTCAGCTCCCCGTAGGGGCCTCAGAGACACGGCCAGCCCACCTCCATGGCGCCGGTGCCTCAGGAAGACTCAGCACAGCCTGGCGGGGCACACGCCTCGTGGGGCACTGGTGCACACTGCCCTGGGCAGGTGAAGACCCTGCTGACCCTTGAGGAGCGCCCCCCTGCAGCATGTGCGCTGTGCTGGCCCACTGGCGCGTCTGCTCCAAACACCGTGACCTCCAGGACGGGCCTTCCCACAGCGGCTCCCCGCTCCCCTCCAGAGGAGCAGCTGTCTCCAGACCTGCAGCGACTCCCTGTGTGCAAAGCCACACCCTGCCCAGTGGCGACCCTGCTTCTCCAGAGGGCTCCTCCTGCTCTCTTCCCAGAGGGCACGGAGCTTCAGACGCGCCAGCCCCGGCACACCAGGCTGTGGCCGCTGCTCTGCGTGAGCCCTCTGGGTGGGCGCCCGCTGCACGCTGGTCCGAGGAGGACTGCTCCCCAGGGCAGCCTGCCCAGCGTCTCCCTCTCAGACACGGGCACGGAGGCTGGGCCCACTGGCAGGCCCAGGTCCATTCTAGGCAGAAACAAGCCCCCTTTCTCTCAGTCCCGGCTCACCATGACCCCCAGCTGTGCTGTGTTCAACCCGTGCCCCCATTTCTTGTCTCAGCAGCTTCCCCAGGGAGGGGCCGTCCCGCCACCACTGACCCTCAACCCGCTCACACTAAGCCCTTCCTGTCACCTGAGACAAGAATCCTACTCTGCCAACTTGAAACTGATTCTGAGAACAATTTGGAATCAGGAATTTCAAAAGTGGTGGTGCCCAGACAGCTGGACAGTATGAGACGGTGCCTGATTTTAAAGGCAAATACCCCAGGGGCACAACTTCTAATCCACCGTTACTTTCTAATCACATCCAACATCGAGTACCGACCAGTG
Organism: Ursus maritimus; assembly: GCF_017311325.1. Classification (NCBI taxonomy): domain Eukaryota; kingdom Metazoa; phylum Chordata; class Mammalia; order Carnivora; family Ursidae; genus Ursus; species Ursus maritimus. Next base: position 80,060,642 of record NW_024426996.1, read on the forward strand.
GGAGACAAAATCTTACTTCTGGATGGAAAACCCAGCACTTCTAGCAATGACCACTATCACGCCCAAGGAAACCAGATGGGTCAGGACCAACCTCACGCAAGGCTCTGGCCGCCACAGGGGAAGCACCGCATGGTTAGCCAGCTCCTGCTCTCTGCCCCGGGAGCCCCCACCAGGGGCTGGCCTGCCCATGGTCGTTCATCTCAGTTTTTCTGCCAAGGAATGACCGGACTCACCAAGGGGGGAACGCGCGTGTAGCTGTTGACGAGGGGTAAGCGAGCCAAGCTGATGATGATGTTCCTGAGCACCGACGTGAGAAACGCAGGGGTGCTGCTATTCCTTTTATGCCCCAAGGCCAACACCGACGGCAAAGACTCCACCATTTCTGCTGCCATCCCACAGGCTGCGGTGATATATGCTGGGTCTAAAAACAAACACTGGGATCAGAGGGCTGTTCTGTCGAAACACAACACAAACCTGCCACCTCTGCTCTTCATCTTTCCACCCCTGCCAAGGCAGAAGGCACGACCCTACGACTAGTTGCTCAAGCCACAGGTGCAGAGCCCCCTAAACTCCCAGGCGGTACTGAGGGCCTGCAGACTTGACCTCCTTCCAACCTATCGAAACTGGCAATCCTCTCCATGCCGGCCAGGACAGTGGTCTTGAACCTGTCTCCCGCTCCCGGTCCTAGCCCTCCTGCCTACACTGCACAACGTGGCCAGCACCCACTGGTGAACACCCAGGAGCGATCGTGCTGTACCCCTCATGCTCTGGCTTTCCCTGGTTCTCCCACGACCATGTGCTGCTCTCCACGCTGGTGTGCATAGAACCAGGTTGTCAGTCTCTGGCTCACTGTTTCCCAAGATCAGGGGTTCTCCTGGGCTGGGGGTGGGATTCTGAGGGGGTGCCACGTCTCCCCTAGAACTCCTGAGGCGGAGTGCTGAGGAGAACCCCACAGCCTTAGGTAAAAGCCACAGCACCTCGAGGGCAGGGCCTGCTTCACATTCACTTTGAGTCTGAAGCACAAGATGTGCCAAAACATTATCTGTTGAGTTGACAAACGTTTCCGGTTGTGCATGAATATAACCCACAGTTCATGAGGTTCGAAGGCTAAGCAACTTGTTCCCATGGAGACGGTTGTTTTTTAAAGATTTTATTTATTTGACAGAGAGAGACATAGCGAGAGAGGGAACACAAGCAGGGGGAGTGGGAGAGCGAGAAGCAGGCTCTCCACTGAGCAGGGAGCCCGATGCGGGGCTCGATACCAGGACCCTGGGATCACGCCCTGAGTCGAAGGCAGACACTTAATGACTGAGCCACCCGGGCGCCCCAAGGACAGGGGATTCTTAATGGGCTTACGGAGTCAAGCCCCAAGCTGAGAGAAACGAAGTTGCCTTTAATAATACTTCTTAGGTAAACCCTGTGCCCGGGGCTCAAACTTCTGACCCCAAGATCAAGAGTCACCTACTCTACCGACTGGGCCAGCCAGGCACCCTGGCGTGCAACCTTGAAGAGTTAGCATCGTATCAAGGTGATAAAAAGAACAAGGTTCTTCCCCTGGCCAGGATGAGATAACTGGCCTACACTGGGCCACGGGGAATAAGCACCATCAACATAAACTAAACACACTCCAGCCTGCGGGCCTGTCTGCTCTGACCTGACCCCTTGAAATGCCGGAATTATTTTCAGAGGAATGGAAATTCAAAGTATGACTAAAATTATGGGAATATTTGCTGAGTACTTAAAGCAACACTGGCCCTTGTTCTGGGTCATACCAGCCCAAGGTCAGTGCCACCGTGTCTCCACTGCACAAACACCAGATAATAACTTGCCAAGGCCACTCGCCTAGAACGTGGCCACGCAGGGAGATGAGTGTTTGCATATCCCTCACGCACCAGCAAGAAGTCATGAATTCACCAACTAAGGGCTGACAGAACCAGAGAGCTTCGAGGTAAACAGCTGGAGAGGAGCTTGGCTGTGTCGTGCAATACACCGTTTCTGGATGGTTATACGATCACAGAACCTTAAACAGGTGACTGTGCTGACTATGACTGACAGGAAAACGCTATCCTCATCTGGCTGGCACGAATGTCGGCAAAAGGACAAACCATGTATGCACTTGCTCTGAAAAAAGGCACGTTTCCTAAGCCACCAGAGCATGGCTAAGACTCCAGGATTTCAAGGAAGAGCATTCCATAAAAAAGGCAGCCAAGAACCGCCAGGTGGGCCTGTGCTTCCTGTCTGGGGACGGGCTACAGGCTGGCACTCCAGCTGTACCCTCTGGGTGAAGATGCCTGTAGGCCCCCAGGGACAAGCAGTCACTCAGACAAGAGCTCTCTTCCCGGCCTCCCTCACCCCACTGCCAGCAGAAGACCTGAGTCAGGAGAGGACAACCACAGCGATGGTGCATGTCTAAGTCCAGAAGAGGGTTAAGGTGGATGGGATGTGGATGTTTTTTCTGCGGGAAGAGCAATAATTTTCATTTAAAAATCCAGCAAAACAGATGGCTGAGACAGACACTCAGGTCATCAAACATCCGTGTGGGCACATACACTAACTCCAAGTCCCTCAGTATTTCCAGGTAATCGTTCATCACTCGGTGAACATGCGTGGGCGAGTACGTACGAGAGGGAGTACGTACGAGAGTGAGCACACAGAGAGGGAGCGCAGCCCCTGCCCCCTGGAGCTGAGGGCGCTGAGTCTAGGTGAGGCCTAGAGCAGGAAGCACTAGGATGAAGGAGCAGCTGTGACAAGAGGGGCATCGGGAGGGCTCCCCTGGGAGTGTGATGCCCCAGCCAAGTTTGCTGGGCCAAAGAAAGCCAGGTGAATAGAGCAGCGCGCTCGCAGGGGAGAGGGCACATGCGAGGTGATGTACGCAAACTGCCCTCAAATCTGGAGATGAGCAACAGAATGTAGCTAAATGAAGTAGGCTTTCAAGTGTCCACACTGACCCTTTTAAAAATCTCTTCTATGAATGAATTTCAAGCCCTCAGAAAAACCGGGTAAGAAAGAACGGATCTTGAGACTTACTTTGTGCGTTTGAATCCACTTCGTCCTCTCTGGAAGCCTTTGGAGTGTTCCTCCTTCTTTCTGGACTAAGAAGCTGGTCCCCAGGCTGCACCACAACTAAAAATCACAACAGAACAAACAGAATTTCCAAACACTTCTACTATTCCTTTTTATTCAAATTTTCACATATAAAACATTTCATGGTGATGGACTAAGTCAGATGGGCTGTAGATTTCCCAGAGTCAGTTTTAGACAGTACCAGACTCAGACATCAGTGTCTGGGCTAGTCCGAAATGCACGGGACTTGGCTTCTGTGCTGAGATTTCCACATCTGTCCACTGCCTGCTGTTTGCCACCTCCTGCCCTGAAGGTTTTTATCAGACAGCTCGTGATTCATTACGGCTAAAAGCATCACTGCAATCCCCAAGAAGTCTGGCTTTGAAAAATTACTCCCTAGATCTTCGTTTTCAAGCTGACTACAAACGCACAGATGAAAACAATTTAAACAATGAAACTTCAAAACACCCTCTAACATGTAAACTATAATGTCCAAATTTGGAGAAATTTTGGCTAATGACCTTTGTTACGGACACTGTCCCTTGAAAGGAATAAGTCATTTTATTTTATAATATATTAACATTACAATGCATTATAGAAACAAGCATTTTGACTGAAACAGAAAACAATCTTTTGAATGTAATCTTATTAAATCTTATGGCATTCGGGACTAAAAGCATGAAACAGTCAAGTAGGACCAGAGATCAAAGGGACATAAAATTAGGAGTATTTTTTATGAAAGCCGGAACTCCAAAATCTAAACAAAATGACCACAAAAGCAAATTCAAATCCAATTCTAGTGCGGAATCCAAGACACCGGAGACGAGCACAAGGCCCACGTTTTACCCACCAAGTCATCCCCAATTCCTGGCTCGGCACCTGGTAAACAACAGGTGGCATAAAATAAACGTCTGTGACTCACTCTGCAGAGCTGACTGCTGGTCCCAGTGACAGAGGAGAGAAATGTGCTGTGCTCACGGACTCACCGGCTTCCAGGACGAAGCGGACACAGTGAATGAGAGAGCAGGCGTGGGTCACCATCTCCGGGGAGGACAGCACGCTCCAGAGGCTGGGCAGCTGCAGCGCCAGGCAACAGCAATCCAGGCCTGCCTGAAGGTCCAGACTCAGAGGGATCTGCTCATGGATCAGATGCCATGCCAGGGCCTGAAGGGGAGGGTCGGCGTTACACAAGGCTCAGGCCTGCCTCCGTCCTGTCTCCGGGCCGCGGGGGAAGCAAACCACCCCCAGCTCTCCGGGAACCGTTCAAAGCGTGAGAGGCTGGCAGGTCCCAACTACACTTCCAGAGGGCCGGGACCCTGTTGCCCACTCCCTTACATTCAAGCCTGACCACCTGCTCCCTAACGTGCCCAGGCTCGCTTCTCTGCCAGAATGGCCACCCTGATCTCACTGCTCCTCCTTCCTGCAGCTCCGTGGGCTCCTCTAGAAATCATTCCCTGGCCACATGGCGTCTAGGCCAGCCTCCTCCTTGGGGCTCCTAGGGTGTGGGCAGGTTCTGCATCAGAGTCAGAGGCTGAATCTGAGAGCATGGGGCCTGGAGACGGCCAGGCATGGGTTCAAATACCAATGGGCTGCTTCTTAGTGGGTGAAACCCGGACAAGCCACCAAACCCCTCTAAGCCCTGCTTTCCTCATCTGTGAAATGGGAATAACAGAGCCCATCTCGCAGAACCGCAGGAAGACCCGAATAAGAGCATGTGGGGAAGCACTTCGCCCTGCACACAGCAGGCATGGGACTGCTGCCGCGGAGGTCACTCCATCCGGGAACAGTCTGTTTGCCTGTCAGCCTGCGCACCCCACAGGAACCTCCAGGACAGGCGTCAGCAGCCATCTGACTTGGCCCGGCTCCAGGCAGGGGCCTGTTCGTCACATGCCCTCCTGACACCTACCTCTCCCCCTGCTGGGAGGCGGGAGGCAGACCCGACGCTGAGTCAGCCGTGCCCTGCTCAGGGCTCTCTGGCTGCAAGGGTGCAGGCTAGACTATTTGCCAGAAGTTGTATGGAAAGGCGATGCACCCACAGTGTGTACACATTTTGGGAGTGACTGTAAGTGTTAACACAGAGTGTTTAATTTCCCATGGCTGAAACATCCAGGTTTTTACTCTATTTATTAAAACATAATAATTTCCCCAGACTATTTTAATTATGTAAAATTGGGATCCATACTACATTCACAGTGCTTCCTTTCCTTAGAGAAAACGTATTTAATGATGTCTGTCCTGAAATTAAAGGCATCTGAGAGCCAAGGAACGAGGCCCACGCATAAGCACAGGACCCCCTGCACTGTTCGGGAGACCCCCGAAAGGTTTCTCTGCTCATCTCTCCAGTCATCCTCGCATCTCCCCACCCTGCCTCTCCCGTCCAGACCCTCCAAGACCCACGCCCTCGCCCCAGACACACACAGGGGAGACGCCGTGGGTGGGAGCCCAGGTCCCAGGCCTGGCTCTCCAGAGCCAGCTGGAAGTAGGGACAGGAAGTGCTGTGTGGCCAGCGTCACAAGGCACCTGTGAGGAACCCGAGTGGTCAGGGGTATGAATGCGCTCAGGAAAGTAGGGGACGGTTGTGGTGCTTGACCACCTGTCGTTATCGTCCCAGTGAGGAGAGGAGGATGCCCAACTACACAGCTCCTGGGTTTCCTATTTCTCTGGTGACGGTCCCTTGGCACAGAAACACTGACTTCCCGAGCTGCCTCTTACCTCGAGGGTCATGACCACAAACTTCACAGTGTCTCTCTCCTTCTCAGGAGGGAGGTGCAAATGACTGGGCAGTTTGGAGAACACCAGCAGGTACTGGGCCAGGGCCCGGGCCAGAGTGGTCAAGGACCGATACAACACAGCATCTCCTGAAACACAAGACTGTGGGTGAATGGAACTCTAGCAGGGGTTCATGACCTGTGCAAGGCAGGCAGGCCATTCTCTGAGAATCTAAAGGCACCTTCAGCTCAGAAGCACATTTGCACACACACTCAACTGTGTGCGTGACTTGGGATGTGCCCTCCTCTGAGGTCTACCCCAGTGTTCCTCCAGGGCAAGGCTGAGGAACGGCCAAGACATCCAGAGCTAGCGTCCCCAGCGCCGTCTCTCGGTCACCTCTGCACATGCTTCCAGTTTATTACATCAACAGATTGTATCTTTACTCAGCGCAAAGCACGACACTGGCTCTGCAGCATTTTTAAAAAATAAAAGAAGTTTTCATTTTAACTACCAAACAGGTCATTCAGCTTGCTCCAGTAGGTGGTAGGTTCCACAGGCAGGAACGGCTGGAAAACGTGGTGGGCGGCAGGGAGCTGCTGAACCAGGCCGGTCACACGGTCCAGAGTCGCCAGGCGAGCTGCTTCAAAAAGGGGACTCCTCTGGCCTCCGGAGATTTCACGCATGCCCAGGCCCAGGCATGGGGCCAACAGGCTTAAGTTGAACTCCTGGATCAGGACGTTAAAGGTTCAACAATTACACACTTTCAACCAGGCAAGAAAAACACAACAGAAGAAAGGATAATGCAGACATTTCTGAGAAAGCACAGATGAGTAAACCATAACAATTTATTTTAAAGAATATTCTACTTCCCAGAATAAATACCATATGGTCTGTGAAGTGTATTTCTGGTCTCTTTGGGATACTTCAGTATTAAAGAAAGATTTTAAATTCTTTTATGCCTTCGGATTTGTTTGAAATAAAAAACTGAACATATGTAACTTTTAATTGATAAAAGTGTAAAACGAAGCTCACATGGCACCCAAGAAATCCAGCGAAACAGCAAACATTCATGAAGTTTGAGAAAGATAAGTTATGTTCAAAGGCAGCTGCAATAAAGCAAAGTAGCCACAACTGTGGGTGAAAAGCAGCGTTCCTATGACAGTGTATCAATTTGTACTGGGTTCTGCCAACTTTTAAAAACCATTTAAGGATTTTTTTTGGGCCAATTTTCAGGTAAAATATTCATCTTAATTTAGGTAACATTCAGAAAAGCATATGTCATCATCAGTAACCAAAACTGAACTCTTCTGCTAGAGCCAGAACCTTTAAAACTATTAAAATAAAGTCCAATTACTTAATTTGAAAATTCAATAAACAGACTATTAGGCAAATTTATCATTCAGCAAATCAGCTTTCACTGAATGAAGCTTCAAATGGTTTCAGCAAACTGATTTTGAGCCAATTCTGTTTTTTCAATGCAGCTGCTACTGTCAAACTGATGAAGAATCAGTACTTGGGAAATACTGTCATGTATGTCCCTTCATCCATGCCTGGCCCATCCTCAGCTGCCCGCCCCCTCCAACCCCAGGCCCCTGCTGCTCCTCATTCCCACTTGGTACGTATCGAGGCAGCACTAAAACACCTGAAGGGTTAGTCAGCTGCTCATCCCAGGGGGTCTGGGAAGGAAACTGCTAAGGCTGTGGCTGGTACGAACAGGGGCTCCAGTCCCCACAGGACCTGCCCAGGAGCCGAGGGCAGGGATATGATGCTTTGCAAGGGCCTCCCAACATGCATGCCTGCATGACATCAAGGGTGGGGACGGGGGCAGAGAAGCCCCCACTATAGGTCATGGACTGTTACATACACTATATATAATGGGGAGCAGTCCTCACTGTATGAAGTAGGGGTACAGGGACCTCACTATAAGCAGTGGGGGCAGGAGGACCTCACCACATAAAACAAGGGGGAGGGGTTTTACTAAAGATCAATTGCTGGAATACCATGAGGGTTTAAATCATCTACCATGATAGCATTTTAGTACCTTTCCTCATGACCATGAGGACACGCAGTGAGAACAGACCACCATCTAAGAGAACCGCTTTTCTTTCAAACGCATGGAATGTTGAATTAGACACAATTTACCTCCTTTTGGATTCTAGTGTAGCTGAAATAACGTCCTGTCCCATCTGGACTAGTTTCCCCACGTCCTGCCTCATCTAGACTACAGTCTCCCATGCCCCATCCTGTCAGGATCAGAGACTCTGCCATCAAGGCGGAAAAGTGAGTGGCCCATGTCCTAAGTTGGTCACATGATGATAAAACAAATCAGGCATCCTGCCAGCATCACACTGCTCTCTGCCGTACCGAGTTCATCATGAATGTACTCATGTCACTGGGAGGAATCCGATTCACCAGCTCTGCCCCTTCCAGCAGCGCAGAATCTGACTTAGTCCAGCACTGGGATTTGACTAGACGTAGGTACCAGTCCTGGGAAGAAGGAAAAGATGGATAACCCAATGAAATAGGGCATGGCTTTTAAGGGGCTTCAACTCTACTGAACGTGCGTTGTTTCTTTGCCCACTGCCCCTGACATCCTATGGCCCTAGACCGAAGGACAAGTGGCCTCCCCGGGACTTTGAATGCAGCTTCCATGAAACTGGATTCGAGCTCACTTCTAGCTGGCCGTGCGGCCGCTCACCAAACCACAGGCCTTTCCCAAAGGAACTGCTACAAAGGCTGTGTCTTCGATGTTTACAGCCGGACAGTCTCTGCTTCTCCCCTCCCCTGGTGAACACCCAAGTGTCCTCCTGACTCAGCTCAAGTATGAGGGCAGCAGGCCCTCCTCTCTGTGTCCTCACCCTCTGTCCACCCCTCGCCTGGGACTGCTCCCAACATCTCCTACTGGGGTGTCTGCAGCGCTCGTCTCTGTCCAAGGCCGGTGCAGCAGAGGCCTGAGCTCTGCCATTCTGTGCCCACACTATGGGTTTTAAAAAATCCAAGCTCATGTCTACACTGACCTCCCTCCATGAAAGCAGAGTACCAAGGATCTGCCAAGGCCCCAAATGGCCCCCAGCTCTGAGGTGTGAGTTGTAAGGGTCATGACCATGTACCAGGGTCCTTAGGAGAGTGCAATCAACACAGGTGGTCAGCGGGTGTAAGGAGAGGGAGACAGGCCAAGTGGGCGAGCACGACCACCTGTACAGGCTACGGCCACTGCTCTCCTGACTCTCCCCTCTCCCCGACGTCACAAGTGTCCCAAGTCAGCATTTCCTTTCTCACCCCACACTTCCTGCTCATGACCTGGGCTAGGCCTCAGGCGTCCTGTCTGTGACAGGACCCTGCCCACTGCTGGCGAGGAACGGCAGGCTGGGAGCCCCTGGGGGCTGCATCAGGTGCCAGGATGTCCTGCCTGAGCCGTCCCACCACACACTCTGGATCTGACGTACAGGAGCAGTTCGCGCATGGAGTGGGGCCCCACACGCCATATGCACACGTGCTAGACACGTACTTTGTCTGGAGTCACGGTCTCCAGTGCCAGGGGCCCATCCCCGTCCAGCGGGTGGGACGTGACCGGAGGAGAAGGGCCACGTGAGCCTGGTGCGGTGGCGAGACGAAGCCTGTCCAGCAGGGAATAGAGCCTCTGGTGTCTGGAATCCGATCATACGTGGGGTTAGAGCACAGTCTCATAGGTTAAGAAGTGACAGTGGCTTCTTAAAGCGGGATGCAACGTGTTTGACACTTTGTCTCAGAGCTGCCTCAACACCACCCAGACAAGGTGTGATGCAAATTCAGGCTCGAGCTTATTTTTTAATAACCGCAGTTCACGCCCCACAAATGCTCTGCAGACATTTCATTTATACTTGAACATTGTAACAGGCAATACATGGTTTAACAGCTAATAAAAGCATTCTTTACAAATGCAAAATAGATAATCTATTCTAAGACCCAAGTGTACAAAATCTCCTATTGATTCTCCCAACATGATACAATTTACCAATTTATGTTCACTTCACAGAGTAAGCACCTCATCTGGCACAAGATATTTATAATCTTCCTCTGCTCTGAATACTAAGTCTAGAGTCAAAAAATAATAGTTTGACCTTCTACCATCTGCTATGAGAGCAACAACTTCATGATGCAAATCACAACATAACTGGGCCCAGCAAACCGAAAAATCATGGAAACCATGTGCCGCCCACCGGGTTAGGCGCCTTCCCAATGTGGGCACCGGCGACAAGCCACAGCGCACGGTTCTACTCTGCTCTCTCGCTCGCACTTGCGAGCACACACGCAAGTGCACACACACGTCTTCCCCCACGTGCAGGGGAGAAGGTGAAATTTAAAGGTAAAATGTACTTAGTTTAGTTGTGGACACAGATAATTGACGTCATGATTTCTGACAAAGGCTTCTAAAAGACTATGCAGCAGAATGAGGGGACATATACTAGAGAGAGATCACATTTTAACAAGATGCAGATTTTTGCATGCCAAGACCCAGGTAACGTCTTTCAGCTTTGCCCACTCTTACTGAGTAGCTAGCTTACGTGCTCTGATTGGCTAAGCTCAAGCTGCTAACTCCGATTCTCCTTTGTCACAGGTGGGTGGTGGGGCAATCTGGACACATACAGGTCCCCAACCAGCCAACGGGGTGCAGGCATGTCTCCTGACTACAGTAGAGGTGGTGCTGTCAGTTCAGTTCACTTTTTATAAAGCGAGAGCCCATTTTGTTTAATGTAGGAACGCTTTCTATTAGGGCCTTTCCGCAGTGAACTCGTCTACAAAGCACATCAATCCCCCGTCCTGAGTTGGTTCCCTTACAAATCTAAGTCTTTACATCCAAAAGCAAGGAACGCCTGGGTGTAGCATTACCTCTGGGCCAGCCCGCTGCTCTGAAGGTACTCCTGGATCCTGCTGAGTTCCTCCACTGGCAACTGGGCCGTGCTGCTCTGAAGTAGACGATCACACATCAGCAAGCGTGTCACGTGTAATGAACTAACATAGCCTTGCGCTCGTTTAAAAGGGAAAGAGTGATGTGTACAGTTTATTGCAGCAAAGGCAGAGAAGAAAGTACAAGAAGCACTCATATCAGACACACAAGGAACGAACAACCTATGCATCTCACACGTGTTTCTCGCAGTGGTGTATGCAGACTGCACCTGTGAAGGAACAAACCAGGCGCCTCTTTGCTACCCTGCTAAGTTCTCAACAAAACGCAGCGCCAGTGTGTTCCTAGTACCTGTAAATTTGCAGCCAGAAGCATTTCCACCCGGCGACAGGCTAGGGTGTCGACCATGCGAGCCAGCACACGGAACGGAGTGCACAAGAGCTTGTCCACATACAGTGTTAACACAGCGCCCGACTGGCTCAGGTGGATCCCTTCCAAGCACTGCAGCGTCTTCTTCAGGGCGGTGGGCTGGCGGGGGGCGCGGAAGGAAAGCAACAAGAGCACACGTTTTGCCAATTGGAAGTCAGCAGTTTAAAAATTCCAGTAGTACATTTTTAAGGTGGAAAAACACCCTGACTGGCCACAGCTGGCACCAGGGAGACTTACGGCTGAAAGATTCTCACAACGAGACTGAATTGCCTGGATGAAGAGGCCGCTGGCGGCGGAGTTCCGATGAACAGCGCTAATAAAATCCTGCACGGGCGGCTCGTGGGACAGACTGATCAGGTCCTGGATATGATTCACGATGAGCCACGTTAGGTGCTCTGAATCGTGTAGGTTCTGACACTGAGGAGAAGGAGCGACATACTCATTCTCAAGTAAACAAGGACAGAACAGACATGGACACCACAGAAAAGGCCAGAATTAGGAACGAGAAAACAAATTCCAAATTATAATCCTCACTGAAAATATCTAGTGTTTGACCACCAACAATCATCAGGGTCGGAACTCACGTCATAGAATCCGTCACCTTCCACCCTACACTGTGGCCAAACCTGCTGGAGGTCAGATCCCGCCCGTCAGGGAAATGCGGTGCTCCAGGGCAGCTCCAGGGACACGGGCCAAGGGCCAGAGGAGGAGCGGAGCAAGGCACAGGGAGCCTGCCAAGGACCAGTGACCCCAGGGCAGCCGAACAGTAGGGGCAGCACCGCCCTGCCCTCAGGTGACTGGACCCACACCGTGATGAAGAACAGGACACACCCTGCACTGTCCAGGCTCTGGTCTGACCCACCGAGAGTGCTCCCCAGTTCTCCTTCTCCGGTCCTGTGACAGGTCAGTGGAGAAAATGGCTTCCCTGTCATGCCACAGTTTTGATAGAATTCCTGAATCCAAAATATCAATAGATTCCACTAATCAAATGGACATTAAGGGAGAAATTTAAGACTTATAAGGAAGTAAATATCCATCTTTGTATATGCGTGTTGCCTTTTCATCTGAACTCATAATCCTTCTAGCAGAAATTGTAAGAGGAAATCAATTCTTTGATATCTGGTTAATGATTAGTATTTTCCATGTGGAATGATTTGATAGTACTAATTTATACAATTAATATTTTTCTTACATTTCTGTGGAAAACAGCATTATACAATTACACTAAATCATTTCTCAGAAGTAGAAGATAGAAAAGCTATTTCAACATAAAGAATGTAAATCAAAAAATGAGTATCAACAAATAGCAACAAAAAATCTGTTTGATAACAACCAGTTGCTTGAAGGAGTCCCCTTCCTTTTTCAATCGAGAACGTCACAGGCTTTGCTGTGTGAAAACAGTATGAATATGGTGCCATGTTTGTGCCAAAGAAAACTCACGTCCGGTTACCGGTAGACAAAAAGCACCAAATCCTAGCCAAAATGCCACAATAGGTTTTCTGAGTGATGCAATTACAAGGAGACCGTATTTTCTCCTGTTTATTGGTTTTTGTCAATTTTCTATGCTAAATATGTGATGTTAGTTTTATGGTAAAAAACTCTACAAAACTTTTTTTTAAATGGATGACATTCCAACAAGAATATATTTTTTAAAATGCAACGATGGACACCAACACGCTCTGCACAGATGGTAAACAGCACTGAAATCAGAACCCACTCCGAGTCACGCTCACCAAAGAGGCAACAGCTGAGTGAACCCTTCTGCAGACAAACCTCCGCGTGCGTGACCTGCCGAGCAGGACCTGCCAGAGCTCACTGCAGCCCTGTGCCGACGGCGGCGGGGCAGCAGAAGTTGGTCTGCAGAAGCATCACCCACACTGGTGCTCTCCAGGGCCCCGGCCCACCAGGACCTGTTTCCAGACTTACGACATAATCGCAGAAGAGAATGAGAGCTCCCCTTCGCACTATTTCTCTATTGCACATCCCAAGCTTGCAGGCTGCATCGGGACCCTCCTCCTCTCCAGGCATCTGGGGGCTGAGTGACTTCGTACTGGACAGACTGCGTCTCCTGGAAGGAGCAACAGACGCACTGACAACGTTTCCGGGACAAGAGAGAGCTTATCTTCAAAGCAGAAGATGACCAGAAGTTCCAGTGCTGGAGNGCTTAAACCCTGCCGCCGCACACTCCTAGCGACCTACTTCTGAGCCGTGGCAAAGCAATTATGGGCGTCAAAAGAACACAGAGATCTAACAGTCAAAGGTTCAACTTAAGGCAGACCTGCCATGAAGCCACACCTTCGATTGGCACTCAGGCACCAGAAAACACAGTCACCGCTTTTGGGATTCCCAGTGTGGGTTTGCAAGAATGCTGCCCACCGCCGGGAGAAAGCCCTTACGCAATCNCACGATTACTGGTGAAGGGCTGCCACCCTCACCTGCCCACAGGGTACGTGCCACCACACCAACCCTCTCTGAAAGTACTTCTGCAAAACTCATCCTCCACTCGTGAAGGTTACTTCCCTTCTCAGTCGACGGGATCACACCCTCGGGAACCCTTGATGCTGCCACAGGACCTCAGACACAGGTGTGGCCACACGTGCGAACGGCCCCTGACAGAAGAGTCTGACTGAGGACAATACCCTTCCCTCTGCGACAAAGAGCCTGTGCGTCTCTGCTAAGGCTTCACGGGGACAGAGGTCATATGAGGACAAGAACATTCTGAAATGTCCCAACTTTGGATTTACAAGAGGATTGGTATAAAATAGTCTGCATATTAAAAAAATGTTCAAACTACAATTTCCCTTTCCTCATCTGGTGAGTGGACGCGCCTGCTGTTACCCGTACAATGGATACTACTCGCCAGTCGGAAGAACAAACCACTGATCGGTGCAACGCCATGAATGAGTTTTAAATGTCCTGTGCTGAGTGACGAAGCCAGACTCAAAAGGCTACAGGCCGTAGGAGTCCATCCATACGGCACTGTGCAACAGGCTGAACACAGCGATGGAGCGTGGGACCAGTGGCTGGGGGGCAGGGGGCAGCAGGTAACCAAACAGGACGCAGTGAACCTTCTGAAGTCATGGTACCATGCTGTATTGTGACCGTGGCAGGGTGTTCATCTGACAACATCTGGTACAAAAGAATGTGTTTCCCTGTAGTGTAAGTCATAGGCCAATGAACAACCAACCAACAGAAACACCCCCTCCTCCCAAACCTCCTGCCAACCACGGTGTTTGTGTCTCATGATGTTAAGCTATAGGGGACCCTCTGCAGGAGAAGGAGCAGAGTTGGAATTCAAATCCCAGCGGTAAGATTTCAGCTTGAAATTCAAATCCCAGCAGTAAGATTTGAATGTCAACCCACGTCAATCCAAACTGAATCCCAGCTTATAGTAGGAAAGCCCTGAAGACCTTGGGACAGATGCGGCTAGATACTGATGGTGAATGAATGCCCCAAATCCAGGCCTGAGAACTGACGGGTGGCCAGCGCACACCCAGTGCCAAGGCACGTGCAAGACTGTAACAGGCCACCAGAAGGCCAGACAGACTGGAAACAAATCAAAAGCCTATGAAGACAGAGCCCCCCAAACAAGAGGAAGACAAGAGCAGCCCTGCTGTGGCAGCCGCGGGTGCTTCCTGGGGCCATGCAGCCAGAGTATGGCTTCTCCGAAGCTCGCCCGAGAGCCTGCCTGTGCAAGCTGGGGAGGGCTCTTCTGTAACCGTCGTATGGAGCTGTTTACCTACTGAATCTACAGATAAAGAAAAATGGAGGCCAGCCCTGTATGGAGGGCCTGGTCAGTGTCCCGAGGCAGAAAGGAGAAACAAGAGGAATACGTGTGGGGAAGGAAGAAGAGAAAAGTCTTGACCGGAGATGATAAGCATATGTTCACAGAAAAGCCTCCAGAGCCCACGAAAAGCCTCCTGGGGCTGCTGCGTGAGCTGGGCCAGGTCTCAGGGCGTGAGGTCAGTGCACGAGACCAACTGCACTTCCACAAACCAGCAGCACACCCTGGGAAACAAAACACTCTTCCAAGTACCATTTAGAACAGCATTCCAAAACATGAAATGTATAAAATACGAGTAATGCTTGCTCACGACACAGTATGAGATACTGTTGTGGCAAATCAGAGACCGAACTACCCGGAGAGAGACCATGCTCGAAGACTGAGAGACTAGACGCTGGACGCCAGTGCTCCCTACATCCCAGAGCAGCCGCAAGTTCAGTCAAGAGGCCAGCGGGCTCATTTGTCGACATTCACAACTTGATTCTAACACATAAATGTGGAAATGCAAGAACGTACAGGAGCCAAAACTATTTCGGAAGTAAAGAAGCGTGGGGGATCCGGCACGGCAGCCGAGGGGACGGAGCGGTGACAGAGCGGTGTCGGCGCTGCCGTGACGGTGGAGGCGCCGACTGAGGGACATGAGCAGAGTCTGCAAACAGGTCCACACGTCTGTGCCCCACTGCGCTCTGAGAAAAGTGTCAAGGGAACTCGAGAGAGAAACACAGTCTTTTTCACATAAAATGCTGAAAGAATCGCCCTTCAGGGGGTGGGGTAGGGAGATGACTCTTCACCCTCACGCTTTGTCATACACAAAAATTAACTCAGAATGGTAAACACTAAAGCTATGCAAGTTCCAGAAGAAACCACAGAAGAAAATCTTCGTGATCCCAGAGTAGGCAAATATTTCTTGGATGGAACAGAAAGAGAATGAAACAAAAACTGGCACACTTGATTTCATAAAAATTTAAAAATTCTGCTCTTCAAAAGAAACCATTAAAAAAATTAAATGGCAAACCACAGATTGAGAGAAAACATTTACTTAGATCCATAATATATAAAGAATTTACAACTCAATAACAAGACAACAAACAGCCAAATTTCAAAAAACCGGCGAATATCTGAATACATTCTTTACAACAGAATATTCACAAACGGCCAATTAGCACATGAAAACACAATTACCTTTATTAGTTATCAGCGAAATGCATCCACTACAAGGACAAGAAGCAACAGCTCTGTGACATCAAGCGTGGGTGAGGAACTCACCACCCCACTTCCCACGTCTCTTCACCTCTAGAGCAAACCTCCTCCTAGGAACTGTCCAGAGCTGTGTGGTCCAAAATGTCCCTACTTCAGTCATCTTTTTTCCTAAACTTTTACTTTGGAAACTTTCAAGCCAACAGAAAAGCTGAAAGAGTAATTCAATGAACAGTCACACCCACACCCTCCCTCTTCACCTATATTCAGCCACTAATACGTGCCACCTTTGTGCGCACACACAGGTACGCTCTGCACACGTTCATACATGCACACATACATTCCACACGCACGCACATGTGCACTCCACACACGTGCACTCACACGTACGCACATGCTCTACACACACACACACACACACACACACACCCTTTCTGGGCTGTACCACCTGAGAGTGCTCGTGGGTGAAGACACCTCGCCCCTAAGTACTTCAGCAGGGGTCTGCTGAGAACTTCTCATCACCACAAAACAGCAGGTCCCTGAGAACTCATTCAAATTCCTCCATTATCCCAATAGTGTTCTTTCTGGATGTTCAAACCCTCAGATCTGTGGAAGGCCCCTCCTAATTATCAGACTGGAGTCCACCCTCCCACTTCCTCTTGAACCCACTCTAGGTCCCTCTGTCGTCACCACCCACCAGCCATCAAAAGGAGGACAACGAGGAGGAAGAAGAGGAGGTGGGAAAGGTAGAGGGGAGAAAAGACGGGAGGAAACTCACTGGCTCACACGCCTACTGGGGTGATGGACAAGTTCTCACTTTCTGTTCATCTACACACACCTGCTACCAATAGCAGCTAACTCAAGCCCCACCCGGTAAGTCTTGCTCAGCACAACTCAACCTTGGGTGCCCATGGGAGTTTCTCACGGAGACTGTGAGAACACGAGAGCCCAGGATCCTAATTCCTAAGGTACCCAGCTGCCAGGTCTGGTGGTGGGCTGGGCTGCAGTCCTGGTCCCTGGAAGCCCCCTGGTGGCTCTGAGGCACACTCCTCAAGGACTCAGGGCCTGGCCTGGAGTGTGTTCCCTGGACCAGAGCATCAGCACCACCCGGCTGCCTGGCAGAAAAGCAGAGTCCCAGGCCCCACCAGTGATCTGCTGGACCAGAACCCGATTTTAATAAGCTCACCAGCTGACTTGTATGTACACTGAAGCAGACACTCATTCTCTGTTCCTGACTGTTATAGTAGGTAATGTTCTCGAAGCATTCCCAATGTTTTCACTGGTCTGTCTCCCCCAACTAAACTGTAAGCACGCACAAGGCAGAAAACACATATGATTTCTCTTTGCATATCCCACAGTGTATAGAGCAGAAGAAACATTGAAAGACGCCTACTAACACTGGATTTTCCAGCTGAAAGCAATGGAGGGGCCCAATTAGGACTCCAGGCCTCACACAGTTCAGCCTTTCCACACTGAGCAGAGGAGCTGACCTTCGCCCTGCAGCCCTTGCTTTCTCTCCTCGCCATGGGCTCTTGAGACTTCCAGAAACTCTGCACTGAGCACTCAGCTCAGCGGATGGGCGGCAAAGCTTCTATTCCCATTATGTGTGCTAATGGCTAAGCAGGACAGTGCCCAGAAATCAAGGCTCAACCCTGAAAACGTTTTGCAAAAAGGGGGTCACCCCCAATCAGATACTTAATGAGTCTTTGTGAATGACAAAAAATAGGGTATTTCCAAGCAGTTTTGAAATGTTACTCAGTAATTACTTCATTAACTAAGAATAACCAGAACCACATTTAACTTGTAACGAAGTTAAGACATTGCAACATGTCTGGCTCTGGAAGCAATTTAAGGACGAGAGCCTAGCAGGAGGGACACAGCATGACAAGAATGACCCACAAGAGGAACCGTGTCAAAGAACTTGTCAAAGAAGCCACACTTGGAAAGCAGCGGCTACTCTGAATGCCTTTAGACTAACCACATTTTCCCTGCAGCGCAGCGTCCACAGGAGGAAGGCTGATCTACAGCACAATCCGTGCAAAGCCTCACGGGAACGGGGCCAAAGCTCGCACTGCCCCGAGTCCCAGCACACGAGGGCGGGCTGGCCTCCGGGGCCGCCCCGGGCGTACCTGGGGGTCTGCTGCACCTCTGCCCACCAGCGGTAGTCAGTGTGGCTGACGAGCAGCAGGATCTGGCACCAGAGCAGCACGAGGGCCGGGTGCGTGGGCACCATGGCTCGCACCCGCGCATTCAGCCTCTCCAGGCCGTAGAAACTGCCGTCGGCGCTGTCCACCGTGAAGAGTCTAGAGGCAGCTGCTGTGATTCTCCGGAACATTCCTAGAAACAAGCCAAAAGTAGAACTGAGAGGGAAATGTCTTTGCTGCTTGTGGTGGCCCAACGCTTTGTGGCTACAGGAAGATCTTCCATAAAGAAGATACACACTCAGCTCTTTCCTATACTTACATATTCAAAGCATTTGACACTTAGAAAATTGGGCTTTCGAAGCAAAAACCAGATAGGCTGCTTATTTAATGGAGCAGCCAAGGATGCTAACATTCTTGCTCTCCTGAGCCTGCTCCCCACTGCCGTTCGCAAGTTGCCCAGGAATGCCGCGTCAAGAGCCACGCCCTCGTGTGACAAGGGACTCAGCTCCAGGAAGAGCAGGCGGCCGCACTCGGTGCCACAGGCTACTGCCCCTGGGACAGTGAGGCCTCCACAGGGCCGGGCCACATTCGCTCTGGCGGGAGTAGCAGGACCCTCACCACACCCTACTCCTGCCAGAACAGACATTTCCTTGGCTTTCGAAGAACTACAGCAAGTGGCCAGAGGAAGAAGGCAGTCAGTGCTCCATGCCAGACCCCAGCTCACGGTCTGCAAGCTACCATCTGAGAGCAGAGGGCCAGGCGCTCTCTGCGCCCAGCATGAGACGTCCTGGGGCGGGGCCACCACGCAGCCAGCCAGCCACGCTCAGCTTGGGTGCGCCAGAGGCACACCCAGTGGCGCGCTGCCCACAGCCTGTCCACGGCATCCTCCTCAAGGCCCAGACAAATCCCCTCCAGGAATTCATGATTTCTTTCTATCACTTTGGATCAATACAAAGTCAGCTCAACACGCCTCTCTTGTCATCGGCTGTGGCTTCACGTGAGCTGGCCCTGATGGCAAGGACCCAGAGACAGGCACAAGCTGCAGAGCACAGCAGGGAAGACGGGACACGGACGGGAGCAGGCCGAGGGCTCCCTGCCCTCTGCAACTTCACGCTCCTGGCACCATGGCTGGAGAGTCAAAATCTGATTTCTGATTTAGGTTTCAACACATCCCAAAGGCAAAGGGGTCCTAAGATAGGTAAAAACAGACTACAGACCTATTCCCCACTACTTTGTGACTGGTTACGCTTCTGACCTGAGGTGGAGAAAGAGAGCTAACAAAAGCAGGACAGTCATGGCACACACCACCAGGCTGGCCTCCTGGGATGCCCAGTGAGCAGGACACACAGACTCAGAAAAACAGTTCCAATGAGAAGATGTCTGGTGCTTGTCTTGTCTCTGGCCCCATTTCCAGGGTCTTCTCTGGGTGCTGTGTGGATGGCATCACCCACCCTTGGCCCAACTAGTCGGGCCCGGTCCTTCTCTGTGCCCTTCATTTTTGTGTGGGTTCTCTGTGGGGCCAAAGGAGCCGAGGGAAGAGGCAGGTGCTGCTGTGGAGAATGGGGGGAGCCAGACCACAGAGCAGAGGGAATGACAGACCACAGGTGTGGGGCTTTACTCAATGGGACAGGAAACCATGGTCAGAGCTGTGGCTCTACCGTTTACTTAGCCCTAGCTGTACATTACCTGGGGTCTCAGGTTTCTCATTTGCAAAATGGAATTAAGAGCAGTAGCTGCTCACAGGACTGCAAGAGGATCAAAGAGTAAAACCTGAGTGAAGGACTGAGGACAGCTGCCAGGGGGCTGCTAGGAAAGGTCACATGGTCCCTGGAGGGGCCACAAGCAGAGAAAAGTCAGACAGTTCACGGGGGCGAGGAGGAGTCCAAGGCGATGCTGGGGTCTGAACATCTCCCACGATAGTGTGGAGCACGTGGGCAAGAAGACGCCAGAGTCAGGCAGCTATGCCAGGTGATGCGCTCAATTCTTATCCTAAGTGTGAGGTGCTGGCAAGACACCAAGTCACACGCTAGAAGGAGAATGGACACGAGCCAAGGCAGCCAAGTCAGTGGGGTGACCCAGACTCTGTAGACAATGACGAGTCGTCTCTGCAGCAATCACCAGGGCAGGTCACAAAGGGGACAATCCTACTGAGAGGAGGGGACAGAGACAGGGAGAGGGAGAAAGGCAGAGGGGAGAGTCAGAGAGAGAGACAGCAGGAGGGAGAACACAGAGATCAAGCATAGAAACCAGGACCAAGAATACTCAATGGAGAAAAGACCTCTCTTCAATAAATGGTGTTAGGAACACTGGATAGTCACAGACAAAAGAATAAAACTGGACCCCTCCCTTCACTAAAAATAATTAACTCGAAATCAGTTAGACTTAAATATAAGAACTGAAAGCACAGAACACTGGGAAGAAGGCAGAGGGAAAGCTCTCTGACACGGGCACTGGCAACAGGTTTCTGGATGTGCCGCATAAAGCACAAGCCACAGAGTAAAGAGCAAACAGGGAGGGACTCCATCCGATGAAAGCTTTTGCACAGCAAAGGAAGCGACCAGCAAGATGAAACGACAACCCACAGAACTAAAGAAAATATCTGCAAACTATACATCTGACAAGGAGCTAATATACACAATATATAAGGAACTCATTTCACTCAAAGGCAAAAAAACAGAATCCAACTAATAAGTGAGCAAAAGACCTACACAGACATGTTTCCAAAAAAGACACACGGATGGCCAAAGGCACGTGAGAAGGTACTCAGCACCGCTCTCCAGGGCAGCGGCCACACAGCCCACAATGACGCAGTGCCACACACCCACTGAGCCCTCGTGCACTGCTGCGGGGCATGCAGGCTGGTGCAGCCACGGGGGGCACAGTGTGGGGGTTCCTCACTAAGCTAAGCACAGAACTGCCACGTGATCCAGCAGTCGCACTACTCAGCATTTATCTGAAGGGAACAAAATCGCTATCTCAGAGGTATCTGCATCCCTATGTACAAAACAGCCAAGCCACGGAGACAACATACGTGTCCGTCAACAGATGAACGGGTGGAGTATTACGCAGCCATAGAAAGGAAGGAAATCCTGCCATCTGTGACAACATGGACGGACCCTGAGGGCATTATGCTACGTGAACCAAGTCAGACAAAACAAGGCAAATATTGCATGATCTCACTCACATGGGGAGTCTAAAAACCCCACCTCAGATGCAGAGGGCAGACTGGTGGCTGCCAGAGGCAGGGAATGAGGGCTGGGCTGGGGTGAAGCGGTCAAAAGCACAAATTTCCAGGTATGGTGTAAGTTCTGAGCTCTCAGGTACAACACAGTGACTCTCGTTAACTCTGCTCTTCGGTTTACTTGACAGTTGCTCTCTGGGGCTGCAAGAAGTGCTCTGCAAATGTGAGCCACTGCATGTACCATCAGCAACCCAGAGAGCAGCACAGGGTACGAGAAAGAACAAAGGGCAAGGAAACGGTTGGGTTTTCGATCTCGGTTTTACCATAGGACCTTCGGGAGCCTAAACTCTCTCTTCAGTAAAAAGGGGGACTACTTCGTAGAGCTGTTCTAAGCACTGAGGGGGTGTACCACAGCCCTCGGTGAACACTGTGATTCCCGGCAGGGAATCTGAATCAAGGTCAATCTTATTGCTGCAGGAAGAACCATTTTCGAAGGTCTCAATTTTCAGTGGAGGGCTGGAATTCACTGCCTTTGTTTAAGCAAAGCACAAATAAAAATCACCAACTTCATATGCTAAATGCACCTTATTTATATAAATGCATACATTTATGTATGATTTACTTAAACTCTTGTCTCAAAATCAAACACAGTAATTCTGCCCCCTGGTATCTTTAGAAGAAATGCAGTCAAAATGAACGACATGGAGATAGATACTTAGAAACACACAGACACCTAATTTGCAAATATTGAACCAAATGAACAGCATGCAAAGACACTGTAGCAAAGCCCACGGGCCCAGCACTAAGGCCCGAGCTCTTGGGTAGAACACACTGCCCCTCACACCCTGTCCTGTCCGATACAGCAGCCACTGGCCACGTGGGGCCATTCAAGTTTAAATCAATTAAAATTAAATAAAATTAAAAAGTAGCTCCTTAATCCACACTAGCCGTATTCCAAGTGCCCAAAAGCCACATGTGGCTGGAGGCAAGTGAACCACTGCAGACACAGAATGTTCCCACGATGCAGGAAGCTTTCGTGGACAGCACTGCCGTAGACTACATGATACTTCCCCTGATCTTTGAGACAAGGACCAGGAAGAAGTGAGGGCGAGTCAGTGTACAGCTGGAATGGCAAAGAACTCCACGTGACGTGCAAGAGGACACAGGACAGGTCACTCTTGTTCCAAGAGGAAAGCAAGCAGCCCTTGGAGATGAATGGGTGTCCCTCTGGTATCAGATCCAAAACAATCAATGGCCAAGTATCAGAATGACCAACATACTACAAATGACCTATTACATAGCTTAATTATTTTCTCAACTTTAAGCTTATTACAGTGCATCAGTGAAGCATAAATCAAAAGTTCAAAACAAAAATTCTTTCAATGTTAGTCATAAAGAGGGCTTGAAACTCTCGAGTCCACTTGATAATTAAATTTTGGCCGTGCCCCTGTCCAAGGGCAACAGCAATTAAACGAAGCAGCCATGAAGACGCCTCCTTTCCCGCGACCCTCGCCCCTACCTGCCTCCGCGGTCGCCCTCTGACCCTCGCCCGTGTGCTCTCTCAGCAGCCGTCTGGCGGAGCACAGCAACGTCTCGCCTTCGGGCCTTGGCTTAACATCGTCTCTCAGGGACCCTGTCCTCCCTCCTCAGCCCCGTTCTGCCTCTCGCTGCACTACTTGCTCCCTTCACAGAAAACGCCCAGACTCACGATCCTCTGCCTGTGACTCGTCCTCCCTGCTGAACTGCGAGCCCCACGAAGGCAAAAGCCACATCAGCCTTCCTGACCCCACGGCCCCGGAGCGCAGCCTGGGGCGGGCTGACTCGGTGCATCTTTGCCAAGTGAAAAAAGGCTGAGAAAGAGAACCATCTCCTGCTCAGAGGTACGTACTTGGTGAGTGTGCGTATTTTAATTTGCATTAAAGTAGTATGTACACAACTTAAAAATCCAATAACAGAGGGAAGCTTCTGATTTGACAAATGCACTGCCCCATCCCTCTTCAGGCAAGTGTTGTCTTGTTTCTAGTTCTGACAGTTACTTCCAAAATTCGACTCGACATCCTTCTATCACTTGTAGCAGACCACTTATTATTCTGTCTGCTCCTCTTGCCTTACTGTGAGGAAGTAACCCTCACTCCCTCTCAATGAATGCTGTCCAATCCCTCACCTGGCCCAGGTGGGCCAGAGCGCCCGGGGCCTCACGCCCACTCACAGGACTCACACGGGGGCGGAGGCCACAGGCAGCCAGAGGTCCTTCCTGCTATGGGGAAGAAGCCCACCGGAGAACAGAGCCAACACAGAAATCAGAGCTGAAACATGGAAACATAAGGAAATCGCCTGAGGTAAGAGAAGAGTGACCTCTGTACTTCCAGGAACTCTAACCAGTAATTCCCTCTCTTGCTCCAGCACAGGACGGAGTCCTGCCCCTGCAAATGAAGCTGCTGGATTTGCCGGGTCATGCTGCGGGATGGTTACAGACTCTACCCTATTAGAGACGAGATGTACCTCACTCACGCTACCTACCAAGTTAAGTTACAGTTTTAACTCTATCTGGTCACCTCTCCAGCCTCTATTTCCTGTTGTGCCAACGTTAGATATGACTGTATAACCCCAACAGTGCAAGATGAGATTAGTGACCCTTCCGCCCTCCACCTCTTTCTCTACCTTCCACTCCCAAATTAAGTTGGTTAGTTTCCCTTTTATTTTTCTTGGAAATAAAAACATTTTCATTCTGTTCTGAAACCAAAATTAAATATATAAGTCTTCAATGTTTTATTCACACATTGACTTTAAAATTGAAAAATCAAACAGCATTTATATTATGATTATATAAATATAGTTTCCAACAAAACCAAGAAACACAGAAAGAAGAATAACATTTCTTTCTATACATCCTCGGTCATGACTCCTGAGCCACTTAAAGAAGCTTTTTAAGTTAATTTAATAAGTTAAGTTAATAAGTTAAATTAATCAATCAAATTAATTGCTGAAAATCACACCATGCTTTGGTTTGCTTCATATCTGGACCATGACTTCCCTGTTGTTTATTTTCCCTGAGATTAGAATTGCCTCTCGCTTTTTCTGCTGAAAGAAGAAAGATATAGCCATACCCCGTAACTGAAGTCTTCCAGCTTCTCACCCATTTAATCTAAGCCAAGGCATTCTTCTTGAAAATACTCATTCCTCTTAGAAAACTAACTATCCTAATATGGATTGGTTGCTTCCTATGCATGCTGCAAGGCTGCCTTCTTGTGACTTCTCTCTTGGGTTTACTGCCCTTTTTAATTCACAATCATACGTAAAGGTACAAAAATATCTTGGGCTTCCAAATCTTTAAGAGAGGAGAGGAAGCCCTCAGGTTTATTTTTTTCACCAATAAAACATTTTCATTTTTTAAAAAACTGTATGACATTTTGGGTTTTTTTTTTTTTTTAAGATTTTATTTATTTATTTATTTGAGAGAGAGAGGGAGAGGGAGAGGGCACGACCGGGGGCGGGGGAGGCTCCCCGCTAAGCAAGGAGCCCGATGTGGGACTCGATCCCAGGACCCTGGGATCATGACCTGAGCTGAAGGCAGATGCTGAACCCACTGAGCCACCCAGGCGCCCCAACAAAACATTATCAAATGCACATTAAGCACAGCAGAGCTTGCCCTGGGCAGCAAAGTTCCCACCTCTGACAGTGTACAGAACAGGACATGGAATATACAGATGCTCTATGAAGATTAGTCTGAGTCACCTACCAGACTTGAAGATGTGGATCAGACACATTAGCAGCGTGCCCAGCTCTTGACAATAGAAAGTATGCTGCTGCTCGCTCATTTCCACTTTTAGCTGTTTTGTAACAATATCCTCCAAAAGAATGCCAACTAGCTGTAGCAGAAACCTTCAAAGAAAAGGAAAAGTCTGATGGTCAGTCAGGCGGCTGTTACAGAGCACTTACCGTATAAATGCATGCGGTATGTATACCATATATATACGGTATACAGGTATACCGTAAAAATGCGCACGGTACACAGAGGTGCAGTAAAAATATAAGTAAAGTTAAGTAAACAAAGTGCAACATTTAATACCATCCCTTTGAATTAAATCACTGTCCCTCTCTGCGTGTCACCTTTCTCACTTAGGAGATGGCAGTAAACCTATCACCTTCAAGACCGTTAGAAGGGTAAAATGACAGGTAGTGTCTCTTTAAAGCTTTGTAAACCATAAAGCATCACAGAAATACAAGACAACAATCCACTATAGGAATTTACTGTATCATCCATTTTAGCCACCTGCTTAAAGAGGGAGCCACAAGCCACCTGGTCGAACCTATAAACAAAAGGGTGTCGGGCAGGTCTACTGGATTTGTGTCCACAAACACACAGGCACTCCCACCAATGCCCAAGGAAGGGGAGGCTAAACAGATGTTACGTGGGCTGGTCTGGAAGGAGCATATCCGCACAAACCACACTCATGGGACATCTCACCAGCTCTACCTTACTGAGTGCCCTGAATCCAGCAAAGGTGGTCACGCACTTGTCTAGGCAATAAGCATTTATTGGGCCTGACTTTTGATCACTGCCCTCAAGGAGTTTCCAAATAATTTGTGAGGGTAGACACGATTTGATACCACAAGTACACCAAGGGCCACAGTGGGAACAGTCACCCTGGCAGGAAGAAGGATTTTATTACTGACTGTGTTCAGAACAGCCAGTACACATGAAAATAAAAATGAGACTTTTAGTGGGTTTTCTTAGATTTTTAAATTCTTTGCAGGCAACACAACACACATCCTTACTGCTAGCACCTAGGTCAGGCTGCCCTCAGCCCCCGCTGCCATGGTGAGCCACTGTGTGGTCTTTACCCAGAACATGAGATGGGACATGACAGAGCTCTAAGAGAGCCATGAACCCAGGGCCACAGATGAGACAGATTGGGTACAGAAAGCACACCCACGCAGACTTCTTTACCCCACTTGCAGCGCTGAGGCAAGACCAGGAGTTACTGCAGACTTACTATCACAAAATGCCACGACTTCCTGAAGGCCATGGGATGGTTAAAAGCTTAGTTACAGAGCATACCTTGAAAATGTTTCCTCTGGCAAACTCTTGGTTTGTCTCCCTTCATTGCGTTCTTCCGGCGTTGAAGTACTGTCCCCATCTCTTAACCTATTAATTATTGGACAGGAGATTAAATATGGGGAGAAGGAGAGCTCCTGAATACGAGAAAGAACAATATCTTCAGTTGACTGGGAAATCAGAACCCTCAAAATGGCTAGAATTCCTGAGATCCACAGTTGAACAGTGCTCACAGATGCCTAAAAGAGAGAAAATAAGTGATAAAGTAAAAAGAGAATTACATTTTTCCTGATTGCCAGTTTCATGAACGAAAATTATCCCATTTTACCAATCTATCAATAAAGCCAATAAATTATCATTGGTTCCAAAGTGTGGTCCTAGACAAGCCGCACCAATATCATCCGGGAACCTGTTTAAAATGCAAATTCCCAGACCCCCATGCCACTGACAGAGTCCCCAGGTAACTGACGAGTCGCTACCGTCCTGAACCGAAGAGGTCATCATGAGGCGGGACACTCACCATTGTGTCCGGAGTGACAAACATACTCCGTAAAAGCATGTCCACGGGACGGAGGGAGGAAGGGGCCAGAATTTCAAACAAAGTATTCAACACTCCAAGGGCTTCATGAGAATCAATGTGCATCTGTTGCAATTAAACATCACAAATGGTTTCCCGTAAGCCAACAAAAATGGTAACATTTCTACCTCAAGTGAGGTACCTCTAGGTCAGATGACCTTGACCATCCAAGCGTTACCCCCCTGACTTTAAAGCATCTTTCATAGTGAGCCAGGCAAAGAGCTTTCAGAACACTGCAGCAGCTACATTTTTCCCACAAGGGCAATCTATTCATTTAGATTTTTATTATATAAACAATGTACATTTTCTGTAAAAGATTCAAATATTTAAAAGTGTGAAAATATCAGCTGCAATCACGTCACTCTGAGCTGATCTCCATCCACACTCTGGGACCCGTCTTTCGTGCGTCTCTTTACACACACATAATTTACCTAAACGGGGTATCGGACACACTCCTTCCCTCTTTTCGCTTTACCCGCACCCCCAGCCTACTCAGCCAATTACAACAAACGTTAATAGATGGGCGTACAATTGGCTTTTGAACAACATGGGGGTCAAAGGCACCCATCCCCACAGAGCTGAACATTCATGCATAACTTCTGACTCCCCAAAACTAACTACTAATAGCCTACTGATGACCAGAAGCCTCACCAATAACAAAAAGAGGTGATGGTCACATACTTTGTGCACGTATCACATATAGCATTCCTACAACACTGTAAGCTAAAGAAAGCAAAATGTTACTAAGAAAATCAGAAGGAAGAGGAAATACATGTACAGGACTGTCCTGTATTTATGG
This sequence comes from Ursus maritimus, assembly GCF_017311325.1. NCBI lineage: Eukaryota > Metazoa > Chordata > Mammalia > Carnivora > Ursidae > Ursus > Ursus maritimus. Next base: position 80,088,469 of record NW_024426996.1, read on the forward strand.
AAACACATCTGCGTGTAACTGGACCTGCGTAGTTTGAACCCGTGTTGTTCAAGGGTCAACTGTATTTCTAACTTTCTCCATGTTCCTATTGTCCTATATCCACACACACGTAGAGAGGTTTTTGTTTAAGATGTTTTGAAAAATCATGTTATAAATGTCTCTGCTTTTTTTCCCTTAAAAATGGAATGGAGAACTCCCAAGGCAACAGGTTTTAAAATCTAACGTTTTTAATGGATGCAGAAAATTCCAAGCTAAGTGTCTACCACAATGTGTTCGAGCACGGCCCTCCTGAGGGGCGCTGCTCATCACCAAGAGTGCGGCCAGAGCCAGCGAACCTGTCTGCAGAGATGCGCTGCTTTCAGGTGCCCACGTGAACCCCACCTGCACCGAGTCTAAGTTAACGGTGAGGAAACCACCCAGAGAGCTTCCATACTCCCCAGCTTTCCACCGAGGCCTGCACCTGCCCCACCAGCTCTGCCTCTTCGGGGTCTTCAGGAGGACTACACCAGGCCCACGCCAGGGCCAGCCCCAGCCCTGGGAGGGCAATCCCCTCTGCGTTCGCCCTCAGTGTAGGCACAGGCCATGACCCCTCTTTCCACCTCTGGCTGCCACCCTACATCCACTCCTTCTCAGAGTCAGTTTCCTTCCTATGCCTCTCTCACCAACACACGTGAGCCAGGCTTCTACACCCTCCACCCACCCAAACTGCTCCTCAGTGACCACCGGGCTACCAAATGCAGGGTCAGCTCCCAGCTCATTTGATCAGCCTGTGAGCAGCCGCAAGACGACCCCTCTCTCCTCCACAAAATGCCTTCCTTTCTTGGCTTCAACAGTGCCACCCCACCTGTTCTTCCTTCCCCACCTCTTCCACGGGCCTGTGCTCACCTCTCCGGCCTCTAAGCTCAGAGCTCGGCCTTCTCCTCCTTCCCAGCTACACAGGGTCCCGGGGTGACTTCTTCCCATCCTGATGTTCACCTCCTGCTCAGCTCCACCTCGACAACCGCAGACTCGTACATCCAAATGCCGACCTCAGCCTCCCCGGAGTGCCTCCCAGGTATGCCAGCTGCACATGCCCAGACCAGGATCTCTCCTCCCCAACCCCCCAACTCGATAGATGGGAGGCCCATTATTCGCGAGCTTCCCTCCTTCCACCCACGTGGAGCCAAGAGCCAAGCCTACCAGTTCTGTTTCCACACCGTACCTGGCAGGTGGCTACTGAGGGCCACTTTACTCCCCACCTGGTGCATGCAATCCCCATGCACCGGCAGGCGCCCTGCTCAGCCCTTACTCCCACCGAGGCTATCCTCAGCTCTCAAATCACACCATGCCACTCCTTTGTACCAAACTCTCTACAGGCTCCCCAAAGTCCTCCACACCGGCCCGAGAGACCCTCCACGCCCCCCAGACCCTGGCTGCCCTCCCTGCTCCCCACGGCCACTTTGCTCCACCCACACGGCCTCTCAAAGTTCTCTGATCCCACTGGGCAGGCTCCCACACCTCAGGGTGTGCACTGCTGTTTTCTCTGCCTAGAAAGCTCTCATCCAGGTCAAGTTTACACAAACTGAGCAACGCAGCCCTGCCCGGACACTCCCACCTCTCTTTTCTCCTTGGTCCACCCTACATGACCTGCCGCCATCTGGTGTTTCACACATGTCACTAAGTTACTTCTGTGGTCTGTCTCCTCCACCTCCATCCAGTGAAACTGTCACTCCTAGAGGGCGGGCTTTTCACGGGCTCTGCTCATTTTCATATTTACTGCTGGTACCGAAGGGAGCCCAGCGCTGCTTCTGCATGTACCGTGCACCTGCGCTTGGCCACCTGGCAGGCACCGTGCAGCAGTTCACACGGGTTCACGGAGGCAGGGGTCAAACTGGACATTTACCATGCCTTCCGGCCTTCCAGCTCCACCGTCCTTAGATTGTGTACACGACAAATTAGAGACTGGAATCAAGTTTTTGGAGAACTATTCTAAAAATACAGATCCACAGGCAGTGGAATCTGTGACCACATCAAAACACCACATTCACCAATTCATTACAACTGCCCTCTGTCAATGTCACCAGAAGTCAAGACTCCCTCCCGCTAGAGTGGCTTCTGGATGACAAGTCCGTTAGGAAACCAGAACGGGGCTGAAGCTACGAAGACAGTAACGTCTACTGCATCATGTCTACACGTTTGCACCAACTGCCAAGAGTCACAGACACTGTCTATTACCCGGAGTACCTGCTTCCGTCACCGGGACAATCAAGAAGAACAGGTATCTGCTGACCACATCCAAAGCAATGAAGACCCAGAGCTCTGCTGACAGCAGGCGAGGCTCCCTGGAGGGGCATCAGCGGCACTCCCTTGCCGTCCTGGGACACCCCCAACACCCCATGTACAAAGGTGCTGCTGCACCTGCACGGGACATCCTGTCCTCGGACACCTGGTGGCAGACATGGTTCAGCAACCGTGCAATGAGTGGGCTCCATCCCACACGGCACAGCCACTGCAATTACGGAAAACAACTGATCGCATTGCTTGATTACAGAAGTTCTGATTAAATGATGGATCACGGCTGATAAGGGAAAATAAACACCTCAAGATCAAGTAGCCACGCCTGACTGAGCGGAATGAGGGAGGCTGGGCAGCCCGGCGGGAAAGGACACGGCTCTGGACTCAGACCGGCTGGCTCTGCCTTGGCCCCGGCACTCTCCAACCGTGCACCTCTGGGTGGGCTTGGGCTCCGCTCTTGTGAACCGGGAGACAACAGCAACCTGAGAAGGTCACTGAGAGTAAATGAAATCCCTGCCCTGTGAGCGGCACTGATAAGGATCACAAACTGAATCTGTTACAATTCAAAGAAATGCCAATCCCAAGTGCTGTCTCCTCCAAGAACCTGTGCCACTTAGGAAGGTGTCCCAGTGACCCCAGGGCAACAAGGCAGACGGGGGACAAACCTGCTGCCTGGCTAACATCGGGAGGATGACATCAGCTATCTGCCGAGACAGTCGCTTCCACTTGTCTTCGTTCTCCTTGTGGCACTGCTGCAGGACCAGGATGAACATCTCCAACACCTGCAGGGGACGGAGGGGATGGGGGCAGGTCAGGGCCTCCCAGCACACGAGCCTGCCTGCTGCACTGGGACTCCTGCAGCAGGAGGACTCCAGGATGCAAACACGATCCCCCATGAGGGTCTGATGTACCTGATGCCACCCTGGCCCCGGGACATGGGACATGTGGGAAACCAGAAGAAAATGCAAGGGGCACACTCCAACTGCACACTCCTTGGGATCACGTGCCATCATTATACTTCTATGCTTCTATGGAATTTATAAGATTTCACCATCAGAGAAAAGGCACTATAAGAAAATCAAATTTATACTAACCTTTGGAAAAATGCAAACACAGCCCTGACTGAACTATTCTGCAGATGCCTCCTGACTTCTGTCTACGTTAATTTCAACTCTGTGCTCTTTATAGAGCTAATCTACTGAGCCACACTTACGCTCAGAAGTTACCCATGGTTGAGCACAAGCTTATGAGTGATCCGTTCTGAGCAGAGACAGCTGAAAGCCTGTTTTTATAAATAAAGTTTTATTGGCACACGGCCATACCTGTCGTGAACACACTGGCTGGGACAGCTTTTGTCCACAACAGCTGATCTGGGGTGTTGCAACTGAGGCCCTGGGGCGTGCAAACTGCAAATACTTCTCACCCACTTGTTGACAAAAATGCCTGCCAGCCTGGCCTATTCACTACAAAGAGAGCCAAGCCGATCTAAGCCTACTTTGTAAAGAGCCCGCCCTTCTCCCACAAGGCAGAGATCTGCACTCCATTCCGACTCTCCTCAGCAAAGGCTAGCCAACCCTCTCTGTCCTCTCAAGAAGCAGACGAAGAGCTCCCCAAGTACATGTGGCTGACGGGCTGCTCTCCAGGCCTCCCTCCAACCCAGTGTGCTTTGTACTTTTCATTGTAATTATGGGATTTAATTAAACAGTAAGTATTTAATTAAACATTACATAGATTAACCAAAATGAGAATGCACAAAGAAAGTGTTTCCATGAGAAAAGCTTATGACTTTAAGATTCAAAGGCAAACAGCTACCAAGAATTACGCAACAGTGAGGGCCCAGCAAGCACTCAAGCTGAGAGTGGCGTCACCGGACAGGCTCAATCTCTGCACTGAGACCACCACAATCGGCCTGTAATTCTTGCTCTACCTTACAGAAAACAAAACCACAATCAGTACAAAGGAAAAGACCCTGGACTTACTCTCACATATGGGAAGTAGATGTACAAAATAAAGTCTTTAGATTATTGCAGATGTGAGATTTTTTTTAAAACAGATTTTATTTCTTTATTTGAGAGACAGCACGAGATGGGGGAAGGGCAGAGGGACAGGGACAGACTCTCCACTGAGCACAGAGCCCAGGGTGGAACTCAATCCCAGGACCCCAAGATCATGACCTGAGCTGAAGGCAGATGTTTCACCAACTGAGCCACCCAGGCACCCCTCAGATGTGGGATTTTTAAAATCACTTTTAGAATTCTATCATTTTGATCAATGTCAATTAACTGATTTTTGTTAATTTTGGAGAAGAAAGTCTCCAACTTATTTACTTCCTTGAATGGCCCTGTGACTGTCAGCGAGGTGGCAGGCGACCTCCCCACGTGGCTATCCAGCTTTAAAGACCAAACCCCAGCAAGCCCATCCCTCCCTAGCATCTCCCCAGAGAATCACCCTCTAATTAGCGGACAGTGGACCACAGGACATTTCCTCCTGCGCCTTCAGAGATGACAGAGTGCCAGGGACCGGCCCCACACCTCCCTCACCTGATGGTACTGGATGAGTCTCAGCAGCATCGATACCACCACCTCTTTTTGGGTTTCAAGCTCTTTTCCTGCATCGGCTTTATTGGTTCCTCTCAGTACAAAGAGGTCATGGACTATTGGCTGCAGAGCTGGTATGGCTGCGGTGTAAAAAGGCAGGTTCAGAAGGCATCACAAACCATTTACATTGCATTCAGAGCTTAACACCTCCAAAACACATGTCCAAAAAATAAGAAAACCCTAATCCGTGCATGGCTTATGACACGGGATAAATTCGGGTTATCAGCGAGTCCTGCGAATTATCAGTATACCATCATGGAGGCCGTGGGTCTTCCTCAGACACTTACTGATAATTTTGTGAAATCTTAAAAAACAAAAACAAAAACGAGGGTGTCTGTGATGTAACATCATTTCTGACAAAAAGAGACACAAATTCAAAAGTCAAATTCAAACTAAAGTCTTCCAAATAACTAAAGTTGCAACATTCTATTCTAATGCATACTCACTTAAAGATTTACCTGCAGAGATGACTGTTCTTCCACAGAAAATAAAGTATTAGATTTCTACGCCGTTTTAATAACTCGCTCTCTTAGATAAAGCCTTTCCCCCAAGTCCTGTTTTTATCCGCAACAGCAAAGCCTACCACCTTAGTCTATCACCACCACTGGGACACCATCTAAGAAACTTTCACTGGGAGGGTGTGGCCCAATCATGTCACTGACGTCACTGCAAGGCACCGTCTGCCTAGTGCAAACACGCTTGGGCACGCGCACCCTCAGTGCCCACACACACGGCCTACTTGCTGACTGTTCCACACATGACCAAGTTCTCCACAGAAAGTATGAGGCTTTGGCTGCCCACTGATTTTCTATACAAAGACCCTCTCATCTAAGGGGTTTTCGTCATCCTTCTATTTGACATTTGCACCAGGGTCCCCAAATTCCATACGTGTACAAGTGTGAACTTCTGCGAGGCGTGAATCTCAGCCCTCGTAAGGCCATGGCAAAGGCGACTCCAGAGACTGTGAGAATCAGATGGTGCTGAGTGTCTGTCTACCTCTCGACATATTACCTGCTTTACCGCAAGCATGTGGAACAGAGAACGCTGCACACCACAGCGTCCTCCTCACATCTGGGGTCTGCAAAGGTCTTAGGATGTAACCCCACCACGGTTCAAATGCCTACTGATTGCTGACAACGGAGCCGGAGAGGTGTCAACAGGAAAATACTGGGAGATCAGTTTGAAAAGTTCAAAGATTTACAGTTTACTCTTCAAACCACAACCTCCCTGCGTAGGGGAGAGGAGGCTGCTAGAGAGAGACCACTGGCTGTGCTCCTCGCTTCAGTCTCTACAGAGGACCGGGCAGCACAGAAGGTCCCGAGCCGAGGCCAGACCACTCCTTCCCATACCAGCGCACAATAAACCAAGTGTCCCTGCAGAAGGTGGGTTTTTCAGTTTCTTGTGTTTCATGTCATTAGATAAGAGTGTTTATGTCAAATTGTATCTGTACTCAGATCCCCTTACTGCTTCTTGTGTTTTTATCTCAGATTATAAGCTTCTGAGAGTAAACAGGGGCAGCTCTCTCTCTTTTGTGACATCTCTAAGCAATACGCGTGTGTACACACACGCATACATGCATGCACACGCATACATGCATGCACACGCGCGTACATACATGCACACGCGCGTACGTGCACACACACGTACATGCATGCACACACGCACACATGCACACACACGCATACGTACACACACGTACATGCATGCACACACACACATACATGCATGCACACGCGTGCACGCACGCAGAGCTACAAAGCACAGAGCAGCCGTGGACACAGTTGGAAGTTGGTGTAATGAGGACTAACACTGTCCAGCACATCATTACTGACGACCACAGGGAAAGGTTTGTCCCGTTACCATGTGTCACAGCCTTCCTCCCACTGGCCATGATGCCATCACAGAGCTGAATGATTTTAGGAATTCCAATGATCTGTTTTGAATGATAGCGTTCGTAAGACAGTAATACCAGGAAGAAAAAGATGTTTGGAATAATTGCCTCTGATTCCCTAGAAACAAAAACATCCATTTAGATACTTCCTTTTAAAATTAAGATACATAATCAATATAAACAACATGAAATTACTCATGATTCCCAATTGAGAGCAAAAGAGAAAGGGACAGAGCAAGGGGGTGAGGAGGGAGTGGGGAGAGTGAGGGGAGGGAATGAGGGGAGAAAAGAAAGGGGAGACAGGGATGGATGGGGAGGGCTGAGGGCAAGCCCCCAGAAAGCACCCAACGCACTGGATGCCCCGAGGTACAGTCTTCTTAGTTCTCCTCCTGCCCCTTCTCTCTTCAGTTGAAGAAATTGAGACTCAAAGGAGAAAAAGTAACTTGTCTCAAATCACACAGGCAAAATGTCACCTAATTAGATTAAGAAAGTCCTGGGTCTCTGGACCCAAGGGACCCTGAGAACGCATCTTTCCTCACTGTGTTTCCGCACTTACCAAGGACAGCTGACCCCCAACAACATGAGTTTGAGCCCCATATGCAGGGGTTTTTTAATAAATACAATACTACACTATAAATACATACTACCTTCCTCACGGTTTTCTTTTCTCTGGCTCACGTTACCGTAAGAATATAGACAATACATGTTAACGTACAGAATATGAGTTAAGTCAACTGCTGACGTTACCCATGAGGCTTTTGGTCAACAGCAGGGTCCTGGTAGTTAGCTTTTGGGGAGGCACAAGTTAAATGCGGGTTTCTGAGTATGCGAGGGTCGGCATCCCTGACCCATGTTGGTCAAGGGTCCGCTGCAGTTCAGACACGGAAGAGATCTCATCTCAGGAACTACACTTACACGCCTGTCACTGGCACAGGAGAGAGTATTATGGCTTTACTGCCCAGCAGGGGAGAGCGGTAAACCCCATCAGGAAAGCGGACAACCACCGTTACTGAAGACAGCCACATCTAAAACATGTTCTAAACTCTATGAAGTTCAAAAAAAAAATCAGCATTCCAATGGAAGAGACTGCATTTAGCAGTCTGTCATCATAATTCAATGCTCTGAAATGTGAAAATTGACACGTCTAATTTCAGATGCAGAACTCTCTCTAAACCAGTCTTGAGACACTTATCAATTTTTAAGAGAAATAAAAACACACATGGAGTTAATCAGAGTTCCACTCAAAAAAAATCTAGCAAAAATGCTTAACAATCCTTTAAAGTAAATGTTCATCTTAATAATCTACAATCACATGTAAGTGCATAATAAGGACAAAAAGTCTAAAAGAACGAAACGCCATTACCTGAACTGGCCTACTTCAATGTATTCAAACTGCTTCAGCACAAATCCAATAAACACCTACAAGCAGGAAAATAAAATTTTCACATCAGTAACTGAAACATGTAAACAGGTTACTTTTCTCCCTACTTACTTGTGTCAATTTTTAACATGTTCCTGGCAGCAGATAAACTTGTGTGTATACATGAACTCAGACGTACTGTCAGACTAGATAATTCAGGACACTTTATGAAACGGAGGGGTGGGAGCTCTGGAAAAACAGACCACGTGTTCCAGGAGACACCGAGCAGTCCCGCAAAGACACATCCAGGGCCCGGCTCACTCCAGCTAACACACCAAGCCGCACGGATGCCCCGACACTGGCTTCGTAAGAAGATGCCCTCGTCAGTCCACCTGCTCCTCCCACACCCTGACGTTCAAAGGAGATAATGCAGGGGGCTGCCGTCCGACGGGGAAGGGGACCAAGAGGGCACAGGCCGCACTTCAGGACTGACTTAGAGCCAGTTCTGCATCCAACTCTGTTCCAAGCACCTGTGCTCTCCCAGCCTCAAGCCTGAACTTACATACCCGCGGGCACGACGCAAACACAGAGCAGGTGCTCCACAAATCATGATGGGAGCTGAATTAAATGGTCTGCCTGTTCTTGTTTTCCGCTGTCATCGTACTGAAACCCTCAGGGCTTGGGAGAAAGGGCCCTGAGCGATAAGAGCAAATCCGACAAATGTGAGGCCAGAGCACTCACGGCAAGAAAAGGCCAGCAGCACCATGGAAGTGGTGGCTGGGAGGCGGCTTTGCTGGAGCTCTGAGGCCAGCCTCTCTCCACGTCCATGTCAGGTGGAGATTTTAGTAAGACACAAGGAAGCAACAAAAATCACACCACTTCTGAGAAGAGAGCCTACGCAGAAAGACTAAGGAGAGAATGCGATCACCCTGAAGGCAGCCCAGGAAGAGAGCAGCCTCTCACTTCTGCGGGAGAACATCAGCTGTGCCTGTGAGGAGCCACAACTGGACGCTGAGGAGATGGTGGGGTGCAACCCTGGGTGGAGTCGGTGGCTCTGTTCCCCAGAGCAGCCCTTGCTGTGGGCCCAGGCTTCTGCCCGGAAAGCCCTTAGGGCCTCCTTACTCCTCACACCCCAGTCAGCATGCATCTGCCTCCCTCTGGGCCATCACCACCCAAGGCTTCAGATGAGGCCTCTCCCCACCAAGACCTCTGCATCAGAGGAAAGAGCATGACATCCCTAACCGTCCTCCAGCAAGCATCTGCCCTAAGGAAGGGAGTGCCCTCCTGGACAACATTCTTCTGATAATTTGGCAAAAGAAGGATGAGTCCCAATGTCAGCCACCAGGAAGCCTGGTCCTTCAAGTCCCCCTCCATCCAAAGATGGCCCCCCAATACCGCTGGTGGGGAGATGAGCATCCTGAATGTGTTTCCTCCTTTCTCTGGGCAACAGATCCTTTCAGGTGAGTGCTGGTGCCGACAGGATCTACAGACACACAGTGTCTACAAAACATTTCCCACCTCACTCGGGAAAAGAGCCCGAGGTCATGGCCCAGCAATGACAGTCACATTTCCATGACCCATAGGCAACTTCATCTGTAGTGAATTTGGCCGGTGCCCCGAGGGGCTGGGACTCCAGAAGCGCTTCCCCACAGCTGAGACCCACCTGGCCAGGAGTGTCAACACTGGGCTGGCCAGACAGGCACCAGGAGGGCCTCTCGGGGCATGGCACTACTGCTCCCTTAGACCACATTCCTCTTTATGGACGTGTGCTGACGTCAGCTTGTTTGAAACTAGATGTCGTAATTGATAACCTGTTCAAAATAAGTCCCTGCATTTTGCAAAAATGCCCCCCCAAACAGAAAGTCTTAATTGTATCTTACAATTTAAACACACTCATCTTGGGGCGAGGAGGGTGAGTGGACAGAAAGACCTGACATGCGAGTAAAGGCCACCCCAAAGCCAGCCCGCCAGGTAGCAGTGGCAGCACGGCTGCTGAAGGCAGACTTCGGGGTCTCACAGGTGACTTGTACTGACTACGAACAGCGGCGATGGAAGCCGAACGTGACAAACCTGGTCTGAGTCCAGAAGACAGTAATTGACCCGTAACTGAACGAGCTGGGCCAGCAGGTCCAAAACCTGCCTCTGCAGCTGCACGGACGTGGTCGTCGTGTACTGCTTTAAAGCTTTGATGACCAGCGGCTCGAACAAACGAATGTGGTTATGAATAGCATTCTACGAAAAAAGAAAGAGCAAATCCATGCATCAGTCTTCAACTGACAACTTCAAGCAGCTGACCCGGGAAGTGCTGAGCTCCAGCGCCCCTTCCAGCACCAAAACCTGCCACCTCCCGCTCACCTTATCCGCGCGATTCTTAGTGGCACTCGTGAGGTTGGTCTTCAACTGGGTAGATACCTTCTGAAGCACATCGAACCACCTGTTCGATGGAAAAAACAGAGCAAAGCGTGGCCTTAAATCCTGTCCTGGGTTCCCAGCCACACTCCGAGTCAGCAAGGGCATGGGGGGCCACACACAGCGGGACCCACTACTCTTTAACACAGACAGTGGGGCTGTGCCGGGACCGCAGTGGGCAGCAGCTTGGCCCAAGCCTTGTCTCGGGCAGCAGTCGCTCAGAGAGAGTGCGCCTGCGCAGGAAACCCACCACCCCCCAGCCCAGGCTGCAGTGAGGCCAGAAAGGGGACGCCCACTTGAAAAAGTCAGTGATTCCAAAGGTCTCACTTGATTTTCTTGGAAAAAATTTTCTTTAAATATTCACGTTAATTATACATGCTTTTCAAGAAACACACATGAAGTTAGATGACAGTTACACACACACACACACACACGCTTCCTTACTTTTTTATTTATACCCCATATTATTAAACAAAGTACTGAAGAGATTTATTCCTGAACTGGATATATAGTGAGTATGCCACCAACTTTATGTAGAGCCTGGAACAAGGGCATTTCCCTTGGTTTCTGATTCTAGCACGTTAACTGCAGCTGTTTTATCACTACTTATGTAAAAGGAAAAACACGGAATTCTCTTGTTACTACACCCAGTGGCACCTAAACATCTGCTAATAATCACGTGAATTGAAGCAACGACTATATTCCAGGCATCAAAACACAATCATCAATTTAAATGGAGGCTTTTAGCCACGAGGTCATAAAACGCAAAGCGCTGTCACAGGAGATGCTCCCGTGTCCTTCACACACGCTCAGGCGCTAGCACCACCCGGCCACGTGGACGCCGTGCTCTCATGGAGTGCAGACCTGAGAGGTGCCGCCCCGCCTGGCCCCTGCGGTCAGCGTGCCAGCACGTCGCACACCGGAGCGCCGGCGGCCCCACAGCCCGGCTGCCTCCCAGACAGGGGGCCTGGTGTCCCCGCGCCAGCACGATCCCCCACGCGCCATCCTACTCACTGGACCACACACTTCTTAGAAGGCAGGGCCATGCCTCCAGCATCTTGGTAACAATCACACCTTCCAAAGTTCTTTGGACACGGCAGAATATGAGAAGACATGGCTCATTTTACTTTTTACAAACTGTTCACCGCTCGCTCTGTCATGGGTCTACCAAAGATGCCTCCCTGACACGACTGCCCCGGCCAGAACAGCTGGAGGTTACCCTGAGGTGTCGTGGTCCTGCTCCGCCTGCACCATGTTCCTCAGGCTGGCGTCGGCTAAGGCCTGGGTGAAGTGGGTGTACGGAGCCATGAAGCAGTAGTGGTACAAGCCCGGCCTCACGCTGGAGGAGCCCAGACGCTGTGCTCGGCCTTGAGACTTGCTGGGGTTGGAGGATAAGCCATCAAACTGGGAGGCCAAGTTTGTCCCGAAGAGAGTCTTCAACAGCTAGAGAGAATTGAAGCCGTCAGCACCTGACTTAACACAGCGTGAACAACACACAGAACGTCTCCCAGGCAGAGTCCACCCAGCGAAAGCTAACCGGGCACATGAGCAAAAATTCAGACTGAGATCCTCGCTGAGAACTGTCACCAACACCGCATGAGACCACTGTGGTGAAGAGCGTGTAAGGTGTAAAGAAGAACCTCGGAGCCTCGACTTGACTGATTCTCAGCAAGACCCAGCATTCCAAACAAAACCCTGGAGGGACACTAAGAGGGCGGTTCTTAGCGAGAGTCCAGCTGCCGTCTCCAGTGATGACGGGCATCCTCCTCCTGCAGCGGAGTGGGAAGGGGACCCCTCTGCCCAGTCACGGAATGGGCCCATGCGGGACGCAGGGCTGCCGGACACGCCCCCAGTGCCACCTTCTAAGTGACAAGCAGCATTGTGCCCTCCTAGCCGGAGTTGGGGCTTTGAAGGGCAGGACAGGAAAGGACTTTCTTACCTGCTGGACGCAGACAGTTGCCATCACTGGTTCTCGACTGAAACAGGACTTCAGATACCCGAGGATCTCCTCCACACACTGCGGAAGAGTAAGCAGTAAGACGCCGAGTAAGTGACGCCCAGGGGGTTTCCTGTGGCCGTGAGCCCTGGACACACATCAAAGACACGAGGCAGCTCCCGCGTAACTCATGAGTGTCAGGCAACACCAGAGGAAGCTTGCGGTCTGTCGTGGTGAACGAAGTCGGCAGAAACCACGGACAGCCAAGCAGCTCCCTGCGGCCTGTCTACCGTGCACTACCGCCGCTCGCTCACTCGCTCGCCTGCTCGGGAGCTAACTGCTCAGCAAGTATCGACTCTCCCTGTGGCCCGGGCAGGAATTCAGAGCGCACAGAGGACTCAGAAGCCCTGCGGACGTCCAGCCGAACATAAGACCCATGCACTGTGTGATCTGCTACAAAACGCCCTACAGGTGTCTTCTAGCAATCTGCAAAAATGACCAAAATCACGGCCTTCACACGACTGCTCTCACAAACTACTTTTACCACCCTGAAAAACGAGATCAGGGCACCTGATGTCCTCTTGGGACATTGAGAAGGATGAAGACACGAACTCTCAGGATGCCACCAGTCCAGGCGCTCGGCGCCAACGGCCCAACACCTCAGTGCCTACAGGGTCACCAGCCGTTGCTTCTGTCAGCGGGGTTGGAATTCACACCTACCAAACTGCCTCTTACTTCCCTTGTTTGGGACAGTTTCCTGTACTAAAAAACAACAGACTTTTGTTGGTTTCAAATAAAAGGACCATGTATTTTTAATATTCTGATTTACTCAAATTAGACTCTGAGGGATGCCTGGGAGGCTCAGTCGGTTAAGCGTCTGCCTTCGGCTCAGGTCATGATCTCAGGGTCCTGGGATTGAGTTCCGCATCAGGCTCCCTGCTCAGCGAGGAGCCTGCTTCTCCCTTTGCCCCTTCCCCTGCTTGTACTAACTCTCTAATAAATAAATAAAATCTTAAAAAAAAAAATTAGACTCTGAGCATTCACAGTTGTATTCTGCAGGGCTGATCTGCTACATGCTGCTTTTGGGTTTTACTAGCCCACAGCTGGTGTCTAATCAACACCAACTGAAGAATTACAACTAGAGCTTCCAGATCACGGTCTATCTAGCAAAGGACCACATCTTCTAACCAACATGCATGGAGGACCTGGTGGCACCAAACACTGCAAGAGGCACTGAAAACTGGCAAGGAAGGAGGCCATGGTGGCCTCAGGCAGCACACAGAGCACCAGGAACGCGCCCCAGCACAGGCGCCAACATGCAGTGGAATACAGACTTCCACTTCTGGCAAAACATGGTGTCGGGCCCATGTATACCTTCCACTCAAACAACCAAAAGCAGCGTCAGACGCTGTGTGCAATCGCGGGGACAAGACGCCAAACAGCAGGGACTGAAGGACACTAACCTGAGGGGCGGGGACAAACGCAGCGAGCCCCGCATGGCACTGGCCCACTGCCCTGGGAGACTTTCCAGGTCGAGGCACAGCCCAGCCCAGAGACCCCCACGTCAGAAGGAGCTGGGAGTCCAGGGAAGCTGAAGCAGCGAGGGTTCACAGGGCAGCTCGCCACACAGACAGCTGCCCAGAGAGGGCTCTGGAGATACGGGGAGTCGGCAGGGCATCGGTCAACACGGTGTGTGAGGAAGCCGCCCCCCTCCCGAGGCCAGGGAGAATCACCAGAAAGGGTTACAGGGCAGTGCTTGGTACCCACGGACGGCTAAGGACAGTTCCTGTTCCCTGCCAAACCGGGGGGAACAGGAACTCATGGGGCACCCTGCCTCCATCGTGGAAACAGCCCCAGACTGAGCACTGCTCTAACCCACTGAACATCGCAAACGCAAGACCCAAGAGTGAACTCCCACATTAACCTGTCTCAGAATGAAGCTCTCGAACGTTTACGGAGCACAGGAGTGCCTGGCACCCAGTCAAAGACAACCGGGCAGAAAGGCAGGAACACATGATCTCTAATAGAGTATAATCAATCGATCAAAACTGATCTGGAGTGGACAGGACTTTAGAATTAGCCGAGATGACATTAAAAGTCATTACAAAGGTATATCCTATGTGCTCAAAAACTTAAGTAGAGACATAGGAGATTCAAATAAAGACCCAGATCAGACTTTCAGAGATAAAACTACTGCATTGGTGATGAAAGTGCGCGGGATGGGCTAACAGTTCAGACATTGCAGAGGATGAGACTCAAAGGCCTGAGCAATGGAATCCACGGGATGCAGTGAAGACAGAAAACCATAAAAACACTGAGAGGAGCCTCAGTGAGCCACGTACAGGACAACCTCAAGGATCCAAATATGCAGGTAATTAGAATCCCCTTAGCAGAGAAGAAAAAGCAGTGGGAAAGGCCAGAAAAGATACCAGAAGAAATAATGGCCCCAAATTTCCCAAACTTGAAGAGAATTATGAAGCCAGAGATCTCAGTTCAACAGCCCAAGCAAGCACAAGAAACCTAAGGGAAATCACATGGACACACATCAAAATCAAATCATGAAAACCAGTCAAGCGTCCAGAAGCCAGAGAAAACACAGTAACCACACAGAGAGCCGTAAGGAGTTATGTGGAAAATGTGCATGAGGGCTGCCCAAAGAAAACACCAATATCCAAACAAAAGCACATTTCAGTGACATAAAAACGGAGTATGGAATAAACAAGGTCTAGAAAAGGGGAAAATCAGAGAATCATTTGAATTGTTATTATTATTATTAAAATTAGGATTATTTTTCATCCCCAGTTTTAGTATTTAGAAAAACACAAGAAAAGAGCTCTATTTTGATTCTAAGTCTCTGCCTTCACCTGCTATGATCGGAGAAACTCACTGAAACCTGAGGAAAAGCTGCTGGTACAATCTGCAGGGGGCATCCCCTCGCCCCAGCTGTGTGTGGGGCTTAGGGCCCCGGTGCTGGAGGCGGCACGTGTCCAGCGCGTGTCTAGTGCGTGTCCAGCTCGTGTCCTGCATGTGTCTAGTGCGTGTCCAGCACGTGTCTAGTGCGTGTCCAGCACGTGTCTACTGTGTCCAGCTTGTGTCCTGCACGTGTCTAGTGCGTGTCCAGCACGTGTCTACTGTGTCCAGCTTGTGTCCTGCACGTGTCTAGTGCGTGTCCAGCACGTGTCTACTGTGTCCAGCTTGTGTCCTGCATGTGTCTAGTGCGTGTCCAGCACATCTAGTGCGTGTCCAGCACATGTCTAGAGTGTGTCAAGCTCGTGTCTAGCACGTGTCTAGTGCGTGTCCAGCTTGTGTCCAGCGTGTGCCCTTAGCGTGTTCAGCACGTGCACGGCAGCAACGCTGCGTCTTCTTGAGGCGCCTGCCGCCTCAACCACAGCAAAATCACAAGCAGCAGTTTGTGGGTCTGCACCCTGACCTTGCCACCTGGGCTCCTGGACACACATACCCCCAGCTGGGCAGTCGTGACTGGCAGCAGAGGGTCCCAGCCCTCACACTGACCGGCCAAGGAGACGCCTCACACCCAGCAAGTGCCCACGTGCAAAGAAAACCCTGGGGGGCTTCTACTACGTACTCTCATCGAAAAGACTGGGAACGGAGATTCAGCAGTTAAGTAGAAGAGGCTCCCACAGCACCGACAAGGAAAAGCCAAAACTGCAGCTGAAACAGGTCTCTGTCATCAAACAGTAAAACAGATCAACTCAGAACAACAGGCAAGTAGAGGGGAGCAAACTGTCTCTATCTGTCAAGACAAAGGCAAGAGGCTGCAACACCCAGTCAGTCCTGCTGCGGACGCAAGGATATTCAGAGATGAAGTCATTACACACACACACCTTTAAAAGAGAAGAAATATAAGCATATCCTGTTTTCAGGAGTATCAAGACGCCCTAATGCCGAGCTTCCTCAGACTGTGACTTCATCGTTTACTTTCACATATCGGGATAAATGCAACACTGGATGAATTCACCGGCTGCCCCTAGAGAACAACTCTGTCTATGTGGCGGTCACTAAAAAAAAAAAGAAAGAAAGAAACCATACTCCTGGAAAATGAAAAAATGAAAAAACGAAAACTACAAAGTCATCTGAATTGCAAGAAAAATGAAAATTTTATTATTTAAAAAATCCCATGTAGATGGTTTTTATCTCAGTATACCTAACATTCAAAGTTAAAATGTGTTTTATTTCCCATTTTGCTGCAACGTGTTACATGCACACAGACCGCAGGCCACAAGACCTGTTGGTGAGAGAGGAAAAGCAATGGGTCGCCAGGACCGATGACCCTACAGGGAGAGAGCGCCGTGGGCGCAGAAGCACAGCCTGGGCAGGGCGGCTGGCTGGGTCTCACGAGGAAGGCCGTATCAGGAAGAGTTCTGACAAGTTTCACTCTGAGGGACAACTGAGTGTCAATTAGAACAGGACACTAGCTGGTAAAAAAAAAACAAGTGCACGCACTGAACAGACATGAAAAAAGCACAAGAACTTTAAAAGAAACAGAATCCCGTATGTAATCACAAAAACTAGGTAAGCTTTAACGAGCCAAATAAAAGATTTAGAGAAATAAAAACAAATGAACTTCACTTGACAGAGAGACGTATTTAAAGGCGGAGCTACCCGCGGCTCACCCTGCAACCCGTCAGAGAGTAAGACACTCCCGGAGCCGGCAGGTGGACACACACGGTCAAGGCCCTGGTGCAGGGACACTGGAGAGGGGCGCTCACCACACAATTCCTTGAACTCTCTGTGTGTCTGAGCACCTCCTTGTAAGGCGAGGGGAGGGCATACGGGGCCCGGCACCACAGCACCAAAGGAGCCAGACATGCACCCTCACCCAGTCTGTTGTCCCCCTTTCTGCTTACGAAGGTCAAAGGAGAAAACAAAGTGACTGTCACCATAGTTTAAACCCACTTGTATTCTAAAATAAACTGGGTCTAAACTAACATACAGAAAAAAACTGAAAAGAGGAGAGAGGTAGAACACCCCCAATCTGAGTAGCTCAGACAAGCATCAGAGTCAGGTGCTATGACGTGGCTGCAGGGGCCACAGAAGCTTCTCAAGCTGCTACTACCTTCTGAACGTGCCTGGACGGCGGGGCTCCACCCCACAGGCCCACGCGCCGACTACAGCTCAATGACAAGAAATGAAACACACACCTTCCCGATGTCCTGCAGCGTCGCCAGCTCTAGGATCTGAGAGAGAACATCCAAGGCAGAGCGCAGAAAGCCCCCAAACTTTTCGGTGCTGTTCTGAAGATCCAAGGTAACCTTGGGAAGGTGGAGGAAAAGAACACAGGATTACTTGCACCGTTCCGCCTGTCACCTGCAACAAAGACACACGCTGCGGTGTGGTGAGAGGCGTCCCGCTATGCAACCCTACACACACAGCATTTTGGGCTGTTTGGTTTGCTGTTGGCACTGGGAAAATGCCCTGGAAAGGAAACCCCTCTTGCAGATAAGATATAACACTGTCACCTTTCAGAAGCATCTGCCAACTTACGTTGATACTTCTGAAAGAACTAATTTTTGAGCTTCTATCATGACGGAAAAAAGGAAATGTCCATTATAACCAGTATCTGATAAGCACCAAATCAAAGATACAAAATACACAACTTGCTCTACATATATTAGTATCCCCGAGGAATCATTATCCAATCCAGAACCTGCCATTCAGTCTGGCTACAGCAAAACATTAAATTCATCTTAACAAGGATTAAATTAGGATTCTACAGGGCCCAACTGAATTAAATTATGCAACTCCCCTATTTAACAGACTGAGAGAAGGGGTCAGGTACAAAGATATAATGTGAAAGAACAAGGGGGAAGGGGAGAGATCAACTATGAAAATAAAAGCTGGCAAAAACCCTGCAAAATTCTGCAACAGAGAAAGGAACCTGCTCCGTGAAGTCAGACGAGGCCGCCCATGATGAGAGAGAAAGCACTTTCTGGGCCAAGGGGGAGGACGGCAGGCAAGACACACGGAAGAGGACTACCAGGCAGGCCCAAGTGCCGAGGCTGCTCTGTGTCACCAGGAGGGGCTGGACAGGCTGAGGAAGGATGAGTGGGGCCACGTCCCACAGGGACGGGAGTGAAGGGGCTCACCTCCAGCAGGCAGGGCAGGACGAGGGGGCGAGGGGAGTGTGCACAGGAAGGCCTATCTTTAAGAACAGAGGTCACAGGTGAGAAACAGGGCCATGGGGCGTGGAGCGGAGCTGACGGCAGAGCCAGAATGGAGGGCCACACACACGGTTGCTCGGGAGGAGGAAAGAAGCAGATGGAGAGAGAGTGTGACGGATCTCACATGTGCCAGGCACTCCAAACACGCCAACCAGGCGGGCATCCGAGATACTGGGGAGCCACGGGGCACGGGGCACAGAGTGGAGCCCAAGAGGTCCTGGAGGGGAAATGATAAGGACAGAGCAGATGCCAAGAGCATCAACAGGGCCCCAGGACCCGAGACAGGAGTTGAGAACAGGCAGAAAAAAACTCCTTCTCTGTGCAGGATTTCCAACGTGCCCCCTGCTACTTGGGTGGGTAACATGAGAAACACAGGCTAAAAGGAGCTTCTGACTCAGCTGCAAAACATGGCTGAAGATTTGCATCTTTCAAAATTATCAATATCCTTCAGAAAAGAAGCCAGATATGGTTTATAGATGGTTTTCAAAAAAACTGAGACATATCAGTAACAAAAGATGATGACCATCTGGGGACACATTTATCAAGAAATAGACAAGATCTATGTGAAATAATCTTTAAAAATTCTTTTTAAAATTCTTTAAACTTTATGTACATCTGAGGCACATACAAGAAGGTTTTAATAAATAAGCATCCCACACTCCGGACAGGTGTATTTAACATCTAAGGTATCAGTTCTCTCTGAATTAATCTACAAATTTAACCTGATCCCAGTGGAAATAGTCTTTAGAACTAGATTAGCTTATTCTAGTATCCACATGCAAAAATAAAGGAATATCAAGAAAAACTTCTAAAGTAGAATGGTGGAAGTGACCACCTCAAAAATGGACCATGGAGCTACATAATGGGCATGTGTGCTTCTAAGAGATGAACAGACGGGCAGACTGACGTCACCAAACAGTAAATGAAATACAGACCCATCAGAATTTAGTATCTGGTAGAGCTTGTATCTCAGATCAATCAGTGCAGGAAAAATGGCTTACTTGGGAAACAGTGCTGGGGGCAACTGGGCAGATAGCTAACCAATGAAAAGCCCTAAGAGAAACCATGGGAGAGTCTTCCTTCATTGTGTCAGCGTGAAAAAGCCCAAAGTACGAAACACACCTGTGCAGAAGAGTCGACGGAGCAGACCGCTCTCCCTCCAGAAAACTGTTTGTAAGGTCAGCCCCTGGGGGTGCCTGCGCACTTGGCCAGCCGACAGTTCCCTGCACTGCTAGCTGTGTCCCATGCCTGGAGTATCGGAATGAACCCCACATTTAGGCTGCACACCTGCATTCCTCTGCGAGCCTGGGGTTTTGCTTCGTGTCAGGCAGAGAAGCCTCCGTGGCTAGGGGACAAGTGTGGGAGAGAGAACACAGCAAGCCTGCACGGGATTCCTGTAGACCATGCCTGTATGTCCTTCCCACACGGCGGTACAAAATCCCAGCTGTGAGACCGCGTACACGCCGAGGCCCGTGAGTCCTGCCAGCACATCTCTGACTGTGGGGGCAACCCAGGGAAGCCCAGACACAGCACCAACAAACCACACAGAGATCGCTGCTCCAATTTTTATATGATGAGAGCTATCATAAACGAAGCTGAAAGACAAACTGGAAGAAACCACTAACTTGCACAGACTTATCTGTACGCCCATCTATACGCGTACACGAGCTATAAATCGTAAGAAAGAGACCCACAACCTATCAGAAATTTGTGCGAATTTTCACAAAAGGAGCCATACCTTGTAGTTGGCGTGAGTAGCTTTCAGGACGTCGTGCAATTTGAGGTACGAAGGAAGGTGACAGAAACTCCCCAGCGATGAGGACTTATTCGCTGTAACAGGCCCTGGGGCGTCAGATTGTCGAGAGGCTTTAAAACACACACAAAATACACTTAGAGCTCAAAAGTACACACTCGTGGGGCACCTGGGTGGCGCAGTTGTTAAGCGTCTGCCTTCGGCTCAGGGTGTGATCCCAGCGTTACGGGATCGAGCCCCACATCGGGCTCCTCCGCTGGGAGCCTGCTAAATAAATAAAATCTTAAAAAAAAAAAAAAAGTACACACTCGCCAAGCTTAAGAGATTACTGGCAATAACAGTTTTTTAAAGGTACTCTAACAGAATAAAATTCAAATTCTTCCTCTGACTTTATTAATCAGAAGTAATAAGAAATTGACTAATAAACATAAACAAAATCTGAGTATCTCCCCAAAACAATAAAATAAGATGAGAAAGAAGAACAGCAGCGTAACACTATTGACTGTCATGGTCTGGCTGTCTGTCTGCGCATCAGAGGAGCAGGCAGCTGGTGGCCTCCAGCCCCCACATGGCCTCAAAGACCCTGAGGCTCCCAGCATCGCGGCAGGGCTGAGCCTGGCCAGTGTGGCCCAGGGGCCCTGTACGCAGCAACACGCTTAGAGACTGGACAGGGCAAACATGCTGTCATGAAACCAATATTAAATGTTAAAATGCCAAGCACTAAATAAAACCATTCTCCTCGAATCTTAAAGATTTTTGACTTGGAGCCCTGAGTTTCTTTAACCCACCAGGAAGACGAGCAGGGATGTACTAAATTCCATTTGTAAGTTCGCAAGCTTTCAAAGCTGGTAAAGCTCCCTGTGGTGCTCCAGTCAGTCCTCAGAAACCAGTACTTTTCAAAAGCCTTAATGTCATGTCTCGTGGGAGAGTCACAACTGCCCCAGGTGCCGTGAGACGTGCCAACGGGTCTGGTGGGATCTTGACAACACGGGTCGCCTCCCGCTCTGCCTAAGCCCTCCTGAGCCCGCCCCTGGCAGCCAATTGGCGGAAGCCGCAGGCTCCCATGCAAACCCTGGCCCCTCCGTTCTGAGGCTCTCCCAGGTGTGGAAGTCCCTCCATGCATCTGAGTTTTTCAGGTTCCGCTTGCTCAGATGATTGTTCCCCAGTTAGCACTTCCATCTTCAGAGTCTTCACATGTCAGACCAACTCCTTCATCCGCTAGCTCTGTTCCCAGCCATCTACACTGCTCCCTGACTGAAATCGGGGTCCTTTCCACCCCTCCTCTGCAGAGAGAAGTGGGGCAGGGAGGACAGCAGGCAGGACCGCTTGTTAGGGGCCGGCGGCCCACAGACTGCCATGTGACACAGAATGACACTCAAGACTAGAATGTGGTCTGTACACATTTAGGAATTAATATTTAATATCTGAAACCATTCCAGGGAAACTCTTTCTCTGGCTTCACTGCTGTGTATTTTATTTCCAAAACCTACCAAGCTATGACATTAACCTGGGCATGAATGTGATCTCGGTGATACAGATGGCGCCCCAGCCCCGCCCCGCCCCTCCCCGTCGTCACTTCATACCTGGACTGGCTTCACTGCCTTTCTTGGGGCTCAAGGGCACAGAGGCTGGCTCTCCGGGTTCTTTCTCCTTTCCCTTCCGTCGGATGGGACTTAGAGAAGGAGGGTTTGTCAGAGACGGCAAGGCTGCCTACCAACAAAAACGAGAGTCTGTGAAGGACGCCGAACGGACACGGAAGCTGAAAGTCACATACATGGCTTCCCATTTCTTGAGCACAATGTATGCAATCATTTTTTTCTTTGAGTCCTCGTTTACAGAGCTCAGACACAGTCCATGTATCAGCTACTGTACACCACACAGCCACCACACTGGCCGGCATTGACCTAGAACTTCCTAACAGGTGCGTTGTGAATGGCCAAGGACACGAGGACCCTCAGGGAGCCAGGCGGGGCCCGCGCATCGCCCCCAGCAGCAAGCAACCAGGGCACTCTGTGGGAGCCAGGGCGTGACAAGCGGTACGAAGCAATGCTTTAAACTCCATTTATCAAATAAGGAAACAGGCTCAGAGATGAAGTAACTTAATCAACACCAAGGCTAACAAACCACACAGCTAGGAGTCCACAGACCCAGTACACAGGGCAGAGGACACGCTGTGGGAGGGGCCAGCGTGGGGGCATGGTGAGGACCCCAGGTACGTGCACAGCAGGCCCCAGCTCTGCTCCTCTCTGCGCAGTCCCAGAGAAGCAGATGGACTGGGACAAACGTCTGCCCTCAAGAGAGTGGGCTGAAGGCAGCAGGGAAAGACAGAGAGGCCAGGGCAGGGGCTGCTGCATCCAGAGCTCCTGCCAAGTGAGAAGAGCCAGACACAAGAGATCGCACGGTCCCTTCCCATGCAATGTCTGGGATGGGCAGGTCTGTAGAAACACCAAGTAGCTGGTGGCTGCCTGGAGCTGGGGGGCATGGGAGGTTTGGGGGTAACACCTAAAGGGCATAGTGTTCCTTTCTGGGCTCTAAATGGATTGTGGTGATAACCACGTGACTGTGGGCATAGTAAACCCCACAGAATCCTACACTCCAAACAGGTGAGTTGTAGGGCACAGGAACTATGCGGCAGCTAGAGGATATGAACAATGCTGTCTGAAGCAGGAGGAGGAGGGGAGGAGAGGCAGCTGGAATACTCCATCAGGCCGCCAGTTTGCACCAGAAGAATGGCAGCGAACGCATAGAAGTGTGTGTGTGTGTGTGTGTGTGTGTGTTCACCTACATGTATTTGCATGCGTGTGCGTACACGTACATGCATGTGTGCACGAGTGTATATGGGTTTTGCAAGATATTTAGCAGGGAAAACACAGGACTTGACAAGCAAAGCGAGGAGGTGTGAGACCGCCATGTTCCTAGCTGAGGAAGTACAAAGTGAGGGGAACACGGCAGGCCCGGGCAGGGGCAAGGCTGAGCAGCTCAGATTCACGCTGTGTCTGAGATCTGCGAGCCATCCAAATAGATGTATCACATGTCTCTGCACTGACGCTCCAAAGACAGAGCCAGGGTCTCTGATGTGTGAGCACCGACGACAAGCACAGACCGGACTACTCTGCCCCGCCCCATACTGGAGCCGCTGTCCACACGTGGCCATTTAAATGTAATGACAATTAAACAAAAATAGAAGTTCAGTGCCTCAGCTGCACTGGCCACGTTTCAAGTGCTCATTCGCCACGTGTGGTTAGTGGCTACTGTCCTGGCTGGTGTAGACACAGTTTTTGTTCCCATCGCTGCAGAGCTGTACTGGATGGCCCAGGAAGTATCAAGAGAGAGGCCAACCTAAGCCAGAGCCTGGAGGCCCTTTGTGGTGGGCAGAGAGATGAAACCAGGAAGTGCCCGGGCAGCAGAGGGGTGAGATAAAAACAAGAGACAACCCGGAGGCCAGTGGGAGCGACTGCACCAGGACTAGCGTGGCAGGACCGGCGTGGCGGCACCAAGGGTGAGGAGGAGAGGTGAGACAGGACCTGAGAGGTACCCACGAGACTCGAAGACTGATCTTGGCAGGAAGCACGGCTCTAGAGAGTGGTAGCCGAAAGCCGACCGGCCAGGGGTTAAAGAATCGGTGGCCGGAAGCACAGAGTCCGGGCCGGCGTCAGAGCAGCGGGAGGCACGAAGGTGTTTAGTGGGGACACATGAGTCTTCAGAAACGTTTGTAGTGACAGGGAGACCAAATGGCCGCTAAGGGAGAATGTGAAGTTAAAGAGCTTTTTCATGATGGAAGTAACCTGAGACGGAAGACACGGGAGAGCAAATAATCGGAAATAATGACAAGTGAACTCATCTATCTTAAATTCACTGTGCACACAGTTTACCATTTGTCCTGAGGTTCCTTTTGTGGGACTGTACTTCATAGAGAAGCAGAAGGACTTGCGAACGCTCCCAGGACAGCAGATGAGTTACCTAAGGCAGCAACTTCCACTCTGAGCTTTCTCGGCTAACGCTGAAAGCTAAGCATCCAGCTAGCTCTTCCCTCTTAGAGACGACAGTTTACCAAGGATGGTACCAAAAGAGCTACAAACTGGATGACACATTTTGGTGTTAAATTTAGTGTCACCGTATGAGCAATT
This sequence comes from Ursus maritimus, assembly GCF_017311325.1. Classification (NCBI taxonomy): domain Eukaryota; kingdom Metazoa; phylum Chordata; class Mammalia; order Carnivora; family Ursidae; genus Ursus; species Ursus maritimus. Next base: position 80,112,998 of record NW_024426996.1, read on the forward strand.
TTGTTTGTTTAAAGCAAAAGAGAGTAAGGAAGGGGCAGACGAGTGAGCGAAGGCAGCTCTGGCGCCCAGGGGGTCACCGAGGCTGCGCCGACGCAGCTGCCCAAGTCTGAACTTACCTTTATTGCTGGTCCGGGAGCCACATCATCCAAGACGTGAGCACAGATATTAATCACCTTCAGCAGGTGGGAAAAGAGCTGCTCCACCATGGGCACCAGGGTCCGGTCACCCAGAGCTGGCCAGACCTCTTCCTGCTTGGCGGCTGCTGGGTTGGCCTCTTCTTCAGAGGTCCACGAACTTCTGAGAGATTTGGGGGCACTGGCTGTGATACGCACAATGAAGGGAACAGAAATCACTAGGGAAGCTGAGTCACTGAGACCCGCCTACTTTCAGCTGGCTGGACATCTCCACTTGGTGGTCAACCGATCTCTCCAACTCCACAGGAAACAGACTTGCACAAATGTCACCACCAGACGTTCACCCACCCAGGTTGTGCCAATCACCCCAAGCCCTCTGGACTGTTACAGCCGAAGTTCCCCTGGTGGCCACGGCCTGCTGCTCCTGCCCCTCCAGTCTCTTCTAGTCAGAGTCCTCCCCCACAGCCCACAACTGGGATCGTGTTGAGACCCTCTCACCTCGACCGCAACATGAACCTCCCAAGTGGGTTTCCCTACCTTGTCCAAGCCACGCTCAAGCCCACGGAGGGACCCTGCTGCACAGCTAGCCCCTCCGTGAGGCTCTTCCGTGACCTCCCACAGCAAACACCACAGTCCTCCTTAACGAGGTAGCAAACCCACACCCAGAGTTCAGTGGTCTTCTTCCTTGCCAGCTACATCCTCCATCCTCGTCCTCACTTGACTTACAGTCCTCAAATGCCACACAATTTTTCATGTCTCCATGCCTTCAAACAGGCTATGCCCTCTGTGTGGCCCTTTCCTGCCAACCCACAAAACCTGTTTCCTGTCCTGGTCCCCCACAGGAGTGATTACAGCCACTGTACTATTGTGTGTCACCCGCTGAATCCACAGCTGACCTGAGAACAGAGCCCACATACACTTTCTTACAGCCGTGGTGCCTGGCACGTGGTGCCTGCTAAAATGAAATTAGAAATGAGCTTCCCTGAAGCTAAGTAGGGGACTGCACAGGGCACATACCACGCCGGTCACGTTGGACGCTGACTAGAGGACTGAACCATCACTGGAGTAACGCCCCCCTGTGTGCTCACCACCCCACCCCCCTGAAGTCCCTGTTTCAGCTCAGTATCAATACCTGCGAGCAAGTTCCCGGCTAAAACCAAAGCATCCTGATGGGCTGAGAGATCCAGCGGGAACCAAGCTGACGAGAGCAAGGTGAGGATCATCGTGGCCATGCCTACAGTACAGCTCTTTCTCGACTCATCGGAGGCGCTCAGCGGGGGCACCCTGGAAGCAGACATGTGCCGGGTAAATGACAAAAATTTTAAATCAAGCAGTCCTGTCTTCTCTAATGAACCAGGAAGAAGGCATGTCACTGTCCATTTCAAACCAGCCCATAAATGATTTTACTGTTGTTAACTAACATCCTTCCAGTAAACCACAGCTTCATAAAAATCATCGAGAAATGAAACCAGGTAGCAGATCTGATTAAAACCATTGAAACTGTTTTTTATAACTTTTTAGCTTTCTCTCAATTTTGACTTAGCATATTTTACTCCAATGCCAAAGCTGCTTAGAGTCAGGTTGAGTGCTGGATCCCTGGCCAGAAAACGCAGCTGCTCAGGGAGTGCCTGTGGACAAAGGGAAGTGACCGCTCTAGACCAGAGATGCAACCCGTCCCCTCCAAGCACATGTCGGCTGTTGGCTGGCACATGCTGACACAGACAAGATGTCTGCAGATTTGCTTCCAAATATGATGGTGAGTCACCAAACCTTTCCTCAGGAATCGATGCACATAATAAAAACTTACTCCTTAGTGCTGTAGGAGATTTGAAATTATTTCACAGATGCTCTTAGGGCCATCTATTGGAAGAAAATCATTTTTAAATAGAAACTGCTCATATAAGCCTAACAGTTCCTATAGCTTATCGTGACTTTGTACAACAGATCACAGCTGATTTCAAACAAAAAATGTTTCTAAATTTCTAGTACATAGTGTAGACATTTGGTGAGAAGCCAATTAGAAACGTCTTCACAACGTATGTGAATTCTCCAAAATGAACCTACAAATGACACCCTGGAATCCCCCAAAGCACCTAAGAGCATTTGACACCCACGAGAGCTCTGTCACTAGTTTCCCACACAGCTAACAGGACAGAAGCAAGTATTCCACTGGGTACTTTTCCAAAAGGTCCTACTGATAAAAGATTTAAGAAAGACAACAGGGGGTTCCAATAGCAATGTCTGTATCACATGAGTGTAGACAACCATATGCTGAAGAAAATACGTACCCACAATGCCAACCTAAACTCCAAATGCAGACAGGGAAGGCGGCTGAAAGGAGACACAGAGCTTCGCAGCATCCAAACTAAAGGAGAAAAGATAGTAAAATCACACCCATGCACAAAATGCGTTTATTAAATTGAACCTCCTTTCACCTTTCATAAAAAGTACAAACAATGAGAACATAATCGAGGTCTGTGTCTAACGATATCTGCCCTGCCATGGTACCAATTCATCCTTCAAAGACAGAGAGGGGCATGGGAAACACAGGCTCTAAGGAAGGCCCATCGTATGCCGTGAAGATAGGCCCACAGCTGGTGCAGCCCTTCCGCTCAGAATGGCAACAGTCCGCGTCCCCTCTCTGCCCGGAGCGCCCTTCCTCCCCACCCGTCCATCTCCTGACCAGACAGCAGGGACAGGGGCAAGGACCCTCTTTGTGTTTACATCCCAAGCCTACAACAGTGCCCAACACATGGAAGCCACAATAAATACAAATAAGTGAAGTTTATGATATTTTAAACAAATCAAGGGAAGACCAAACTAGAGAGGACAAACAATATTTAGGTTTAAAAGGCACTTATGTACTTATCAAGATGGCCTAATCCTAACTGTCGGCGTTTTCTACAACAGGTAAGCATTTCTCTGTCACATAAAATAAGTGACAAGGTTTAACCTAGTCATCAGCAAATTAATACTACTTTGTATAATATTCTTTACTTCTGATTATAAAAGTTACGCTTGTTCATTTTAGAAAATCTGTAAATATCCGAAAAATATAAAGAAGGAAACAGAGATCACAGCTCGAAAATTCATTTTGGCCATTTTCTGCTGGTCACCTTCCTGAGTACATAAGAGAGGTACACGTGTGGAGAGGACTTCCTGACAGAGACCAGATGACACGCAAGCACACTCCCACTCGGCCACTCTGTAGCACTAAAAATGTGCCCCGAAGCCCATGCTAACGGGTGTGTAAGAAATACGAGCTTCGTCAGAATCAGGATTTAATCATTGTGCATTCTTGGACGTCACGGTCCTTTTCCGACGTCAGAGTCAGAGAAAACGATACAAGTAAGTACAAACACCTTTGCTGGCGTTTCTGGTCTCTTCCCCTTAGTGTCCATCCCACATCACGAAGTCAGTTATATCGGAGCCATTCTGAACTTCTGACACATCACCAATTCACATCATGGCAGTTTTTATGTTCATTTTTATGTCTTCCTGTATTGGCTGAGTTTTCTTACAATGAGCTTGTATTACTTTAGTTATCAGGGAAAAAAGAATAGCTGTGCAGGTCTCCATCAGAGGATATCAAGACTCCATCCGCGGAAGCACAGCGCAGAGCGAGCTCTCACACGGCAGCTCACTGCGAAGAACCGGTGGCAGGAGCTCCCCAGACTCAATTTTGGGAAGGCCAGCCCAGGACACTTACTGTGAGCGCGCGTGTGGTGGATGTGACCAGTTCGCGGGAAACCGCCGCAATGACCCGAGAGAGGTTGTTTTCCACGGTGACATCCGTCATGTTCGGCAGTAAGTTATAGCCTCTGTATATTCTAACGAGAAAAACATGGAGACTTAAAATCTATTAAAGCATATGATACTTCCGAAATTCAAACGGCATTTCTAAGTTTAAGATTAAGGCCTCTAAAGGGTTCTAGCAGTCTTGACTTTGACGTGAAAGACAGACGGGAAGTGAACCCGGGCACCGCAGTGGTGGCAGGAAGTCCCCTCCTGGCCCCAGCCCACCCCGAACACCCACACCTCGGCACCCCTGCAGTGCTCTCCCGCCACAGCCTCGCAGCCACCTCTCCACACATCCAAAGTACCCGTTGTTCAAACTTTTCAGTTGAAAGAAATCCTTGAAGCTACTCCCGATTCCAGGAAAGACAAATGTGCTCGTCGCACTACAGGGCTCACGGCGCTGCCCGACACCGCACTCACGGTACGTGCCGGTTTCAACCCCTTGCTGAAGTACGGATCTGAGTCCCCAGCCCTATCCGCAGAGCACAAGCAGGACTGGTGCTGGATTCACTTTTGAATCACTCAGTGTCCTCAGAACCCAACAACAAAACTCATAAGACTTCTTGTCTTCCCACATCAATTCTCAAACAGCTGGCAGCTAAGGTGCCAACAGCACCGCACGGCCGGCCCTGGAGCTTTCCACGCAAGAAGCAAAGCAACACAGCCAACGTCCGAGGCCAGCCTGAGTCTGAAACTGGGAAGACTTTCAAAGTCGTAGTGAGCAACCAATTTTAATGCGGTATCATAATCATCTCTGCTGGCGTCTTCTGAAATGACGCTCAGAAACAGCAATTTACCCTAAGGTTGTTCAACTCCTGATAATGAGACACTGTTACGCTGCTTTTGCTTATTTTAAAGGAATATTTACCCCGAATCTTCTCCGAGAGAAGAAAAGTCCACTTCTTATGTTTAAAAAAAGGGAATTCTCTGAGAAAGTTATTTCCATGTGTTTTTTATTTAATTTTTTTTAAAGATTTTATTTATTTATTTGACAGAGATAGAGACAGCCAGCGAGAGAGGGAACACAAGCAGGGGGAGTGGGAGAGGAAGAAGCAGGCTCCTAGCGGAGGAGCCTGATGTGGGGCTCGATCCCAGAACGCCGGGATCACGCCCTGAGCCGAAGGCAGACGCTTAACCGCTGTGCCACCCAGGTGCCCCTCCATGCATTTTTTAAAGCAATCTTTGTGTGAGAAGAGATGGTATCTATTGAGCAACAACGTCCAAATCTGATAAGCTGAGTTCCAAATTCATAACAGAAGCATCAAGCAAACATCTCAGCCTTGACATCTAAGCTTTTTTAAAAAATTGCCACTAACAAAAAGGAGAGCTACATATAAAACTCATTTTTAAAATAACAGTTAAAGCACAGAGAGTTAAAACTGCATGACAGTCCTTTATGATCACTTCTGCAGCCTTCTCTGCTAACTCAAATGCGAAAGAATGACTGTTTCATTAAAGCATTTCTGGGCTAACGACTTCCACTGCCTGAGACCCGACGAGAGCGGGCTGTGTAATGGCAACGGCATTTAAAAGCTTCTCACAGCACCCGTGAACAGCAGTAACTGCACTGCCCTGCACGACTGGACAACCCTAATAACACTGCCCAGTCCCCTAAAAGTCGGGGCGATGACATAACCACACCATACCCTTCACTGGCAACGCAAAGTGAGAAAGTTACCGTACATGTTTTTAGATAAGACACAGCATAAGCATCACACACAAAAATACACTTATGAGTACGTGGCTGGTAATGAGTGGCTTAGGAGATTCATGAAGTCCTTGCTATGACCACAGCAGAGCTTACTAACTGAAGATGGGCGGCGAATCCCAGAAAGGACACCCTACCAAAGGAGACCACCTACGCAAACGCCCTCACCTGAAGCTTTTTCTCTAGAAAGCACGATATGTGAGGAAAGCCCCCCACCCATGGCGTCAGGACGCACACGGTGCCCGTACCTGGTGATGGTGCTGACGGAGAAGTGAGATGGAGGCTGCGTCTCGTGCATGAGGAGCTTCAGGTAAACACTGCTTTGGTCTCTCGCCACAGCCACGACGGGGTCAGCTTGTCCTTGGTCACACTTATAAAACAGCTTCGGGACAAGCCTAACGTAGAAGTAAAGTGTATTTACTGACGGAAGTCTCTGAAACTCCCCTGTGATGCCCCACCCTTCTCCGTCGAGGTGGTGAAGCCTGAAGCACAGTCTAGCCACAAAACAGCACCTCCCTCCTTCGGGGGGGCCTCCAGCACAGCGGAGCGGGGCTGCCGGTCCCAGGACCAATCATCCACACACCAGTCACACCAACCCTGAAATAACTAGGTGCTATACTTCCTTTCTGTCTGCTGTAGAATTAAGTACGTTTCTCTGCAGCTAATGAAGTGCTTTGATTTAAAGTTCTCTCTCTAGTCCTCTTGAGCAAGATGAACAAGCACATGAAGCCACTGTCCGTGGGAAGTACTGAGCTCAGAGGAGATCCAACGCCAGGGGCCGGCCTTTCCTCGCTTTTGCAATTCTGCCTGCAAAACCATCCCACACACTCCCAGATGGCAAAGCTCCAGTGGACGTCCCTCACAAATCTAAACTCCACTCAAAAGCAGAACGCAGGCAACATTTCCTAAAAGAACAGAAGGGCTCGTTTGCAATCGACAGTGCATGTCCCGCCTGAGTTAAGGATACACTTGAGGACACCGGTCGAAATTCTTAGAAACAATCAACTATTTCATCACATTGGTTTGCAAACCCCAGTATCTTTAATTAAAATCTCTCTTCTGTGGAGATATGGTCATAGGGACAACTTTTTTCTAAAGTAAAATAAATGGCTATCATTTGCGAAGTGGTAAAGGTCCAAAACCGTTGATTAGGCAAGTCATATTAACCCAGTTAAGTGCACAAAAAGGTACACCTCACAAGTAATCTAAGAAATATGCAAACAACATTGAAAACAGAAAAGATATACATCAAAATGGAACTTTGGTTTTGAGTAGTTTGATCACAGAGATTTTTATTTCCTATTTTATATTTTCCCTAAATTTTGTTCAGTAAATATGTGTTACTTTTAAAAGATAAGTTATTTTTAAAAGAAATACCAATTTCTGCCTCAATAACTGATACATATTTAACTTTTTTTGAAATTTTTTTTGGTGAAAAGAATCGGGCACAATCATATTCTGGCTACTAAGAGTAGAGACTGATAAGTTTCTGGAGAGCAATTTCACAGGAAGTACCAAAACTCATAAAAAATCCACTTCTAGGGACTGACCCAAAAGAAATGAGAACATATGTTCACACGATGTCTTGTGGGCAAATGTTCAGCCAGCACAATTCATAGTAGCCAAAGAAAGTGGAAGTAGTATCAATGATCTGATGACTGAATAAAAAAAACACGGCGTCACCCCTGTAACGGAGTACTATGTATGCGGCAATAAAAGGAACGCACTCTAGGGGCGCCTGGGTAGCACAGCGGTTAAGCGTCTGCCTTCGGCTCAGGGCGTGATCCCGGCGTTCTGGGATTGAGCCCCACATCAGGCTCCTCCGCTAGGAGCCTGCTTCTTCCTCTCCCACTCCCCCTGCTTGTGTTCCCTCTCTCGCTGGCTGTCTCTATCTCTGTCAAATAAATAAAATCTTTAAAAAAAAAAAAAAAAAAAGGAACGCACTCCGGGTACATACGACAGGATGGACGAACCTTGAAAACTAAGGGGAAAAAGCCAGACACAAAAGTCCATCTACTATATGATCCCAACAAAATGTCCAGACAAGGAAGTGGATTCGTGATTGCACGTGGACACAAGGGAGCTTTCTGGGGTAATGGAAATGTTCTAAAACTGGGATCGTGGGGGATATTTCCACAAATCTGTCAGTTTACTACAAATCATTAAATTGTACACTTAAAATGAGTGAATGTTAAGGGATATAAAGTCATACTTCAGTAAAGCTATGAAAAATTAAAAAACAAAAAACAAAACAACAAAAAAAACAACATCAGAAAGCTTGGCCTAGTAACGCAATTTCCAGGAATTAATTCTAAGAAAAAAAATGTATATATAAACATTTGTGTATAACAATATTCATGAGCATAACCCATTATCTAAGTCAAAGAAAACTTAATATCCAACCAAATAATATTTACATAGAAGTTTATCACAACTACAGAATAAAGTACTGGCCACTAACTACAATTTCTTTTTCTGAAACAGTACGTACAGCCTTCACTGATCTCACTCTGTATGACACATCGCGCACCGCAGTACAAACACATAAGCCGATCTTAACACAGGGTAGTGCTCTAGACACCACTGGCGGTCGGTCACAGGGTTTTCCTCAGTAGAGTCTGATCACAGGAAGATGTAATAACATATTACGTGGAAATGACGAGATCACAAAACCGCACGCACACTTGGTCCCAATGCCAAAGAAGAGACTCGTACACAGGATACACCTCAACACATTCACAGTGATTATGTCCCGTGGCAGAACCGAAGGCGAGTTCTATCTTCTTAGCACTCTTCTCTATATTTCAAACTTTGACAATGAAAGTGCATCACTTTTACATTAGGAGGCGAGCCCTGTTTTCACTCTCACTTTAGACTCCTGCGTGGTAAACGGTATCTTTTCTGATAGTTTCAGAGGAGCTGGAAGTGAGCGCCCAGATTCTGGGGATGCTGACCTACTCTCTGGATGACCCAGCTCCCCACCTCCTACCATTTAGCGCCTCCACCAAGAAAGTAAGCAAAGAGAGAAAAGGCGTGCTGAATACCTCATCAGTGCTGCTGCAGCAACGTGCCGCACCCTGGGGTCCTCGTCCCCGAGCAGATGGATGACGACATCATGCAGCACTCGTTCTTGCAGTTTTAAAAGCTTCAGAGAGAAGGATAACAAAAATTGATATGTCTGTCTTTAACCCAATTTCAGGTAAGATATTTTGGAAGGCCAATGAGGAAGAACTCATGATCACTAGTCTTAAATTCATACACACAATCATGACTGTCACGACCTGAATCGCAGAGTCCGTCTAGAACAGAGCGCACTCAGAGGAGACCCACAGCCCTGGGAAAGCGCAACTCCTGGAAGTTACGACGCGGCCTCACAAAAATGAAGTGCTTACCCCTGTGTAATGATGGGCCCCTCTGTGCAGGTTTTCTGCTTTTGCCTCCAAAAAGCTCACCAACCTAACAAAAGAACATTTTTAACACGAAACAATTTAGTGACTCCACAGACATCCACCGTCGGCCTGCACGACCCTGACAGACAGGACACAGAAAAAGGCGGCTCTGGAGGGGGCTGGTCCAGCCGCCCAGGAAGGCCGGCGAGGGAGCACTTCCTCAGACCCACAGAAGGACGAAGGTTTTTAAGTAAGTAGACTTCACATTCCTCTCCTCATTTCAGATCAGTAAACCGTTTTCTTCAAAATAAATACCAAGATCTATTACTGCGAAAGACTCCAAGTGGCCTCAGAGTGAGCTCAGCCACCAGGGAAGGTGAGGGCGGACTGTGGGGAGGGGCCGCACTGCCTCGGGCAGATTCCCCCCCCCCACCCCAGGGTCCTTCCCAGCGGGTGGAGCTGAGAGCAACCCCTCGTTCACAGAGATGTTCTGAGGGAGAAAGAAACTAACCACAACAACTCAGGGCACTAGCCCTGGGCCTGGCACATAACAAGCACTTTATAATAGTGGCTTAAAAAACACCCAAATGCCTGGATAATAAAAGAAATTTCCCCTTCTAAAAGAAAGCACTAAAAGAAAACATCTTAAACCAAACTTACTCTTAGAAAATGAAAAAGGCATCAAGTTATTTTTTAATTGCAATGAAGTACAGACGGCCGTCTGACCTAAGTTCAGTATAATGAGGAGGACATTCCTTTTGTACATACAAGCAGGAGTGATGCCAAGTCCAAGCGCTCTTATTCCCACCATCCAGAATGCTCAGATGACTGAGAACACCAGAAAGATCTACTCCTCCGCCCGTATTTTAAAATCCCAAGCACAGAGCAAGCTGAGGAGGAAACCAGCATCAGCTCTCCATGCTGCCCAGATTCCCAACTCACAGGTTACTTGAAGACCACCACGAATCAGTACTTGGTGACTGACCCAGGCCTTTCAATTCCTGGTTCAAACTCCCGAGCTGCTTTGGTTTACGGACCTCACGAACCTGATTCATCACTTACCTAAAGTCAATCTCTGCAAGAGTTTCCAAAAGCTCCGTCCTCACCAGCCAGTAGGAACTATCCCTCAGGGTCAGCACGTCGGTGATCAGCTGTAGTCCCAGCTCACTATAGCTACTGCTGCAGAGACTCATGACACAGTGCTGGAAGACAAGGCCACCGTGGGACGGCGTCGGGGTCAGCCCCGGCCGTCGCTGCCTCCTGACAGTTATGACATCACGCCTCCACACACCCATTTCCTCTTCTTCTAACCACAGCAGGGATGCTGCACTTGTCCCACATCTCTCAGAAATGTCGTTAACTCTAGTTTAAAACTAAATGTGTCCCTTCCACATCACTTTCTTTCTTCCTCCTGCTGTTGTCTTGGTCGTGGCCTCTACTCCCAGACACCAATCCTCGACCATGGATCAGGGCTAAACCACTCCATTCTAAAACCAGTCTCAGACCCGGGGCTGACAGGGGACCCATGCCCTTTGCTACGCGCCATGTACTCCGCGGCCCCCCGCGACGGCACAGCCCCTGTGGCTGCGCCCTTCCCGCCCCTCCACGCACACACGGGCACTTCCACACAGCGGACGCGAGCGGACTCGGGGCCAGCAACCCGCTGTGCTCCCGGAGAGACAGACCGACTGAAATAACATTTCGAACTAAGGAACAATTCTGGCCATGAAATTTTGAAAAGGGAAGGTATCCTATTCATTTGACAATTGTTGGGTTTTGGCTTTGATTTTTACTGGTTAATCTTTACTCTTGTTGATTGGCCAGCTGAGATTTACAGACCAGCTGATCTACAAAGGTTCACGCCGCCACGTAAAGGCTGGAGGCGCTGCAGGGACACAACACAGAGGTCACTAAATAATCTCGCGGCTCCCCTTGACTCAGTGCTCTATGGCCTGAGAGCGCCGGTGGTGTTTAATTCAACAGGTTTTAGTCTTCATGCTGGCACAGTATATTTCTAAACAGACCCTTGAGAAAAAGGAACATTTCGAACAAACACTCTGAGTATTGAAATACACTGTACTAAACAAACCTTTACTGGTTATGCTTTCTTTCTGCAGCGGACTGGTGGACACATACATGTTTACTATTGTTTATAGCTTCAGAATGTCTAGGACTACTTAGTATTGAGCCCAATTTTAATTATAACAATGGTAAAATCTCCACCAATCAAAGAATTCATTTCCACAAAAGATTATGCTTACCCTCACAGCTGTACAAGCCAACTTGCAAGTCACAGAAGATTCATCCTTCAAAGTTTTCTGCAGCAAAGGAATGCAGTCCGCCAGAGAAAATGTATTTCCTGACCAGAAGAGCAAACAGCAAGTGCCTTTACGTAAACTTGAACTTGGGAATTCTACCTAGAAAATACACTGAAAACTCCGCCGTTACCTGTCAGGGCCCTGACGGTGCCCATCCAGTCTCCCACTTGGAAGCGGGACCTGCTGAGGATGGAGGAGATGAGGGTCCCACACAGAACGGCCGTGGCTCCTCTGACCTGGGGGTCTCCGTGATCGATGTAGCTCAGGATGTCTGACACGTACTGCTCCTCTGCAGAGATAAATTGCCCGGCCACTGTACAAGCCCCTACCATCAACTTTCTAATTCAGAATAAAAGCTTCATTCTCAGGAGAGAGAAAAAAAAAAAGGTGGGGGGACAATCCAAATCTAGAAGAGACTTGAATATAGCCATGAGTGGTAGAAAAAAATACTATGGGGTTTAAGGATTCTAGATTCATCATAGCCTTGATATCACTTCAACACAATAGATGTTCTGGATTATAATTCCAGGTTGCCAGCCAATAATCAAAATTCCAAGATTTCACTTCAAAAAAAAAAAAAAGATTAGAGAAACTCAAACTAGTCCACACTTACCTAATACGAATTCAAAAACACAAGTGTGTCCCCTCGCCCACAGAAAGGGAGAGAACGCGGGAGGGTAATTTTAGAAGGGCGCTTCCTCCCCCATTTACTCCAACATGAGAGTGTGTCCCAGAGCCTGTGCTACAGGAGCCTGGATCTGCTGCTGCTCGTCTCGGGTCCCACTTGTCTGAGTGTGAACATCTGGCCTGGCTGAGTGTGACCCAAAGCAATTTTGATTATACACAATTTGTGCCTTTGGTATAAATCCAATATGTATGTAAAGTGGCCCTTATGTTCCCACATACCTACTGTGTCGTCATGTGTGTTTAAACTAAACAACACATCTACAGGGAGCCCAAAACGCGAAAAACACTACCATTTATGTGTTTTACATGGAGCTACAGCAAAGTTCAAAAATAACACAAATTAACTCAAAAAACATATCACTCTAAACTAAAACAGCCAAGATGGCTTGAAACAGTTTTTTTTGAAGTAACGATTAAACACGAGGGATGAGCCGTGACCTTGTAACATACCAGGGTACTCCACGGTGTCAAGAGGTACTTTATAAAGTTTGCTGAAGAAAGATTCAGGATGAAGGGCCACAGCAGCTCCCACACAGCTGAGTGCCAGCGCCTTCACACTGACCCTCACGTCCCTGTCCGGAACCAACACTGCAAGGAAACCACCGTGGTCACCTTCAAAGCAGTAAACATTTAGTTTCCACAGAAACAAAACTAGACCCAGTAACCCAGCTCCCCCAACATCCCCGCTCTTCTCCCATCAGTCAGTGAAAACTGCCACTCACCCCAGACTCTACTCCCTCCCTCTGCTATGGCAATGAGGCGCGAATCAGTCACCAAGTTGACCTTGAGACCTAGGTATTTCCTTCAGCTCTGTACCTGACTCTCTATACTTACCATTTTTTTCCCCGGTCAGCAAAAACGAAGCAGACAGAAGGCGGACACAGTGCACAAGAGGGACAGAATCATCATCAGTAGACTGTCCTATGTCACCTTTGATCCGGCAAGGCTACAGCAAAGAAAGTAACACTTGTTCATCTTAGAATCAAGGAACCAATACATTCACTCAGTAGTGTGCTCAACAAACAGAACTGGAACAGCATTTATGCCACATGCTGGGGACACAGAGATGCCCATCTTTGTCACACACAAGACTGGCCTCACAGATCACAGTGGAGTAGAGTCAGAGTGGTCAGAGGCAGCTAGGCCACAGGGTCAAGTGGGTGGTGGCAGGGATGAGCTCAGTGTGCAGGGAGGGCACGCTGGAGAGAAGGCAACTGGGAGCTGGCACTCAGGAAAGGCGGCTCGGGAAAGGACAGCATAAGCCACCATCTACAGGACAAGCGCAAGCTATTTAGGCACAGGCAAGAGCCCTGCGAATGCCCAGAGCTAAGAGGGAACAGACCTGGCTGGAGTGGGACCTGGAAGGAGGTGTGGGGGCTGCAGGACGACTGAACATCTACAGAGGGACTAAGTACAAAACTGTTTCCTGCCCTAAAGGAATTTTTTTTTTTAAGATTTTATTTATTTGTCAGAGAGTGAGCACAAGCAGGGGGAGTGGTAGAGGCAAAAGGAGAAGCAGGCTCCCTGTTGAGCAAGGAGCTCAATGCGGGACTCGATCCCAGGACCCTGGGATCATGACCTGAGCCGAAGGCAGACATACGAATGACCAGTAAGCACATGAAAAGATGTCCCACATCACTCACCATTAGGGAAATGCAAGTCAAAACCAAATGATATACAACCTCACTCCCAGTAGGATGACTACTCTCGAAAAAGACCAGAAAATGACAAGCCCTGGCGAGGATGTGGGGAAACCGGAACCCTGTGCACGGCTGGTGGGATCGCAGGCTGGTGCGGCTGGTGCAGCTGCTGTGGAAAACGGTGCGAGGGGTCCTCAGAAAAACCTACAACTGGAACTACCATAGGACCCTGAAATTCCACTTCTGGGTGTATATCCAAGAGAACGGAGAGCAGGGTTTGAAGAGACGCCTGTGCCCTCACGTTCACAGCAGCATCATTCCCAGCAGCCAAAAGGCAGAAGTAACCCAAGTGTCCATCATCAGATGAACAGGAAAAGAAAATGGGGTCCACCTGCACAGTGCGATACTCTTCAGTGTCAGCGAATCCTGTCAGGGAATCCTGACACCTGTTACAACATGGATGAACCCTGAGGACATTACACCCAGCGAAATACGCCAGTCACAAAAGAACAAATACCACGTGGTTCCACCTGTACGCGCTTCCTAGAATAGTCACAGCCACAGAGACACAAAGTAGATGGTGGGAGCCAGGGGCTGGGAGGAGGGAGCAATGGGGAGTTAGAGGTTAATGCGGACAGAGTTTCAATCTGGGAAGAGGAAAAGAGTTCTGGAGATGGAGGGTGGTGATGGCCGCACGATGTGAATGCACTTATGCCACTGAGCTACCCACTTCGCAACAGTTACGATGGCGAACTTTCTATGTATTTTACCACCATAAACAAACAAATGCATAATTCAATGAATAAAACCAAGAAATGCTGTCAGACAGTGGAAGACCATCAAATGAATGGCCCAAGAAATCAGGTGAAGTAGCAATCAGTGTGAGACAGAGCTGTCTGGGAAGGACTCTCAAGGGGGCAGAACTTCAGGCAATTCTCCAGGATCTGGGTTGTACCCGGAGAGGCAGAAAAGAAGAGCACACCTAGGAAGGGGTCACTATTTAAGGCGAAAGAGCTGAGCAGAAGCTCAGAGATGGGAAAACTAGAAGCAAGGCACGCGGACAGCAGCCACAGTGATCTCAAACACTCACACGAGCTCAGAATGCCGAGTGGCCTCATGCCTAAATATCTCACCTTGTTTTCTTGATCTCCTGGCTCAGCAGCTTCATCTCTGGAGACAAATTTATCTACACTGCTGTCAGAGGGCTGCCTGCTGTGGCCCATGCTTTTCAATAAATGTGCTTGCTGAAGGGCTTCAAAATCAGAGAAATCGAGATTGAGTGACAAGTTTCCAATTAAAAAAACCAGTATTCATATTTATACAAAGTCCACATGAAAGTACAGGATTTAGATCAAGAACAAGGACAGTCATTCCTCAACTGACCTTCCTCATTCGTTATTTACAACTCCGAAGACAAAGCTACCCAAAGATTTCTTCTTGGAAGCTAAGGTAAAACTGAGACTGTCAGGGCTGAGAACAAGACCAGTCCACACCGCACTGCTGAAGTCCACATACCAACTGAAGAGTTTCTGAACGCATCTGCGTCTTCATCCGGGTGAATGCCCGTGGCTTCCTCATCCTCGTCCTGCGGCTGTCCGATCTGCACCCCCGAATACTGGCTGTCGGCACCATCTAACACCTGCATGGTTCGAGAGGGGCTGGTGAGGGCTCTGAAGGGACATCACCACGGGACAGGCTCTCCAACATGGAAAGGCAAAGGCAGAAATCACATGGACCACATCTCACGTACTCACACAAAGGTCATTTCCTGAAATGCACGGAGAGGCATGCGTGTCAATGATCAAGCTTCATGGGTCACACACGGATCACACACGGATCACACACTGCTACATTAGGAAAAGCTTAACAACTACAAAAATGCCAAAGAAATTCCAATCTGAAAATTTCTCTTTGTGATGTTAAAAACAAAATCTAAACAAAAATCTTTTATCTTTATAAGCAAACTTTACAGTTAAGTCAACAATGAGGAAAATCTTTTAGACAAACACCTAACACTACACTAGGTTAGCTTCTAAACTGCTAGGACTAAATCAACTAAGTTTTGGACACAATATATCCTACACTTGGCCGCAAACTTGGATTATGATTCCATATTGCAAAATTTTTCACATTCACTTGAAATCCCATGTAATTTACCTGAAAAACTGAGTGATGGAACCTCAATACACTAGCAATAACTGAAATAAATTCTGTATCATTTTTAAAAAGTCATTCCAAATCCTTAGGCTTAAATAAAAAACATCAAGCCACATGTTCAAAATCAACCAAGAAAGCCATGGTTTCCTTCACTCTCCCAATCAGTTTACCAAAACAACCTTATCTCATTTAAAAATAGATATGTATTAAAACAAGAAATTTCACCATTAAAAAAACAATACTTTCTGAATATTTTACTACACCCCAGGCAGGATCAAAAAACACTTTATATGTATCATCTCCCTTAATCTCCCTAAGTCTTAGAGCGCAAGCACTGTTACCCTCAGTTTGTGAATAAGAAAACTGAGGCAAGAAGGGACACAAGTGCTCCAGGTTACACGGCTAGGAAATGGCCAAGCCAAAACTCTCAACCTGGTGGCTCCCGGCAGCAGCCCCGTAGCGACCACACTGGGCTGTCTCATGAGGAAATCCCCTATCCCCTTGTTTCTTTTTCTCTATGGCACTCATCACCATCTGACTACGTATTTGTTTATTGACTGATTGATTAATGGCTTATGATCTGCCCCCCACACACATGCACACACTCTAGACTAGGCAGGGGTAGTTAAGCCATGGCCTAATGACCAAACCTGGCCCCCCACCTGTTTTTGTAAATAAAGTTTTATTGGAATGCTAGTTCGTTTACATAGAGTCAATGGCTGCTTTCACATCACAGCAGCAGAGAGGAGCAACAGAGGCTGTATGGCTTGCAAAGCCAAAGATCTTTGCTGTCCGGCCCAATATGGAAGGAGTCTCATGACTCCTACTCTAGAACATTAGCTTCGTGTGAGCAGTTTTGTATGTTGTGCCCTCTGCTTCATCCCCAGGTTGTGAACAATCCCTGGAACTTAACAGGCGCTCAATACACTTGTTCAGCAAATAATTAATGATTACATAACAGACATGGAAGCATCTCATAAACCAGAAAAGAACTCCACCAATGTGGGAATTATCCAGGGAAGATGTTCATTCTCTACAGGCCAGAGAGACCTGCAGAGGCCCCGTTCCCAGCACTGTTATCCAGTGAACAACGGGGTAATTTCAAAAGACTGAAAGTTTTCAGAATTTCCTATGGCCTTTCATTCCTATTTCTAACAAACCCACCAGAAATCATCCATTGTAAAGAGGCAAGATACCCCACGGAACCTGGCGCAATAAACACACAGCAGAATCTCCCCCCACACACTTAACCAGCAGCACTTTCCCTAACCTTCTCCTCTCTCTGCATACTGGCCAGAACTTGCTCACCCTTTCCTTACTTAAAATCCCTTTCCCACTGTTCCAATTATTTGCCCTATCCTTCTGCAGGTCTTCCAGTTAAAACCCCAACTGTGAGCCCACCTCTCTACCTGTAAATCCACGTGGCCATCAGAAATGGAATCCACGTGGCCACTTAACAACTGCTCAATAGGGACGTGCAAGTATTTTATCTCATGATTTGTCATTCAATGCTTCTGCATTCATCCACGTAAAAAACCAAACACCAAACCAAAACAAATACGTTCTTAATAAAATCTATTCAATAGTAGCAGAACACTTAATAGTACAAATTGTTTTTTAAAAAACAGAGTGTTAAACTCCATATCACTTTTACCAAACTTGGTGATCAGACCTTCCTTAAGGTGCTTCCTGTCCAGTAGCTCAGGGACCAGAAATACTTAAACCCATGCTCTACAAGACCGGATATGTTGTAGAAGGTTTTGAAAAGCCAAAAAATGTTAAACTAATACACAATATTAATGTTTTTAATTACAGTGCATTAAGACCACAGATCTGTTAACAGACAGGCTCCTTACGGATTTTTTAAATAATGATTTAACCTGTGCCAGAAAGTTCTTAAAGAATTTAAAATGCATTCAATTTTAGCAAAGTTCATATCATCAACTAATTTCTGACCTCCATGTTCAACACAAATGACACTTGGCCATTTCCTTCAGGAAGGGTCTCAGATGGGGTTGAACTCCCCGTTAATGACCTGAGCTAGTGACTGCTCTCTTATTAGCAAGTTAGATGGGGAGAGGGAAATAAGAAGGAGGGTCTAGGTCTGGGCCTGCAGGTGACAGCCCTCTCCACCCACGTACAATTTCAGAACTGTCTGAAGGGGTCACGGCTGAATCAGGCCCCTCGGTGGTGGTCTGGGAGCTGTCGCTGACTGGGGAGGAGGCCTGGGTGCCATCGTTCAGGTCCATGGCCGGGTCGGACGGGACGGCACTGATCTGGCTAGAGCTGTGGCTCAAGATGTCCTCCTCGTCCCCGTCGGTGGCAGCACTGGCCAGGTCACAGCCGGTCAGATCCGCCGAGTCTGGCTGCAGGGTGTGCTGTGACCGGGGCTGCTCGGTGATGATGTCGTGCCCCACGGAGTCGGTGGCTGAACTGGCAGAGCCAGGAGTGGAGACCCCGGAAGAGGCGGCCAGCTCGCCACCAATCTCACCCTTGACTGAGGCTGAAGACAAAGAAACACTCATTCTTCAAAGGGCCAGGAAAAACGTTCAACAGGGAACCAAATGCTTACAAAATACCCCAAAATTCACTGTCACCAATGTTTTAACTGCAAAAAATCGCAAAATACAGTGAAAATATGAACTAGTAAATTTCAAAAACAAGACAAGAGTGCATCCTTCAAACACTACTAAAATTGTTTTACTGTATTCTTGACTTACCTTTTACTCTATTACCATGTCATAGTCATAAAATAAGGATTATCAGATGTTTTTTAAATGCTATCTATGAATATTCTCAAATGGCATTTCACTGTAAAAACTGAAGTATGTTCAGCACCAACAGCACTTCAAGTCCTTGAGCAACTGCTCCAGCCTCAGCTTGGAGCAGCACAGAAGGACCCTGCGAGCCACAGGCAGCCGGGTCGGGCACAAGCCCCAGGGCACTCTCGCTCAGCAGGTCGCGCTCAGAGATGATGGAAAGTCACCATCTCTCTGACGTGGGCTCTCCTTCTCCCCAGACCCTGTCCAAGAGCTCCAAGCAGCCAGTCCTACCTGCTATAGGGCACATCTGCAGCACGTTTTCCTAGTTTCATTTTTAAATTCTCATTAAAACAGCCACACACTACATAAAAATCACTACAAAAAGATCGACACGAAGGTGTCAGCAGTGTCCCGCCTAGAGACACTGGGTCAGTGAGCACCTGAGCTTTGTTATGTTGCAGAGGCTGTAGTTCTGTTGTTTTTCTTTTTTTACTTTTGTAATTAAAAAAAAAAACAAAAAACACATACGATTTCTGTTTTATAAAAGTAAGTGAATAAATAAATAACCCCCACCAGAATTATTCAGATTTTCCTTCCCATATACTGCAGTCTTATTTTCACTTGTCTAAAATATTCTTTTGGATAGGATTATACAGTCCAAACCACTTTCATTTAATCCAATTATCAGCATATTAATCAATACTTCACTTTCATAAAGTGAATAAAGAATCTGTAAAGAAATGTAAATTTCTTTCAAAGTTAAGCTCTCCACAAATTTTAATCCCACTTTCCCCTCACAACCCATGTAATTCATGAGACACTTACCTACCATCCCTACTGCATAAGAAGACTTATGCTCAGGGAGTATAAACCTAATTTTAAAAGAACCTAAACCAAGGAAAACAGCAAATATTTGATGCAAGGAAACACACTCACATGTTTCAAAGTAAATGTTCTAAAAATAGCGTGAATTAGGGACCACTTGAGCAAGCTGGCTTCACGCTGTCCCCAGGAGCACAGCCCTTCACGAGGGGCAGGAGAGGGGCCAGGAGAAAGGCAGGAGGGGGACACCACTGCCCCTCCCTGAGAGCTACCTGCAAAGGCGGGGCTGCTGCCCTCCGACCTGGACTCAGAGTCGTCCTCCAAGGCTGCTGCTTCTCCAAAAAGCACTTTCCCTAAGAAATGAGATAGCAAGAGTCCTTCAGCTTGCTACAGGAAGGACTCTAAAAATCAAACAGATGTACATTCTAAGCAGAAAATATAAGCATATTTATTTCACTCTCTCATATGGTATATAAAGTATTTTACACCTCTAGTGTGGTAAACACCAAGAATGCCAAGACACTATATTTACATATTATTAACATTCATACACCTGTACAGCACAAAGTTACAAGCAACGATTCTCAAACTGTAACACCAAGTATTTTAATAATTAATAAGTACTTACTGACTTAAATCTGTATTGATGTTGAATAACTTATATCACATTTGATCTTAAAGATTGTAAGCTATGGCTAGAACCAATTCTATCAGCCCTTAGGACATTCACTCGTATCTTCAACAACAATCAGGGCATACGCATAACCGCGGAGCACCTGAAACCACTGTAACGCCGCATGTTAGCCAACTGGAACCAAAATAAAACCTTAAAAACAGAAAGAGTTCATACACAGAACTGTCACCTTAAAGGTCACTTCTACTCTGTTCTCCTTTAAGCCACCAGACTCTATGGCTGATAATCAGAACCTGAGCACTGTCTCATCTGGGAGGATGGAATAATAGTTCATCTTCTGCAAAGTTGTAAAAATATATTTCACAGTTCTTGGTTTCCAAATTATATTAATTTATTTTATATTGATTAAAAAAAAGGAAAAGTCTCAACATGATTTACCTGGACTAATTAAATTATTATGGTTACATTACACATAAAGGTCACTAAATGGCACTCTAGAAATAATTATTGGCAATTTCCAATGTCTAACTTCACTACCTTTCAAGGAATAGGTCATAGGTGTGACAACTTCCAGAAATCTGTACTGATATGACATCAAAGGGGGGAAAAAGGCAAAGAAAAAGCAAAGGAAACCCAAAATCTAGATAAAATTAACAGCAACTTGGCGTATCTAAGGAACAGGGTTGTTCCTTACAGAAGAAGTGGCTGACCCCAAGAAAGCAAGTAGAGTCCCCCTGCTCATGGGGGGTTGATGAGAGCAGTCTCCATCCTGAGAATCAGGGTTTGCCCCCCTGACCCAAGGAGCCCTCCCCAAGGGGTGCAAGGTCCCAGCTGCCGCCAGAAGGGCTGCCAGGCCGCCACACCAGCCCCTGCCCTCATCCCACATTCCACATCAACTCTGCTATTCTCTCTCTCAGATTTGCAGATCTCACATGGAGAAAAAAAGGATTTCTGCAACAAAATAACAAAAAAAGCTTAAAAACTGCAGCTCTCAATGAAAAAGGAAAACAAAACAAAAAACCACTAAAAACACAAAAAAAGATATTGAGGACATACCAGCTTCCTACCCAGAAGGAACAGCTCATCTCAATGGCGGACCGCCCAGGAAGGCGGCTAAGCAACGAGGCCCCTCAGCCATCTGCCTGCACGGTCCCTTCCTGCTTCAGGAACAGAGAGACCGACTTTGCCTGGAAGCTGGTGGCCTTCAAACCACCTCAGCGTTTCACCAAAATCTCCCACTTGGTTAAGTATACTGCACTATGACCGCCCAAATATGATGGGTTCTAGGTTCTAGGAAATGTTTACTTAACCCCAATCAAGGCTAGAATATTAGTCCTGTTAAGGTCCCATTCAGTACTAGAAGTAATACTAGGCATTAGGCTCACAAACCCTCAACTCATGACTCAAAAAAATATTTGTATGTTGTATATCGATTATACCTCAATAAGTTCTTAAAACGACTCGTCTTTTAAGATTTCAAAATAGAAAATGGTAGCACTTCTTTCCTATGGAAATCCAGACCGGAAAAGAAAATAATTGGTGTGGTAAAGTGTTCGTGTGTACCAAAACTATCCAATTAGAGATCACAAACACTTTAAAAATAAATTGTTACCAGAATGTTCTGGCATGTACAAAGCTAAATGTGGCTGAAAAATTACCATCAGCCCAAATTAACCAAATAATTAACCAAACATCATTCCTGACTAATGCTACACAAAATTCATAGGAAAGGTGAGTTACCTTTATAAAATTTAACAGTCTCTAAGGCAGGGACAGGCAAACTAGGGCAGGCCTATTTCTGTAAATCCAGTTTCACGAAGGAAGCCACAGCCATTAGCTAAGCATTGCCCGTGGCTGCCTTCTGCCACCAGACAGAGCCAAATAGAGAGGAGGCAGGAAGGCCCACAAGACTAAAACAGGTCCTTTACAGAAAAAGTTTGCTGACCCCTGACCTAAAGCATTAGAAATTTATGACAAAGCCATTTTGATATACGAGCAATTTTCAAAAGCCACCCTACAGAACCGTTCGGGCCCAGTTACATTTATACATACAATTGCTCTGTGGAGAAGAGGCAGCCACACAGTCGAAGGCATTACAGAAACACAGAAAAGGCAGTGACACTCAACAGGAGACGCTCATTTCTGAAATAATCACCTTTTTGTTTTCTTGAAAGGACAGGGCTGCATGAAGAACCCCCTCCAGCTGTAAATCACAGAAAATGACAGATGAAAGTAAGGTAACAAGCTGCTAATAAAATGCAGAAGGCATTTGAAAATCTTCAAACTGCGTGATTCAACTTTAAAACTACACAGTGTGTGAACGTATTTCCACAAGCAGTGCTTAAACACCACAGTGCAACACCTGAATCCTGACACACGAAAATCACACCAACTCCAGGACACAGTTCTAAAGATACAACCTAAAATGTCAAAGAAGTGCAAATAAAGTGCATTTAAAAAGTTAAATTAAAAACATTAGAAATCTCAGATTGCTTGGTCAACTATTAATCAAATATAAATTTTCATTAGTCATTAGTGTCTCCAGCAAGTATTTGTATGGCATGCATTCCACAGAGAAAAGGATTCTGGAGTACACAGGATGTGGACAGGCACATCCTCATTTTCTGCTTGCGGTTCGGGCAAACATTTATGTTCAAACAAGGCAGCGGTGACACCTCCAGTCAAACCCTCTAGGTTGTCAACGCTGCTAAGTCAAGGCCATGCAGTGTGTGCGCTGTACTAAATCAGCCCGGGGGAGGCCTGGAGTCCGCCGAGACCACGGAAGCCTCCTCTGTGCCAAATCTAATTCTAAAGGCCGCGCCTCAGGGGTCCCATGTACTCCAGCTCTCAAGGGGCTGGAGGAAAACCAGTGATCAGCTAATAGGGCAGCACCCCGTGGAGGGATGAGGGCCCAATCCCCCAAAGCATAAAGATGAGCAGTGGCAGGGTAGAGGAAGAGGTGTCCTAGAGTCAGTGAGGACAGCAAAAAAGGGCCTCAAGGGCAGAAAGGAACTCTAAAATCCCTACAAGGACCTGAAGATCCCCAACTGTGGCCAGCGGCACGAGGGTCCTGCAAATAGCTTCCCTCAAGTTTTCATTTCACGGTGGGCGAGATGCCATGGGGAGGCAGCCGAGTCAGAGCGGAGAAGCCAGCCTCAGATGCAGGCCTCATTTTGTCACCTAACCTTGCCACACTTCCATCCTCCAGGCTACAGACGAGCTTTCTGAGGAGCTGAGCGCGCCCTGCCCGGCACAGTGCCGGCCCCAGATTCCACGAGGGAGCCGGCACAGCCCAGGTCCTCTGGCGGGAACATACCTAGCAGCTCCACGATACTGCCGCTGCGGCTCCGGCAGCCGGGCTGGCGGTGCACGGCGGCGAGGGGCCCGCCTCCCGGCGTGCTCAGGGCCTGCAGGAGCTCAGGCGGGGGCGTCCTGAACAGCTGCTGCAGGAGTTCCAGCGCCCCGGTCACAGCATTGTGGTCTTGGTGCTGAGTATAGTGCAAGGTCAGTTCATACACCTGGAAACAGAAGTACAGGTATTATCGCCATGGTTTTTAAAATGTGTCCGAGGGCTCATGGTCTTAGAGTCTTATGTGAGCAAAATTTGTGTCTCAGTTTCTGCCTCCAGAAATTCCTCCATCACATCCACCAATGGGGTCACGGCTTGCATGAGGTCTTCCAAATTCCTGTGACTTTGTCCACTGTGAGATGAATTCCTTACAAATAAGGAGAGCACCCCCGCAAGCACAGCAGCATACTACTGAAGACCACCATCTGCCTAACTGATGATGAGGAAACAGAGAATAAAGCTCACGGACGTGGCAAGTACAGCTGGTCTCCTACACGGTATGCAAGAAACACTACCCTGAGCACCACGGAAAAGTTTCCCAACATACTGAAGGCATGTCAGATTTTACTAGTGCTTTTAATACTATATTATGTTATATGAACACAAGGAATGCACTTTCTCCTTGTATTTTTTTACTTTTTATCTTATTTTACTTTAAGATTTTATTTACTTATGTGAGAGACAGAGAGGGAGAGAGTGCACAGGTGGGAAGGGCAGAAGGAAAGGAAGCAGCAGTCTCCCCACTGAGCGGGAGCCCAACGCAGGGCTCGATCCCAGGACTCCAGGATCATACCCTGAGCTGAAGGCAGATGCTTAACAGAGTGATCCACCCAGGTGCCCCTTATCTTATTTTTTTTTTAGTAGTCTCTACACCCAGGGTGGGGCTTGAACTCATGACTCTGAGATCAAGAGTCGCGTGCTCTTCAGACTGAGACTGAGCCAGCCAGGCGCCCATCTTTTTCCATCTCATTAGCATTGCCCAATAATATACTAAGCACCCAGTTAGAATTGAATTTCAGATAAACAAATAATTTTGCGGCATAACTACGTCCTGTGCAATTTCAGGCATTCNTGCACCACAAAATTATTCATGATTTCTCTGCAATTCAAATTTAACTGGCACCCTCTGTAAGTTTATTAAGTTCGGCAGCCCTACCTTTAGTATCATAAAACTAATACACACGTAAAAACAACAAGAGACAGTATAGAAGGGTATAAAATAAAGTCTCCGAGGCAGCTTCTTTTAACCTTTATGCCTCGTTCTTCTGAAGGTGGCCCTCTAACTACAGGAGCTGCAGGTCTGCAGCCACAGTCCATAGGCCGATCTGGCCTAACACCTGTTTCTCTGCACAGTGTTCTCGGCGCGCAGTCACATCCGTGCATTGCCTGTGGCTGCTTTCCTGCAGTACCGTATAGCTCAGCAGTTGGCCCACTACAGGAAAGGCTGCTGCGCCCCGCTCTGGATCTTCCCCCAGCACCCCTGCTAGTCTACGAGAAGCCCTGAGCCCTTCTCAGGACCCACACCGGTGCCCGTGTGCATATGCATGCTCACGTGATGCACGTGCCTCGTGCTCACTCTTCAGACTGGGCAGAGGCTGTAGTCTCTGTCTATGAAACCTCACCCAACTCCCTGTGTCCGGTCAAATCCCACTCACCCATCAGCATCAGCTCCTGACCAAGCTTCTCCAGCATGCCTCCCTGACCCTGGTCAGGCAGGGGCTCCCCACTTCGTACTCCTAGAGCACCCCGCACCCACCACCTCACCACGCCATTTAGTGATTGTTTGCTTGCTTCTCCCAGTAGACCAATGGTCTCCAATATTTCTTGACTAAGCAGACTTTTCTTAAACCATCAGAAGAAAATTCTGAGTATGTGATCCCAATACTCATGTATTTATTTTAAAATATTATAGGGGCGCCTGGGTGGCTCAGCAGGTTAGGCGTCTGCCTTCAGCTCAGGTCATGATCCTGGGGTCCTGGGATCGAGCCCCACATCAGGCTCCCTGCTCAACGGGGAGTCTACTTCTCCCTCTCCCTCTGCCCCTCCCACCCCCAGTGCTCTATCGCCTGATCTCTTTCTCTCAAATAAATAAATAAAATCTTTTTTAAAAATATTATATAAGTACTATAGAACTCAGATATCGTGTACATTATAAAATGTACACTAAATCCTACAAGACTCTAGCTTGTAACCAATTTATAGGAAATACAAAGTAAAAGAAGCATGTTAATTTACACGATGGGGGGGCAAGTAACACATCTGCCAGGAGTTCCACAGGACGACCTGTTTCTCCAACAAGTGAACCCCAACCTTACTTGCACACTGATTCCAGAAGAGGAGAGTAACACCTGACAGAGGGCGAATGGGTATTTGATGTTCAGGAAATGTTCCTTTTTTTAAATGTGACAATGGCATTGTCATTAAATTTTAAAAACAAAGATGAGTTCTCACCTACAGGAATACATATCAGAATACTTACAGATAAATTGATAAGATGACTGGGATTTGCTTCAAAATAATACAAAAAGAGAGGAGGAAGTGGGATTATAAGTGAACCAACACTGGCCCTGAGTTGACGATTATCAACACAAGTTATAATTACTGAAGGCTGTTTTTAATGCTATTCTGTCTACTGTTGTACGTCTGCACATCTCCATAATAAAAAGTAAAACAAGCAAGCAAGGTAAGGATAAAATAACCTATTTTTTAAATGTATTACTACCATTAGAACACCTGTTTTACTCACTAAAACATCCAGTAATGGTTTTTCGTGAGGGCAATATAATTAAGTGCCATATTTGATGAGAACCCCATTGCTTGTATTCTGTGGTTCAGCTGAAGGGCAGCTGGTTGGAGCAGAACAGTCAACTCCCAGAGATTTCTTAGAGCCCACTCCTGCTCGGTTACCCCTCATCCACCTGCACTCCCAGGGTCTCACCACACACCAGCAAGGATTCTAAGCACTTTGCAAATATCACCTGACTCAGTGCTTAAATCATTAAATCTTCTTTAATTCATGATTTCTTTTTTTTTATGGAAACTTTTATAATAATTTTTTATTATGTTATGTTAGTCACCATACGGTATATCCTTAGTTTTTGATGTAGTGTTCCATGATTCATTATTTGCGTATAACACCCAGTGCACCATGCAATACATGCCCTCCTTAATACCCATCACTGGCCTATCCCAGTCCCCCACCCCAATTCATGATTTCTATGCAAGAATTACTTTAAGCCACCTACAGTTTTGTACTCTACAAAATTTAGGCAAAGGACACAACTCATAAGTCCACTTGACCAAAATACCTATGAACTACAATGTCACCAATACAGAAAACAAAAAACAGAGCCAAGGCACCCTCTCAGGATCCTAGAGTGTGTGTCTAAACTCCTGCATGTGCCATGTGACCAACTGATGTACAGAAAGGGTAAGGCCTTCAGTAGCATCCGGTACATTCAATTTGGTAAAAACACTAACATTTTAAGCCAAGTTCACAAAATCCAATTGCTTAAAATGCAGCCGTACTGTTTCAAGGTTAAGAAAATCACCTGGATGAACAGGCTACAAAGAAATGAAGTCTATCACTGAAGTCGGATGCAGATCACATTGGATTAGAACGTAGACGGGGTTTCTCTGTCTTGGAAAGAGAAGCTTTAACGTACTGTTCCTATACTCCAACGGACTGTGTCCCTAACTCCCTGGGTATATACACTACTGCGCCAGACCGCAGGTTCCAGGGGCAGAGACCACACCCAAAATGCTCACCAATGTATCCCGAGCACCTGTCCTGGTGCCCAGCACACAGTGGGTGCTCAATGCTTACCGAACAGATGAACACACCTCATGAGTCCTGGTTTTACAAATAGGGTAAGAGCATTCTCTGTGCCAGGCAGGAGCCTAAGGGGCGTATGTAATATTCTCGGTAACCTTACGAGAGATTACCTTCATTGTACTCTGATGTCCTTGCCATCCAGAGGTCACATAGTTAGGGGTGGTGACCCAGGATCTGAACCAGGTGATCCAGCTGCAAAGACCAAGCTCGTAACCCTCGGTTCTGCCATTTCTCTTCCAAATGTTGGATTCTTCGAATGTCCGTCATTTATGAACCAGCACCAGAGTAAACCATGGGGCTCCTACCTGGATGAGCTGCTCTGTCGAGGGGGAGACTTCCAGTTCTTTCCGTGTCACCCCAAAGCTGCCTTTCAGGCTCGTGTCCTTGACCTGCTGCTGCAGCAAGGGGACCAGGTACCTCAACGTGAGCAGCACTCCAAGAATCAGGAGGGTGGAGTGTTCACCCTCAACAGGGACCAGCAAGCCTGTAAGGGAGCAATGAGGTCTCTTAACATCATCTGCTGGGGGATTCAGGGCTTAATTTGTTTAAAAGAAGAGACCCAGAGAGGAACCGTGTTATGAAGTTGGCAGTGAGGGATAAAGATGGCACACACACTACTGTGGGAAAATATACAGGTATCTCATCTAAAGGCCAAAATCCAGGAGAGACTTTAAAGGGTAACCTTCACATCCTTAGCTGAGCAAGGCCCGTTAGAGTGAGTTTGGCTGCATCTGAATGCCAGGCAGTCTTTTATACCAAATATCCATATGCCCTCCTCAGCCCCTGCTTGTGCTGATTTCCATAAACAACTCCACACACAGGAGAAACCGTCAGCAGAGAACCTGCAAGGATCCCAGGCTCCACTTCTGGCCTCGGGGACTCACCACACTCAGAGCCCACACGGACAGCTATGCAGTCTGCCACACAAGGGCCAGGCTGAGGGAGGCGGGTGGGGCTGCACACTGCCTCACACCCACCGCCTGCTAGCTATCCTCGGGCACAGGGGCGCGTACACTCCTGCACAGAGAAGGCTCCTTGTCCCAATCGTCACAACACCCAACATGGGCGCATGGCAACCTCAACACAGTTCCCATTCACTAGTCAGCCAGCACCAAAGGGCCTGGGCTGGGAGCTAAGGGATTGCCTGATTTTAAAGAACTTAAAAGATGTGTCTCGGGTAAATGCTAGAGACCCCAGCACACCATGGGGAAAATCACTCACGACTACCTCTTACCTAAGAGCACATTTAGTAGCCAGCTGTAAAAGTACTGCGTCCTTCTCGAGTGCTGGCAGATGCTCACTGCTGAGCCAGCTGCCGTCCGCCGAATGGTCGGGGAGCTTGACTTCAGATTCGCTATGAAAGCCTTTAATAGAACCTAGGGCAGCAAAAATCCAAGTCGATAAAAGACAAAACTCCTATGAAGCTTATCATGTTATTTCATAAAATTACTCCAAATTCTTACAGAGTATAGGTTATAAACCACTGGACTTTCCTACAGTTAAGTAAAAACGCCCCAAATTTGGGATATTCCACAGCAGTTTGCAGAAGTAGTCTATTTACTTCCTCACTGTAAGGAAGAAAGTATCTATGTCCTCGACCAAGAGTGAAACCCTGAGCTTCTAGAAACGTGTACCCACAGCATTTGGGTACAGGGTCAGTAAACGACATCACGTAAAATAAAGACAGTAAAGAAAAAACCTCGAATAATGAAGTGAAGGAGAAAAGTGTAGTAGGCAACTACAGCCACGTCCTAGCCTGACGGCTTGCAGACGGGCTGCTAATGCCACTAAAAGAGGCTCTCAGGTCTGGAGAGCATGCGAATGAGCTGAATCGTACCGCATAGCGCCCACAAGTGTTTTCCTAAGGAGAGAAGAAGACCCTGTCACAGAACCTCCAGGATAACCCAAAGGAGAGCATGCTAGCATTCCAACGATGGGCATTTAAGTCTTTTTATTTTTTTAAAGATTTTATTTATTTATTTAACAGAGATAGAGACAGCCAGCGAGAGAGGGAACACAAGCAGGGGGAGTGGGAGAGGAAGAAGCAGGCTCATAGTGGAGGAGCGTGATGTGGGGCTCGATCCCATAACGCCGGGATCACACCCTGAGCCAAAGGCAGACGCTTAACCGCTGTGCCACCCAGGCGCCCCTGGGCGTTTAAGTCTTAACAAAACTATCCAAAGAATGTAAAGGCATGGGGGCGCCTGGGTGGCTCAGCTGGTTGAGCACCCAACTCTTGGTTTCAGCTTAGGTCGTGATCTCCTCGTCGGGAGATCGAGCCCCCATATCGGGCTCCCTGCTCATCAGGGAGTCTGCTTCTCTCTCTCCCTCTGCTCTGCCCCCCCATCGTGCACTCTCACCCCCCACCATAAATAAATCAAGAAAGAAAGAAAGAAAGAAAGAAAGAAAGAAAGAAAGAAAGAAAGAAAGAAAGAAAGAAAGAAAGAAAGAAAGAAAGAAAGAAAGAAAAAGAAAGGAGAAAGAAAGCTAAAAGAAAGGTGTGACCATCTAGCTTCCTGAGTTTGGGAACTAGCTTACGTAAGAACACCGATTTCCATCACTCTAAACCCCACTCAGAGCAATGACTTGGTCCCAGTTGCTGTTCAACATGCACTGAGCAAAGCTATCTGGGCCAGGGACACCGTTAGGGCCCCACCACGGAGGCGTGAGCCCAGGCAAACGAGCAGCACATTAACAGACTAGCATCTGACTCATAAAAAAGCTCCTTCCTCACAGTGTGGTTAGCATCAACTGGTTCTCAGAGGTCCATCAATTCCTGGTGAATTTATAGACTAGATGTCTGGAACCAGAGAGGCAGAGGACCAGACCCTCAGCCCCAGGTGTCCCCGTGGTTTGTGGTCTCCAGTTCCTCCTGCAGACAGCACCAGGAGAACCCAGTCAACTTATCTCAGACAAACCTTCTTAACTCTGAGAAAAGGTAGTGGTACCTTAAAGTAACTCATCTGAGTGAAAACACATATACATACATCATTGAACTAGTACGAATCATTCCATATCAGTCCACACTTACAAGCACAGTGAAAGCGGAGCATTATTATAAAGAGTGAGCCCACGGTGAACTTCAATAGTTTGGAATACTAAAATCAAATCTCAGAGTTTGAGGGGGCCTTCCCAGGTCCAAATCCCACAATGTTGAGAAGGCCCTGGAGAAGGCAGCTGGCAGGAGGTCCCCAGACCACGTGTAAGCTCTTTGCATAATGGGGAGGAAGTGGCTAGATTTTAGGGCAGACAGCTCCACTTTTCAATAAATGTGTAGGACACATTTTTAAGAGTACTTCAAAAGATGCAAAACTATTCAACTTTAGAGTCAAGAGTACTGTAGGGGATGGAAACAGAAATTAAAATCAAAATACGACACCAGGGCACAATCACGAGAACGGCTAAACTTGAAAGGGCCCGCGGCAGTGGGGTCCAGGAGGAGGCAGAGCCGCTGGGGCTCTCGCTCGCCACGGACGCTGGCGTGAGCAGGAGCGGACACTCGACAGAGCTTTTTAGCAGCGTCTACCGAAGGTGAAATACATGTCTTTACAACCCAGCAACCCCCGTTCTAGGATCCACAACGGTGGGCTGTACCTGTGCTCCAAACGACACACGCAAGAGTGGGCACAGCAGCAGCGCTCACCACGGCTACAAAGTAGAAACGGCTGGATGCTCTGCTGTAATAAATGGTAAGCCGTGGCGTGTTCACACAGTGGCGTGCCCCACAAGTATAAAAACTGTGTGAATTCACACCGACGACATGAGAGAGTCTCACCGACTTCATACGCAGCAACAAACAACAAAACCAGACAGAAAGAATGCACCGCTCTACAGACGTCAAATTTAAGAACAGCCCCATGGCTTCAGAAGCCAGGTCAGCGGTCACTGCAGGGAGGAGAGGGGAGCAGTGACAGGGGGCGGGCATGAGGGGCTCCCAGGAGCTGGTAATGTTCTACATCACTTTGTGATGGTTCCCCAAGGGGCACAGCAGTAACTGCTGTGCTGCCCTGTGTGTGCACGACACGTGAGTCTCGGTGTGACAGGTCATCCCAAGAATGAAAACACACCTGAGGTGAGACTTCAGAGCAAACGTGTTACGCTGCATGTGTGAACGAACCTCTGACACCCAGACACTCCCTTAAAACCACATGCACAAGTTTTAAAAAGCACTGACTTACAAGGACAAAAAGAACAGGACAGGGACAAGAGCAGACGAGAGGTGTCCACAAATTCTGCAAGCTAGAAAGTAAACAAGTGCTGACTGCCTACCTTGCGGCCCACGGGAAGACACTCGCAGGTAAGCTTTTTTGGGAGTTGGGGGTGGAGGATCTGAAGGCCACTAACAAAAGCCAAGTTCACTGAAGCCACAAAACTGCAAGAACAGCTTGGGCTTGGGGGACCCCAGAGACCTCTGAAAGCAGCCTGTCTGCCCCTGTGTGCGCTGCCGGCCACTCAGCCCGGGGGCAGCCCAGGACATAGTCTTCGCTTCCCACCCCACAAAGACTGGGGCATAATTTCCAGAGATGTCAGCATAGCCAACGTCAGACATGAGGTACAGACAGAAAACAGAGAAATGAAGAAAAAGTGTGCATTCTGACCGGTGAGACTGTTGGCCCCATCTATCCCAGGATCCCAGGACAAATGCAGCCAGGCTTGCCTCTCCAACGGAGAATGAGGAACTTTCCTCTAGGGATACTGACCGCCTCAAGAGGAAAAGACTTACTGAGACTGACAGTGGGAAAGGAGACTCAGCATCCACCACCTCAGGAAACCCGCCACAGGACAGACCCTGCCACACACTTGCTTCCAACAAGCTTTTAGAGTCTCACTCAAATGGACAACTGCCAACATAAAAGTGAAAGACCAGGAAAGAGAACAGAGGAAGTCAGAAGAAAGAGACAATGCAGAAGTCAAAGAAAGTTCTCAAGAAAACTGTAATCAATATCCTCAGAAGAGAAGGAGTGTATTCACAAAGCAAGAAGAGGATGCCATAAAACATAAACATTCTGAACACAAGAAGGAGCTCTTAGAAATTAAATATACAACAGCAGGAACAAAAACTCAACAGAAGGGTTTGGGATAGACATCTAGAAAGTACAGAAAAAAAGAAAAGGAAAACAGAAATAAAACATAACACAAATTCCATCACAACAAGGGAGTATGCCTACAAAGGCAAAGACATGGCATCTAGAAATCAGGCATCCAACAGGAGAGCAGCAAAAAAAAATTCCTAGGAGGACAGCAAAGAAGTCCTCAGACCTAAAGAGTATCTGGAACAGACTGGGGTAAACAGCTGGAGAATTCTAGGACAGAGGACCCCAGTGGAGAAAACGGACCCAATAAACTATCTGTCATGTCGAGAATTGCATTAAGACACATTTTACAAAGCCGTTGGAAGGTATGAGAAGACATAAACGACCAAAGAATAAAAAGCAAAATAATAAAGAGGCAATTATTAACTCCCAAAAAACCAAAAAGTTCAACAAAGAAATAGAATCCAAGGACAGACCATAACTAGTTGTGACTATTACTTGGGCATGATAATGTCACACTGAATACTGATATAACTACACTAAGAAGATGAGAGCCAGGTTAGTGCTAAGTTTATCTTTCATAGTAAAAACAAAACAAAACAAAAAACTAGGAGCACATTGCTATAATACACATGCTATAGAGCATGCTATCTAGAAATGTAGAGGGAAATATCAAAAGAAACACTAACAAAGGACTGACCCACAAAGAGGAGGAAGTTAAGAATCTATAATCTTCAGACTATGTGGCAGGGTCACAATTTCTTGACAATAAAAACAAAACATGACCGTGGGTGGGGAGGTTGCTTGTTTTGTTTGTTGAGGCACAGAACAAACAGGAAGGCAAGTGGTCCCCACTGGCTACAAGGCCATCATCGGTGGGCTTTCTCTTGCCTACACTCCTGGGACAGTCACCTCTCCCAAGCTAGGTTAAAGAGTCAATCTAATACACCAAAAATCAATCTGTTCTGGAAATCACCTTTTGAATTTACATCTATATACCCTCTCCCTACTTGACTCTTCACCGCATAAGAAAGTGGAAATAGAAAGAAGCTCTTAGTGTGCCTCAAAATAATTAAAAAGGTTTTCATCTAAATCATTAAGCACAGTATAACTCAAGAAACACTCTTGAATGACTGCCTGTCCAAAAGCCCTAACTGCCCACAAGACTCATTCATGTTTGTGACTTGAGGTAATAATCATACCTTAATTTCATTGTCATTTGCAAAATTGCCAAAAGAAGCCATAATTTTGGGTACAGCTGCAGCCAAGGTCTCCTGAACAGATTCCTCAGGTCTCTTGCTTATTCGAGTCAGGCAAGGCAAAAGGTTTACCAAGTAAGGCCTGCATATGTGAAAGGAACAGGAGTTATTCTTCCAGGTCTACTTTAGTGAGAAATATAAGCAATTATTTAGTACCTGTTAGGGAAGACCCAGTTTTTATATGCAAAACAGTCCTTAACAGAAAGGAGACAAACCTCGGCAAAAAGAACAGGAGGGCTAAATGCAGACCAAGTTCAAATGCTGGGAGACAATCATCATTCATTTCCCCTATGATCACAGAGGACTCTCAAAAGCTTGTTTTAAAAATTGTCTGTAGTAAATTATAACAGTAAAATACCCATATTAAAAATTAGAAAATAATAGATAAGAAAACATCAATTAAAAAAAGAAATGAAAAAGTTTTCTTGAAAGGGAGCATTATGAGGAAATATTTTTAAGTGTTCAAACTAAACAAGGCCTTAGAGATAAGACCTGGCCCTCCAGAGACGAAGTGCAGACAGTGCAGGATGCAGGAGAAGCCAGTCACTGGGCAGAAGGCTGAACTCACATAAGTAACCTCAACACACACAGGACTAACATGACAGGCGCTTTCTCGTGGCAGAGATAAGCAGGTATACACCTCGGACTATAGCAGAAAAGCTAGGCTGCCTTAAGGAGATGACGATTTTGCCGGAAAAAAAATAAAACAGGCATGACAAGCAAGAGAAACCTGCCTGACTTTTTGAAGAAGCAAAACCAGGCCAATGAGTCAACTGAGAGTGTCTGAGATGATGGTGGCCACTGGAGGAAAGATCTCCCTGGGTAAGGAGTCTGGATTTTATCTCAACAGCTCTGGGAAATGAGTAAAAAGTTTAAGTAAGGGAATGAGATGACCCATCACATTTTTTAAGGTCACTCTGGCTGCTATGTGGAGAACTCGGGGTGTGTTGCTTCAGAAGCATAACAAAATCTTCAAAATAAGGGCAGGAAAAGAGAAAGGTCCTGTAAAAAGAAATTTCCTTAGTGATGTATTCTACAGCAGCCACAGAAGATTCTCATTAAACTCAAACTAAGTGGGATAAATCACTGTAGCCTATTAACAGTGAGCGTTTTTCAGCCCCTGCATCAGTTCCTCAGGGACACAGCCAAGGGTCTACGGATATCAGTTTTGCCGGTTCAGAAAGAAGGCACAGATGAAAACTAGGGTCTTCTGATTCTCAATCCGTTAAGGACAGACTGTTCGCAGCAGTCAGGCTTTATTCACAGTTCAACAGTCACAGTTTGAACTCACGTGAAACCCAAAGGCATATTTTCCTATAAGCAACGATGAGACTGGTTCTCAACCTTCGACCATGTGACAAGTATCTTTTCAGCAACCGGCACGTGCAGACACGGTTCTCAGGGCCAGGCTGTAGCAGAGGACAGACAGGGAAGACCCCCGCTGTCCTGGGGTGCACAGCTCTGTCTCTTGGGGGGGGGGGCTGACAGAAAATGAACAAGCACACTGATAGTGTCCCCACGTATTTCTGAAAGTGAGAAGTGCTACGAGAGGAACACCAGTCAAGAAACACCGACCACGACTTGGAGGGCAGAGGCGGACAGCATTAGACAGAGCTTGGGGAAGACCTCTGAGCCAGTGACACCGGAGCCGAGAGGGAAAGAGGCCACAGGAGCTGGCTCCCATCAATTGACAGTAGTAATAATCCAGAGCGCACAACTTACCTGCACTTCTGAGGCCGGACCAGGTGAGCCAGCTCAGCAAACCTCCACAGGGCGGCGCGCAGGCTGCGGGGAGCACCGTTCTGAGTGGGTTGAGAGCGGCAAGTTACATTTAAAAGCCAGGGACGCTACTCCAAAAGGACTTCATAGAAACAAGAGCATTTATGTGATCGTTTATTTCTACGTTTAGACACAAGGCCACGTAAACGCGTAATGGCTGCAGAAGCGTCACGGTCTCGGGGCTTCAATTACAAAGACGGAAAACTTAATTCCCATCCCATTTCATAAATAATGAAGAGGAACCCCATGAAGGAAAATAAAGCAGTGAAGTCTACTCTACCAGCAGCATTTCCGTCTAACACTCCCACTTAGTAAATAAAAGATAAGATCTCACATACACTCGTCAATCCAGGGAAGTAATATCATTTGCTCAATAACAGAAAATCAAAGCCTACCTTTTTTATTTCCTTATAGAGTTCTAACTGTAACCTCGGAAGACTGGAGTCCATCAGCGCCTGCAACAAAACACAAGAGAACTGTTCCCGAAGACTCATTCTACCAGCCTGGGAGAAAACTGAAAGGCAACTAAAATTTCAACTTGGGGGCAAAGTGGAATATAGCAGCACCTAAACTAAGAACCTGCTCGTTACGAAAGACGCACATATAGACAGGAAGCCACTGAATACACTAGACACAGGTCGCTCACTTGAACAAAACATAGAAGGGAAAGAACTTAACTCGACATACAATCAAATACCACATAACACTGAAATCCAACGGTAGGTGGTTCAAATTCATTCTAATGCTCTTATGTTAAACCTTTAATATTCGATGAGAGGAGAAAACAACTGCAAGCTTTCCTTCTTCATGGAAGCGCACACAGCCAGATGACTCAATATTAACAATGGCCTGACGTCTGTGGTGCCAGCAGTGCAGTGAGCGTACTTGTAAGGCCAGAGCCCCTCGCTCCGGTGGGCAGAAAGGCTCCGTCCTTTGTGACGCTCCCAGCCCCCCTCCGTGACTCAGAGCCCGCAGCCAGCGAGGAGCCTCATGCTCCTTACAACACCTTCCTTGCCCCCATCCCTGCTCACTTATGGGCCAAACCGAAACTAACGGCCTCCGGGCCAACTTCAACCCCGTAAGAACGGCCGAGGGCAACCACCACTAGCGGCACCAAGTCCACGTTACAGAGGGCTTCTCGAGATGGCAGGAAGGGAGATGGAAGGTTCCTGGCCCTCACTCTCGACCGTGGGAACCCTCCCCTCTGAAATGGTACTGCCAATGGCCTGTCCATCAAGAAGAGAGGAAGGACGTCACGAAGCCTCAAACCAAGTTTCTTTCATGTGATGTAGAGCATATGATGTCTACCACCCGAGTGGCTCTTAGTAAAACTCACATGGATCCACCTACTGGTTCAGTGAGCTTGAAAGTCAAAAGCAGAGTCACGTTTGGGGAGCTTCTGAAGTATCTCAGAAATTTGTAAATCCTAACTCTTGCATTTCAGTTTGTACTAAATCCTTAAGCAAGCACACCAAAACAAACAAAAATATATTAAGATGCTACTTTACAAATAAAACCAAAAGCCACATTCAAGTTTTACTTCACTTTGTTTTATGAACTAATCTCAAACTTACTTTATAACGAGAAAACTACCCTCAAACCCCTAATAATAGCACAGAATCGGGGTTCCCAGTCACTGGGTGATGGCAATCCCACTGCTCCCTACTCCTGAATCCCTTCCTCACCAAAGTGGACACACCCGATCAGCTGCCAAATCGAGCCCATGACAGCCCACCTCTGCCTCCTCACTCATGCTCTGAGGGCCACCGTCCTGGCTCAGACCTCTCCCCCCCAGGCCTGAACTACCCCACCTCCCACACAGATTATCCGTATGCACATCTTTCTCCAAGGCAGGCTGCACACTGTCACCAGGTTACTCTTCCTAAATAAAGCATTCCGCTGACCACATCAAAAATCTTTGACACCTCCTCACTGTTCACCAAATAAGGGACGAATCCCCTGAACTGACCCTCAATGCCCCACTCGGAGGGCCACCCTCCTCTAAGCCTGTAGAGGCTTCCTGGAGCCCCGGAGAGGCAGGGTGTTGCAGTGGTTAAGAGGGCCCCTAATCTCCTCACTCACCTACTAGCCACCACCTCCAGGAAGTCTTCTCTGCCTCCCCAGACAGAAGACATCTCAGTCTCCGGAGTGCCATGACGACACGCCAACGTCCCTCAGAACTTAGAGTGTGCCACATATTGAGCGATTTCTGTATGAATTGTGCTTCCCCACCTGAGACTGTAAATTACATGAGGCAGGAGCACACTGTCAGGCTGAGTCAGAGCCCCACTGCATTTTCCTATATAAATGAAAAGCAACACGTCCCATTTGCTTGGGCCATGAGTCTGGTCTCATCAGAAGCATACAACAACACCCGACAGAAGACAAAAGTCCAGGAGTGGCTTCCAGGTGACCATATCTGTGTTCCTGCCCCTCCCTGACATCCGAGCCAAGGGCCCACACTCTCCCAAGCTTGTCCTTCCTCTGCTACAACGAAAGCAAATCTAGCCAGACCCTGATCTGGCTCCAGCCTGCTGAACCTGAAGAGTAGAGCATCTGAGGAAGCACAGATCTGAGTGCAGCCAAACGCCACCATGTCCACCTTCACGCAGAAAAAGAGGCTGAGACTGACTTCATCTTCACATCCGGGGCCATAACAGGAGAAGCTAGAATCTCTGCACTGGGAGGTCTGACACAGGGGAAATAGGACAGGAGATGGCCAGAAAGACAACCCAGCATTAGGTTACAACCCAGGGTCACCGCTGACAACCACCGCACATACACTAAGCTATTCAGTCCAGCAGTTCTTGGAAACAGGTCACTAAAGAAGACAGGCTTAAAAACAAAGCCTACATATCCAATGGCCAACATCAGAGCAATAAATAAACGTCATTATTAATAAGAATACTTCTTACCACTTGGAGGACCAGTGAGTGGCCAGGATGGTGCTAAGCACGTCATCAACTTTGATCCTCACACATGCACTCACACACACACCACCAAACTCTGACTGACTCCCTTTGTAGGTAAGGAAACTGAGGCTCACAGAATTAAATACACTTTCCAAAGCTGTTCAGTTAGTAGGGGACAGAGGCAAGATTCAAACACAGGTCTCCTTCACTCCAAAATCCATGTATGCTCTATCTGTCTGGCAGGGTGCCTCGATCTCACGTAGTGGGAGGGGGCTGATTCACTTCCTAAGGAACGCTGGGCCCGTGAAGGAGAAAGGAAGGATAACTGCTTGGCCAATGTAAAATGTGACCGTTCTCCAGAGAAAGCCCTGAGAAGGACTCCAAAGAACAGTTCTGTTTATCGAGATCCTAACGAGAAGGGAAATACTCAACTTATCTATGTTAGCTTGTAGTCCTTGGTTTACCCAGCCAAGCGAGGATTACTAGGAAAAGAGCCTGCAAGGAAAATGAAGAGATGTAGGCTCTTCTCCAAGACTTATCTAAATTTCATTGGTGGAATTGGAAGCAGTAGGGGAAAAAAAAATAAGAAAACTAGAAAGGTCCAATAAACAAGGATCCCCGCAGAGAAAGAAACAAGGAGAAAACGATTCCGGAGAGACCTGCAGCGCTAACCACAATGCCAGCACACCGACAGCGGGAGCGCTGAGTCTGCACACACAACCCAAAAGGTCCAGTCATCAAAGGTGACCTAGAAGAAGGTGACCAGGATGGCTTGGGGACACAAAGTAGAAGGGCAGAATGAGAAAAACAAGGGTAGTTTTCTAACACATTAAGAATTATGGAAGAAGGACTTTTATCTTCAAGGGCAGCAGAAAACAGGAGCTTAAAAAGCTCTGGTGATCTTGGCCACAAAGTCGGCCTCAGAAAGCAGCAGCGGAAGAAGATGGTGTCCTCTCTCCGCCCCCCAGCTCGCCTGTGGCCCAAGCACTTTGACTTT
This sequence comes from Ursus maritimus, assembly GCF_017311325.1. Classification (NCBI taxonomy): domain Eukaryota; kingdom Metazoa; phylum Chordata; class Mammalia; order Carnivora; family Ursidae; genus Ursus; species Ursus maritimus. The sequence continues at coordinate 80,152,211 of NW_024426996.1, forward strand.
CTGGTTCTGCCGTCCTTTCCTGGGAACTCCTTCCGCCCAGCCCCACCACTGACCCCAGCCAGCCCGTTACAGAAGTCACATCTTCTGAGCAGGCCTCCACAGGGGCAGGGAAAGGAAAGGAAGAGAGGCTAGAGACACCATAGGGAAACCACAGATGGATTCCATTTACCCGTCCCCTGCCTTCCCAGGGCCTCGAGACTGCTCCAGGCTCTGCCCAAACAAAAGTTGGTGCCTTAGTGACGTTTTCGCCAAGAACAGCCAGTGGCCACCAGCATGGCCACCTGTGACCTACGCACTGCACAGGCTTCAGGGTGGACCACTGCCTTCTGACTGAGCAGGGGTAGCAAGCGCACGGGCAGATACGAGAGCACCACCCAAGCACACATCAAATGAAACAAGCGCAAACATCCAGAGGGACTGGGCCGCTCACTACAGAAGAAAGTAAAGTTACAGCTTCTTCTCTCAGCCACAAGTCCTGCTCAGAGAGCGCTCTTACTTTTATGACTCTGTTGAGGCACTCGTCAGCCACCATCCGGACATCCGACTCTGCGTCATCACTGCACAGCAGAAAAAGTTCCATAGCAATGCCCAGAAGTTTCTGAAATTCTGGAGAATTTCTAAATAAAAAAAAACAGAGAGAGACTGTCACAGCCAAGAGGAACCTACGAAGACATGACACTGAAATGCAAGGAGCTATCTGGTATCCTATATGGGATTCTGGAACAGAAAAACAACATTACGCAAAAATGAAGGTTACATTAATATTGATTCATTAATTGTGAAAAACATTCCACAGTAATGTAAGATGCTAATAATTGGGGTAGCTGGATATTGGGTACAGGGGAACTCTCTATACTGTCTTCACAATTTTTCTGTAAATCTAAAACTACTCTAAAATGTAAAAGTTTATTTTAAAAAAGAGATTGTACTTGCAAGACAAATTTCATTTTTTTAAAGGTTTCGTTAAAAAAATCTTGAAAGGAACTGTTTTATATGTAATGAAACTCAATTTTAAAAAAGAGGAAAAAAAGACACTGCTTCAGTCCCAGATAGCCATCTGCTCTCTGCCAGCAGGTTACTTTTACTCTTACTTACAATATGCTTGGAACCCTGGAGACAGTATACCAATATAACTTCTTCACTCCTTTTTATTTTATTTTATTTTTTTAAAGATTTTATTTATTTATTCGACAGAGATAGAGACAGCCAGCGAGAGAGGGAACACAAGCAGGGGGAGTGGGAGAGAAAGAAGCAGGCTCATAGCGGAAGAGCCTGATGTGGGGCTTGATCCCGTAACGCCGGGATCACGCCCTGAGCCGAAGGCAGACACTTAATCGCTGTGCCACCCAGGTGCCCCCTCTTCACTCCTTTTAAATCTTGCTTTCGATGTGTTCCAAAGCATAACCATATTGCACTGCAGACTACACATGATCACGGTCAGGCTACGGTTTTTGTTCCTCTAGCTCAGTCCTATAAAGACTAGAGTCTATGTAATGCTTGCCAGTGATTTTAAAACGTCTCACTGAGAGGGCCTATCTGGGCTGTCGCAGCCGAGTGGAGACAGGCCGGTGGGCCACATTCGAGGACTGCTTTCACAGCACTGTGAAGAACAGCAGCCAGCAATACGGCCCCTGTATAATGCTGTTATTTTTGAGACCTCAAAATCTGACTGCTATTTCATGATCTCAAGCAGGAATACTCTGAAATGGGGGTCCCTCTCCCTTTCCCGCTACATCCTAATTCCTACCAACGGTCAGAAGAACCACAAACCTAAGAGAAACCAAAGGACCACCTTAGCAACGATGGACAAATACAAGCAAGAAACAAAACACGCCACCCAGCAGCACGTCAGACCTCGTCCGAGTGGATCACAGCTGTGAGAAACGGGCTAAGCTGGAAAGGCCTCGCAGGAGCGGGCACAGCATTCGAATTCCGCCCCAAGCGGTGCTTCGCTACAGAAGTACAGTGTGAGCTACAGGGCTGATTTTATGCTTTCTAATGGGTACATTAAAAATAAAAAGAAACAGGTAAAATTAATTTTAAGAATATACTTCATTTAATCCAATATATCCAAAATATGATTATTTGAACATGTAATCAATAAGAAGAAATTATTGATATACATCACAATCTTTTTTACAGCACATCTCAATTCAAACACAAAATTTTCATCAGCAGTATGTTATCTGTGTTTAGACTTTATAAAACCCACAGATAAAGGTAGGTTCACTTGCAAGTAATAGATAAATAAGTTCTGAAGATCTAATGCATGACATAGTGACTGTAATCGATAACGCTGTATTATGAACCTCAAAGTTGCCTAGAGACCAGATCTTAACTGCTGTCAACACAGAAAAGAAACAAGAACTATGTGACTTGATAAAGTGGTCAGCTAACACCGCTGTGGCAATCACACTGCAGTGTGTACGCACATCAAACCAACACACTGCACACTGCAGACTTACAGCGTGACAGGTCAGCCATGTCTCGATTAAAAGAAAATAGTAGGTTCACATACCATTTCCAACCACGCTTAAAAGTTCTCCAATAACTAGACTGAATATTGATTTTTAAATTTTAATTTTATTAACAAAACAGCGGGCTAATGAGGTTACAGATTTCTTCCTGAGAGAGCTTTAGAAATGTGTCTTTCATGAAACCTGTCCATTTCACCTGAATTGTCGCGTTTACTGCATAGAGTTGTTCCTAATACTCCCTTATAATCCTGTTAATATCTACAGAACCCATAGTAAACTCGTCCCCCCCTCACTCCAGACACGGGTAATACATGACCTCGCTCCTTCTTGCCTGGTCGGTCAGTCTGATGAATCTTACAGACGCTCTCAGAGAACTCGCTTCCAGCTTTATTGAGCTTCTACAGACTTCTGTTTTCTGTCTCACTAACTTCTGCTCTCATCTTTATGTCCATTCTTCTGCTAAATTGGGGTTTCATCTGCGCTTGTTTATCACACTTCCTGAGGTGGCAGCAGAGGTCACTAATTTGAGACCTTTCGTTTTCTTCTACAACAGGCACCGAGTGCTACAACCCTCCCTCAGATACACTGCAGCAGCATACCGCAACTTCTGAAATCCTTTGTTTTTATTTTCGGTCAATTCAGAATACCTTCAGATTTCCCCTTTAACTTTCTCTGTGACCCCTGGGTCATGTGGAAATGTGCTACTTGTGTTCCAGACCATCTTTCTGTAACAGATTCCAATTTAATGCCGTCGAGATCAGACAGCACACTTGTATCAATCTGCTTACATTTAGAGACCTGTTGTATGGACCAGCATATGTTCTCTCGGCACGTGTGCTGTGAGCACTTGAGAAGAGCATGGCTTCTGCCGTTCTGGATGGAGCATCTGTAAATGCCGACCAGGCCACAGGGGTGGGTAGTGTTGTTCAAGCCTTCCAGACCCAGATTTTATGTCTGCTGCTCTAAAAATGTTTGAGAGAGGCTACTGAAAGCTGACTATAATTGTGGATTTCTCGTTTCTCCTTACAGTTCAATCAGGTTTTGCTTCATGTATTTCTGAAGCTCTGTACTTAGCTGCATAAACACTTAGGACCGTTATGCTCCCTTGATGAACTAATGCCTTTATCATTACAAAAGTGACCGTCCTATTTCTGGTAATAGCTTTTTCTTAGAAATCCAGCGCCTGATATTAACATAAGCACCCAGGCTTCCCTCTGATCAGTGCTAGCATGGTCAGCCTCTTTCTATTCTTTTACTTTTAAGCTAGTTGCGCCTTTCTACTTAAAATGGGTTTACTGTAGGCGGGATATACGAGGTCTTGTTTTTTCATCAGATCTGAAGAAACTTGTCTCTTACATTTAATGTCATTATTGACGTAAGCAGATTTAAATCTACTATCATACCATTTCTTTCCTTCTTACCCCAGGTGCTCTTTATTTGCCGTTTTCCCTCTTTCTGCCTTCTTTTGGATTGGGTATTTTTATTACTCCTTTTTTGGTTTATTAGCTACAACTCTTCGTTGTGCTTTCAAGTGCTGCCCTGTTTAGTATACATCTTTAATTTATCCCGGTCTGCCTTAACGCATTACACCACTTCACATACAGTGTGAGAAACTAACGACAGTACTGGGTTCGTTTCCTGGGGCTGCTGTAACAAACTACTAGAAACTGGGTTCTGAAAACCACAGGCGCTCGCCCTCCCGCAGCTCTGCAGCCAGAAGGCCAAAATCAGTATCACTGGGCCAAATATCAAGGTACTTCCCTCCAGAGACTCCAAAGGAGAAGGGCTCCTTGCCTCTTAGTGCGGTGGTGGCCAGCACCCCTCAGCCTGTGGCCGCCTCCCCCTGATCTCCAAGCCTGTCTCTGCTCCATCTTCACACTGCTGCCCACACACTTCTGTGTGTGTGTGTGCGTGTGTGAGAGATCTCCCTCTGCCTCCTTCTCATAAGGACACCTGTGGCTACATCTAGGGTTCCTCCCTGGAAAACTCAGGATAATCTCTCCATCTCATGACCCTTGACTTAATCATGTCTGGGAAGACCCTTTCCCTTCGAGTATATTTACATGGGATTTCAGGGATAAGGACCTGCTGTCTCTGGGGGCAGGGGCACTACTCGGCCGTTCGAACACAAGCTATTTCCAGCCTTTAGGCTAGTGTTGTCACACATTCTACTTCCACATGTCATAAAGCCCCAAAATACATGGTTATTAATTTTGCTGCAAGCAATCCACTAACTTTGAAGAGGTGAAAAATTAGGTGGCAAGTCTTCCAGGCACACGGCACAGCTACCATTCCCTGCTCTGCAGTCCTTGTGTGAGCCCAGACCCCTCTCTGATCTTACTTCCCTTCTACCGGAAACACTTCCTCTGCTATTTCTTAGAGTGGCTGCCTGCTGGATACAAACTGTTTCAGCTTTTGCGTGTGTGACAAAGTCTTTACTTCACCCCTGTTTTTGAGAGAGATGGGTACTGGCTATGCAGTCACACGGTGATTTCCCGCCACGACTTTACAAATGACGCCCTACTGACTGCAGGCGTGTATGGTTTCCAGCAAGAAATCTGCAGCCTCTCACCTTTGTTCAACGTAGCTCTTTTTACGGTCTTGTCTCCACGTAATACATTCCATCTTTTCTCTAGCTTCTCGAATACATAAAATAAAGTCACTGTTTTCATGGTTTTATACAAATTTTATCATCCATGCAATTTCTGAGTCATTTTCAACTGACTGCTACTAATTTTATTTTCCTGTTTACTTACACTCCTGAAAAGTTTTGACTGGACACCGGATCTCATAACTTTTACTTTTTTGGGCACTATGTACTTCTGAATTCCTATAAACACTCCTGAACTTTGCTCTGGGAAGCAATTATGTTCCATGAAAGAGTACGATCTTGGGTTTCACCTGTAAGCTTTATCAGGCAGGACCAGAATAACATCTTAGTTTGGGCTAAGTTAACCCCACCGTGAGGGCAAACCCTTCTGTATACTCCAGCCAAGGCCCAGGAAAGACACTGTCCACTGTGGCTAGTGTGAACAGGAGCTCTTCCTGGACCAGTGTGAGTTCCAGCAGGTGTTCCTCCTGGTCCTTCTGGGTGATCCTATCCCAGCCCTAAGCTGTGTCCTCACAAGCACCTGCACTTCCATAGGAGCTGAAGACTCAAGGATCCCACCCTCCACAGGCCTCAGGGACCATTCTGTGCAGCTCTCCTCTTCGGTGTTCTCCCCAGTTGGCTGTAGCTGGCAGCTCTGTCTGTCTCCTCAACCACGCAACCCACGGCTCTGCCTGGGTTTCCCCTCCCCGCATGACTCCTTCCAGACAGTAACAGGGGGAAGTCATATGGCTCCCACACTAGTTTTCCATTTTTCGAGGACTGCTGTTATGCTTTGCCTGATGTCTTGAAAACCACTGTCACATATATTTTGTCCATTATCAATTGTCTTAGGCAGGAAAGTAAATCTGTCTTTGGTATTTATCTTGGCCAGAGTAAATATCTTTCTTGATATTTAAACTTAAGTTGTTAACATAGTGTTAATAAATTTTCTGGTCACAAATACACATACCTAACTATCATCTTTTATAAAGTTAACTAACATTCCCGTCTATAAATATATCTTACTTTTTTAATTCCCCAACTGATAAGTCATTAAGATTATTTTTAATTTTTTAATGGGATGAACAGCACTGCACTGACATCATCACACATTTCCCCGAGGATAACGTCCTCAGGTGAGACTGCCACAAAGATGACAATCTAAAGCTTGATATTTTGCCAAAGTGCCTTTTAAGAAGGTTGTATCAACTCTGACAAAAATCCTTAGTATTTCTTAATGTTTGTCAATTTGACAGATGGAAGCTATTCTTGTTTTTGTTTTAGTCTCTTTCCCCTGATGACTAGTAAATGTGAATATTTTCCCACAGGAAACAAAAAATACATGTCAGCTGTCAGGTTCACTGGCCCACACATATTTCTTACTTCCTGAGCCACCTGGTCATGTTCTTTGCTTACTTTCCTATGGCTGATAGTCTTTTCCTTAATGATTTACAATTGCTCTTTATACAGCTCTTAAACCTTTGATATATATGCTGTCAATACCATCCCCAAGTTGAATTTACTTTCAAGTTTGCTGAAGGCAGATTTTGACATACTGAACTATACGCCAGTCAAAACAGTATTTTCCTTTACATTTTTAGTCTTCTTCCACCTGAGATCAATTATCTTTTTCTAATAACAATTTCATTTTTTTATATTTAAGTAATTAACCTGACATTTACGTCTGTTTGCAACATGAGGCACAGACATAAATCTCCATGAGTCATTTGGTTCAATAACCCATCGCTTCACTACTGGTACAAAATGTGATCTTACCATAAATTCACACACACGGATGCACACATACACTCTTCTAACTTTCTATCCCCTATCTTCTTTAATGTCTAACAACTAATTTAATATTGTGTACATCACCTCTCACCATATTGCTGATGTTTCAGATTTTCCTTGCAACATTCATGTATTTATTCTTGCAGGTGAACAAGTTAAAAAATACCCCTACTAGAACTCTGATCAAGGCTATTTAAATTTATGGATCAATCTAGAGAAAATTCAGATTTATGATAAAAAGTCTTCCATTTAGGAAGGAAAGTAGTCCTCTATACCTTTCAGGAAAGCCAACAGCAGTCCACAAATTTTCTGCATTTTTCTTGTCAGTTCCTTGAAATTTTATATGTTGGTGCCACTGTGAATTGGATCTTGAATCCTGGTATTTCCCGACTGACCTACGCTAATATATGGAAAGCTATGGATTTCTCTATGTTTATTTTTACTCAACCACTTTATCAAGGTGCACACACTTAGAAAAGGGTTCCCAGGTAGTCCCAAGAGGAGACTTTTTAAAATCAAATCCCCAGACTACACCTGAACAGAAAATGTAAGTGTGTTTGGGAAAGAGGGCGGTGAGGTATCTTCATTACTGTATTTTTGACAAATTTTCTGGATGATCTTGACGCCCATCCATATTTAGGAACTAGGTTAGATGACCAAATTGGGAGCTGAAGTACACTAGTAGTCATAATACCCATGAAGTTTTAGATGACTTTCCACATTAAAAACTCCAGAAGTTACCACTGAAATAACCCCACTGGAGACAAGGTTAGTATATCACAGAAGCCTCAGAAATGTACCAAAGATTTAGTTATATTCAAGGAGAGATCACAGGAAATACCAGGTATAAAGAACATTTCATAAATAGAAAACTATCAATTTAAGCTCTACACTCTGAAATTCCTGCAAAGTATGGAAAGTATATTAAAACTAAATTGTTCTTTGATCTGATGACACCAAAGACGACCCCTCTGGCTCCATAAAATACCCCATCAACATGTCCCTCTGTAGAACAAGAAGTATGACCATCAGCATTACTCCATAAAACAGAAGAAATAGACCATTGTGAAAACCATTAACAGCTACTATTTCGATTTAAGATGGCAAACTGAGCCACAAACCAGTCCTAAGATATCCCAACATACTTTACTAATATGAAAATCTAAGCCGACATTCCATCAATTCCACTGAGAATGATGAAAGAAACTGAGTAAGTACAGAGCAGGAAACATTCCAAGTGGAAGAGAGTACGTCTCCTGGATCTGTAAGCTGTCACAGTGAAATGTTCCTGGAGTCCTGGAGGCTGCAGGTCAGATGAGCAGAACTCTGCCGTGGCAGCGACTGCTTGTCAGGGACTGAGGTCACGTCTCATGAGAGCAGTGACACCTGAAAGCTCTGAACAAGACCCTTCACAAGCGTACAGAGCTGTCGCTCCCATGTGGCTACAAACACATATGCAGCATCACCCAATCTCACAAGAGCCCTAAAAATCAGGACTCACCGTTCACAACTGCAGCAACAGAGACTGGAAGAAGTTAAACTTATGCAAAATCAGCTGGCTTATAAGGAGTAGAAATGGATTCAAACCTTTTTTTCCCTACTTTTATCATAGTGTTGTTTTCTACAATAGCATGCTAACTTAGAATTTTTATTTTCAGCACATACTCTCATTTGTTATTTCATTTGCTTCCCGCATTTCTACAAATTAGAAAAAGAAATCATCCACCACATTTCCCAAACGATGGAACAAGTTCAGCTAAAATGAATTATTATATGTGATATATTGCATATATCTGTGATCTAATATTATTATTCTAACTATTGTATTATTAGAGAGAGCTCTTTCCAGCTTCCAAGCAGGACAATAACATGAATTACTTGTTCTAAGAGAAAGAAAAGCAAGGAGAGAAGTATTTCACCCACATCCAGCCAGGTAACAGAATTCAGAAACCTCAGGCACATCTGTTTCCTACTCAGGCCCTAGAAACAGGCCTGAAATATTTACCATCCACAGCCACTAGGAACAGTGGTCAGAAAGACAGACAACCGAAAGCAAAGAGAATGAAGAGACTTAGCAAAGATATAAAAGAAGGTGACACGAGTTCACCCCAAAATAAAGATGAAGCAGGGAGACCGGCCTACAGTCAACGGGTCCCCAAGCGCAGGTGAGCAGGCGCCGGCCACTGCTGGGCGCACCCAAACAGCAGCAGGGTGCCAATGAGAAGCAAACGCAAGAGATGTCACTGGACAGTCTCCTGTCATTCCGAGTACTGCCATAATGTAAAATATCAAACAGAAGATTGTTCAATGATCACGGTTATCAAGAGTGCTAATGAAACAGAAACACGCTGTTCAATTATAATCACGGTTACAACTGTCGTACATAAGTTACAAAAAGGACACATGACCCCTTAGAGTTATGGCCAGAAATAAAGAGAAAATGGGCCTTTAAATGTTTTAAGAGAACTGGGGAGACAAAGAATATTCTAGCCCATTAGGAACAAAAATACAGTCTTAATTTTTGCCAGAAAGTTCAAAGTGCAATTACCTGAGTGACTGGGCCACTATGTTTTCACATATTGTCAGACAATGGTTCACGCGGTCTTTCTTGGTGGCTGAGAGTTCTTTCTTTCTAAAAGAAAAAAAAAGGAAAAGTGAACATGTGTTGAATTACCCACTCCACCGCTTTCCATACATCATTCATTCATTCCACAGCACTTCTGGACCACCAGGAAGAAACAGCATACTCCGTGCTGCAGGGGGGGAGGGGGGGCGGGATCAGCTTGGGGAGGCACAGATGAGCTCAACCAAAGGCTCCCTAAACTACACGGCTCCACAGAAAAGTCGGGTGATGTCACCGATGCACCTACTTTTCCCACTTTAGAGGAGAAACTGCAGTGCAAACAGTGACTCGCCCAAGATCACACTGATGGACGAGGGGCCATGTGATTCAATGAAATACAGCATCATACCTACTCTTCATACCTAGCTGCCTCTACTGCTTGAAATCACACTGTAACTGATGGCAGACCTCATGCTCTCTGTGGAGAGACCAACAGCTTTTACACCCCCAGACAGCTTGGAAGAAGCCCCCTGTGAGGACTTCCAGGGCAACACAGGGAGACAAACAGCCCACTCAAGATCGGAGTAAAGGTGCTTGCTTCCCACCCAAACCTGCAGCTTCAGACGCCTTCCAGGTACGCACCTTCAGAACAAGCGGTAGACGGGTGATCCAAAAAGGAAGCCAAAAATTAAACCAGGCTAAAGAACTACATTCAGAGAATCTGAGTGTGGTTACCAGGACATCATACTAACCAGAAACAACTAAACCAGAAGACTACTAGTTTTTGAGGGAATTGTATTACCAAAGGGACAGAGGTCTAACCTGCAAACACTTGTGACTATTTAGTCCCCAGTGCAACCCTCGGGCTCCAAAAAGTGCATCTGAAGGAACAAGCTATTACAAACTGTACAAATCCAATGAAGGCAATGCCTCCAAAAGACTTCAGACACGGCTGGAGAAGAAAAGGGTCAAGGACGAACCTCCAAAGGGGGAAGCCAGGAGCCAAAAAGAACAGACAGGGGTTTCAAAAAGAAAAGAATCAGGGCCTGAGCGAGAAGCCTCCTTCATGGCAAGTAGAGAGGGAGCTTCCCAATAACTGGCCAATTAGAGTCTGTCATTATAGGGACTGGTGAGTGCATCTTTCTCACTGGTCTCTTTCCTAAACGGGACTTTTACTGGTAAGTTAATACTGCAGTCTGCCTGCTACTCACCCACCCAAATACCAATCTTTCCTTCTTGGACACATGCCCCCCAGTTAGAAGTTCCATCGCTTAGCCTCCCTGCAGGTAGGGAGAGACACACGCCTTCATTCCCACAGATGAAATGGGAATGAAGTGATATATGAAGTATCTGCCTCACCGGTATCTGCCCTGGGTACCTCCCCTTCTAGTCCCTCCAACCAGAACAAACATGCCCAACACCCCGTTGTTGACTGTACAGATAAAGACAAGAAGACTGCAGAACCAACAGGATGGGAGGAGCCTGAGACCCTAAGTGACCACAAGAAGCAGAGCGTTCTCACCTCCCATCCTCAGGAGCCACCCACTTCAAAAGCACTGCAATGGAAACAACCCAAATATCCTTCACTTGGTGGATGGGCGGGCAAACACCCACAACCAGACAACAGAATGCTGCCTGGCAGTAAAAAGGAGCACACCACTAATACACACAACGGGATCTCAACGTACCAGATTCAAGACTACATGGAGGTAGAGTCCATCTATATGTTCCGGAAGAGACAAAACTACAGGAACAGAAAGTGATCAGTAATTTCCAGGCGCTGGGAGAGGAGTGGCCGAAAAGAGGCAGGGGAAGCTTGAGGGGGTGATGAAACTGAGCTAAACCCCAAATGTGTAGTAGTTACACAGCGTTATGCACTTGGCAAAGCTCACAGAACTGTACACAAACAGGGCACACTGTGCTCTTTGTAAATTATACCTGGATTGAGAGAAGAAAGAAGAAAGTGCTATGAGAATTAAAATGTTCTCTTCTTTAAACCACTAGATTAAATTCTCCATTACAAAAGCTTAGAATTCACCCAGTGTAAGACCGCCATCAAGAAAATTGAAGAACATTGACCATTTTAAGCATTTAGGAAACAAACTAAGTCACCTATCCATTACCTTTTGATTTCCAAAGTGAAAATCTGCCCAAGGCCTGAAATGAACTGAATTCACATACCAGGGTACCAGAAAAGAGTAAAAAAGTTACCAGCTTCACACTAATTACACACATGCCTGTCGGAGAACCAGCCAGGCCAATGGAACATTTACCTTTTCAGAGTGACAGATATGAGTCTTAACAAGAACTTTGGGGATGCCCGGGTGGCTCAGTCGTTAAGCGTCTCCCTTTGGCTCAAGTCATGATCCCAGGGTCCTGGGACGGAGCCCTGCATGGGCGGGGGAATGCTCAACAGGGAGTCTGCTTCTTCCTCTCCCACTCCCCCTGCTTGTGTTCCCTCTCTACCTGTTTCTCTCTATCAAATAAATAAAGAAAATCTTTAAAACAAAAAAAAAACAAGAACTTTGTCTCCCTCTTCATATATAGGATAAACCAAAAGAATCCAGCGAGCAACAAACAGCACAGCTGTCAAGGCCTGAGCCTGATTTCATAAGACCTACCTGTGCTGTCGCCCCACGTTCATGAAGCGAGCAAAAAGTCAACGACAGAATATGGATCTCACCCAAGAAAATAAAAATACATTCTTCCGTTGTCTATCTCCTTCCGCTCCTCCTCATTGAGCTCCTTGTGGGGAAAGCCTGTCCTATTCCCCGGGCTCCCTCGCCAGGCCCCGCCAGCCGGCCTCCAGGCCACTCTGGCAACAACTGCTCCAGGACGACAGACTCAGAGCAGGGCCACAGCACGTCTCTGTTACTAGCGCTCAGCACAACACCTACACTTCACAGATGTTCATAAAACGCTGATAAGGAAAGGGATAAATCCACATTTTCTGCAGAAGAATAAATGAAATACACATTAAAACTGACTCAAAAGTTCTTGAGTCAATCTTACAGATAGGATTCAGAAGATAAATGATAATTACTTTGAACCTGAGTTTCTAGAACCAAGAGATGGGGAAAAAAAAAAAAGTAGAAACAGCAAAGCTACTGAAAAAAAAAACAACAAAACAGCAGCAGTGGAGCGATCCCCAGGTACTTGAGCTCAAACACCGTGGAAATTGGAGCCGGAGCCCGTGCGACCCGCCTGCCACACGCCAGACCGTCACAGGTCTCCTAACAGCACCTTTGGTGATCCTTATTATGAAAGAGAGGACAGTACACTTTCTATCACGGTCAGCTAAGGAGAAAGCACACATATTTCAAGTTTCTCTTCTTACTTGATTCACAATCACTTCATAGCACTGATGAAATTTGATATTTCCACACAAAAACTGATAGCCCAAGAACCACAAAATTCTGCAGGTAGGACAAAGTTTTCCAAGGTTGCTAAACTGGCCATTGCAATTCAAACAATAATTGGTAAGTACTTGTTTTGTGTGAGAAGCATAAACACAAACCATCTGATTGCTACCAAATACATTAATTTTGCTCCATTTTTCTCAAATCCATTGTTACTGCCAACATGGCTAAATGTGTGAAACTGATATATTATCATTAAAGAACTGCACAATTTTACTACATCAGAGTCAAACTCTAAGAAACGCCTGCTTAAAAAGGCAGACAAGTATAACCAACCCCTGTAAAAAACACCCCCCTTTCATCACACTGAAGAATACCCACATTTTTAAAGTGTGGGATCGGACTTTACCCTCAGACACCCCCAACGAAGAGACATCAACCAAAACTATCGGAAAAGGGGAAAAACAATCCACCCAGTATTACCCACTGAAAGCAACAAGCGCGCCCCCGCAACGTACACAGCACAAGCCACTGCCAGGTGGTGCCTGCTTCCAAACCGGGTCTAACCAGGCCCATGAGAACACGGCCTCAGGATACTTGCCAGACGTCCACACTCCCCAGCCTTCAGTGAACTCTGGGCACTCAGAACAACTCAGTTGTTTAGGTCGTGCATCTTCGAACTCAGTTCTTGTACAGTCTATGGTCCCTGCTTGAAATACCTCCTTCCTATTTTATTTTGTCCAAGAAGCAAACTTGGAAATTTAAGAAAACCATAACCACTTCATTCCCCCATGGAATTTAACTCCGACTGATGAACTGATAGGTCAAACTGGCTTGTTCTATGTGAAAATTAAGCATGGAAATTAAGATAAAAAGGGAACCGCCTTGTTCTGAGCATAAACTGGATGAACTGGGTAAGCAGTCCTGCCTCTTCCAACTTTGGTAAACGCAATCATGCTAACTTCACCTTCAAAATGCAAACTTCAGTCGGCCCCTCTTTTGTAGTGACGCAACATGCACAGAAACACACATTTGCAAGGAGGTGCATAAAAAAGGCCAGACCTCTACAGCACGCTAGGACCACGTTAAAACAATTACTGAAGAATGAATTCTAAGAATGGGAATTCAACCGTCGTCTAAATTCTTATGGCTAATATCGTGTTATTTTGAGACTCGGCTTGAAAAATGTGGTTCCAGGCTGAGGGCTGGCAGGGGAAAGGCCTGGACTTCACAGGCTCTTGAAAAACGCTGCTCGTCTTGCATTTTTCCGGCTCTGCACACTCACCTTCCCGCCGCACCTGCACAGCCCAGCCAGCGAGCAGGACTGAGGCCTCCCCACTTGTTGCCTCCTGCCGCGGCCACTTCGCTTCCACCAAGTACGGTACTAATGTCAGTGCTCCTGAAACATTACAGCTCCTTCAGACAGATTTTAGGAAGGAAGGGGACACCAAAACTCATTGTGGAATTATGTGTCACCTAATTTAAAAATAAAAGTGCTGTTTGATTAGGGGAACCAAGGACTGAGACTTCCCCAATCTACAGTCTGTGTCATAGAAAAGCACCATTAAAATAAAGCCTTTCTTGGAGCGCCTGGGCAGCTCAGTCAGTTAAGTGTCGGGACTCTTGATTTTGGCTCGGGTCATGATCTCAGGATAGTGAGACCAAGCCCAGTCATTTGGCTCTGTGCTCAGCATGGAGTCTGACTGTCCCTCTCCCTCCCCACCACTTGCTCTCTCTCTCTCTAAAATAAATAAAATTAAATTAAAAAAAAAAAATAAAGCCTTTCTTACTGGTGATCTAACTAAACACAGTAACGACTACCTAAAAAAAGGTGAATTTCAAAACACCAATCTGTTAAGCTAAATGAAGAAAGTCTTTTCTTCATTTGTGTGTATGTGTTTACTTCTATACAATTTTATCAGCTGTGTAAGTTTATGGATCCACCACAGACATAGAACATTTCCATCACCACAAGGGCCCCTCCTAGAGCCACAGCCACCCCCCCCACACTCTCCCTAACAGTGGAGACCTCTTATCTACTCTGTTCCTAAAACCCTGTCATTTCAAAAAATGTTACATAAATAGAATTATAGAGTCTGTAGCCTTTCAGGACTGGCTGTTTTCACTGGCATGATTTCCTTTGGAGTCACCTAAGCTGTAGCAGGTTATCTGGAGCGGAGCAGCTGGACCATTCACCTGTCGAAGGACGTCGAAGCTGATTCCACATTCTGGCTATTATGAGTAAAGCTGCCATATAAACACCTGTGTGCTAGGTCTTCCATGAACAGAATTTTTCATTTCCCTGGGATAAATGCTCAGGAGTACAACTGCCAGGTCAAATAGTAATTGTACATTCTGTTCTATAAGAAACTGCCAAACTGTCTTCCAGAGTAGCCGTACCATTTTGTATGCCCACCAGCAATGATTAAGTGACCCACCCAGTTTCGTCCTTGCTAGCATTTGGTGCTGTCGAAGTGATCTTTTAGAAACATAAATTAGATCATTTATTTTACCACACAAGTATGCATCTGGGCAGAGTAAAGTCCAAAGTCCTTATTACATTGGTGCACAAAGCCCCACTTGGTTGACCCTCATCTCTAATCTCCCACCTCTCTAACCTCGTCTCCTATTCCTGCCCTTCATTTTGCTTCAGCCACTGGCCTCCTTACTATTCCCCAAATGTGAATGCACACTCGGTTTTCTGTTCTCTCCCTAGATCTCTTCTTCCAGATATCCAAACAGCTTGCTCCTTCCACTCTGCTCCAGCAGAACCTTCTCAGTGCACTTATGCTCTAAATATAATTGCACACCCCTCTCCCCCTCATTCTGTTTTGTTCTCTCCATAATATTCATCACCATTCGTCTTGCTCACTGCTGTAACCCCAGGACCCAGAACACAGCCTGGCACAAAACCAGCACTTGGTTGAAAGGGTCCCTTCCAGGTCAAGTCCAGTCCCCACTTAAGTCCCCATTCCCACTGGGAGCTCTTTAAGCCCAGTGTGGCTCATGTGTCAGGGTTACAACCTGCTTTGGAGCTACACAAACGCTCGATGGCCCTGGGACAGAGAAGTGACATTGCCTCAGCTATACCTGGACATACACAAGCAGCCCGTGTCTTCCCTCCCACACGTTGACAGCATTGTTAACAACGGAGCCTGGCCATCTACAATGGGGCTTTTCAAGCTTTAGCATGCACACAGACTGCTCACAGAACTAGTCAAAATGCAGACTCTGATTCGGTACGTCTCAGGTGGGGGAAGAGCCTGTACTCCGTATAAGCTCACGAGTGACAGCAAACTGCCGGCCCTGAGACCACACTTTGAGCAGCAAGGATCTACGGCAGATCACGTCTCTAACACATATTCCAGCACCCGAGCTGATTCAATTCAGCACAACATTAACCAGTGTCTCACACGGTGTTTTATTTTTCCTTCTTGTCTGAATAAGACTAAATGTCTTGAGGGTGGACGGCTCCAAGGTAGTTCATCAGATGGCTGGCTCACTTTCAGGCACCAGAGGTAACCGTGGGGGCTCTCCGGTGGAGAGAATACACCAGCAGTCATCTGAAAGCCAGGACAGTGTGAAACCTCTGCCGTCACAGCTCCAAGTGCTTTTAAAAAAAAAAGTTCTTGTCCACGTATGAACTGTCACTGAGTCACACACTCTGTAAAATGGTTCCTCTTATGTTATGTGAATTTCACCCCCAAATAAATAAACAAATAAATTCTACACTATTATACAGCAGTTGGGAAGAATTATATGTACTGCTATGGAACAGTGTCTATGATACGCTGCTCTTTGAGAAATAAAGTCATGCAAACAAAAACAGAGACACATTTAAATGCTTGAATGTGCATTAAAAAATCAGGGAAGACAAAAGAAGTTTAATAATTGTTATTTTTAGCTAATAAGACTAGGACAGACTGGGATGAGGGCTTTATTTTTCATCTTCTGTGCTGTTTGAAAACATCTGACGATAATATGTGTACCTTTTATAATTTTTTAAACTAGTTAATAAAAAGTAACCAGAAAAGAAATGCTTCACGAAAGTGGTCTGATCATAATTAATCTAGGGATGGGCAAGCTACAGCCTGCCTGTTTGGGGCTGGTTTGCAAGCTAAAAAATGTTTTCACATCCTTAAATGGTTGATAATAATAATAATAATAATAGTTTGTGACATATGAAAATTACATGAAATTCAAATTCAATGTCATCAATAAAATGTTACTGGAACGCAGCCCTACTCACTCATTCACATACTGCCTCTGACTGCTTTTATTCCACCACGGCAGAGGGGAGTAGTTGTGACATAGACACTGTGCCCACGAAGCCTAAAAATGGCCCACTTTCTGACCCTTTACATAAAAACTTTGCAATGTCCATAAATCAGAAGACTTAATATTGTTAAGGTGCCAATACTCCCCAAACTGATCCACAGATTGAATGCCATCCCTATCAGAATCCTAGCTGGCTTCTTTGTAGAATCTGACAATCTGATCTTACAACCATATAGAAACACATGGGGCCCAGGAGAGCCAAAACTATCTTAACAAAGAACAAAGTTGGAGGACTCAAATTTCATGATTTGAAATTGTGATAACAAAAAAAAAAACAAAAAAAAACTATAGTAATCAAGACTGTATAGTACTGGTACAGGATAGACATTTAAACCAATTGAAAGTCCAGAGGCATCTGGGTGGCTCAGTTGGTGAAGCATCTGACTTTGGCATAGGTCATGATCCCAGGGTCCTGGAATCCAGCCCTGCATCGGCCTCCCTGCTCATCTGGGAGTCTGCTTCTCCCTCTGCCTCTGCTGCTCCCCTGCTTGTGCTCTCTTGCTCGCTCACTCTCTCTCTCAAATAGATAAATAAAATCTTAAAAAGAAAAAAAAAAAGAATTGAAAGTCCAGAAATAAATCCATACATTCATGGGCTATTAATTTTTAACAAGGGTGCCAATACAATTCAACGGGGAAAGAAGAGTCTTTTCAATAAATGGTACTGGGACAACTGGACATCCATATGCAAAAGAATGAAGAAGGACCCTTACCTTACACCATATATAAAAATTAACTCAAAATGGATCGGATATAAATGTAAAACTCTAAAATACTTAGACAAAAACACAGGAATAATACATCTCTGTGACCGCGAATCAGGCAACAGTTTCATAGATAATGACACCTAAAGCACAGCAACCAGAGACGAAATAGAAAACTGGACTTCATCAAAATCAAAAACATTTGTGCTTTCAAAGGACACTACCAAGAAAATGAAGAGACAATCCACAGAAAGGAAGAATGTTCTAAAAATCATGTATCTGATAAGGGTCTAGTGTCCAGAATACCTAAAGAATGGTTTCAATTCCACAATAACTCAACTTCAAAAAACTGGAAAGAATGAGGACAAGGGCTTACAAACTAAGTGCAAGAAAGACTGGGCCGTCCGCTGGCTCAGTCAGTAGAGCAAGCGATCTTGATCTCGGGGTCCCAAGTCTAAACCGCACGTTGGGTATAGGGAAGGGGAGGAAGGGGGGAAGGGGGGAAGGGAAGGAGAAGAAAGGAAGTTAGAAAGGAAGGGGCCAGGTCCCTCATCTCCGTGTTCAGCCTCCTCACACAGACTCACTTGGCCTTACAGTGAACTCTCACCTCTTTGAGCTACTGCAGCAGGGATTCCCGTTATTTGCAGCTGAATATATCCTGGAACATCAACCTCAGCTAAATCACCTCACACTTAGCAGAGAGGCTAAGTCCTGTTGGTTCTACCTTGAAAATCCCGTCACTTTTCACCTTGCCGCTCACTGACAGCATCACGACAGAAGCAACTGGCATCTCTCACAGGACCACTTTACTAGCTTCCTAACTGGTTTCCTGCTTCGGCCCATGCTCCCCTTCACTCTGGTCTCAACCAGTATTCACTTAAAATGGAACTCAAATCCCGCCACTCCTCCCACCAAACCCTGCAATGACCTCCCCTCTCACCTAGAATAAATGCCCATGTCTTTAATCCACCTACAAGGGAGGGCCGACTCAGCCAGCGTGGCACTCCCGCTCCCTCTTACCTCACCCCCTACTAAGAGTCTCCCTCTCACTAATTCAACCAACCAACCAAACCGACCTCCTCGGTTCAAACAGGGGGGGCCTCTGGACCTGTTCCCCTCCCTGGAATGCCTCTCCTCCATACACCTTCCCGGCTCTATCTTTGACTCTCTTCAGGTGTTTACTCGAAAGTCACAATCTCAATGGCCCTTCCCTGGACACGCTATCTAAAATGTCAACACCTTATCAGCCCTGACATTTCCTAGTTCCTTTCCCTGCTTTGCTGTTCCTCCTTCATTTATCACTCTTTAACATACTCTATATTTTACTTATCCATCTTATTGTCTACGTCCCTCACTGAAATGAAAACCTCACAAGGGCAGAACTTTATCTGTTGACAGCTACAGCCCTGCAACTCCCACCACAGAGGCATACATCAGATGTTCAGTAAATACGTATAGATGAATGAATAATTAAAGTCAGGGGGAAACCAGGTGGGAATCTGAAGGACAATAAGAAAGTACCAAATGCAAATGTCAATCGCCTCATAATTATAGTTAGGTCCGTCCCCCTCTCTGGCACGCCCCCTCCTCCGCATGCCAGCCCTGCTGAGACTGTAGCGGGTCCTGCCCAGCACCCCTGCACCCTACAGGCTGAGCAGCAAGCAGGCACTCAGATACTTCAACTAAAGCCCACGCATGGCCGTGACACCACAGCTCCACGCAACAGAGGAGAACCATAAAAATAGAACAGACACTTTCTAAATTGTTTTTGGACAATCCTACTTTAGCGAATGGATTTTTCAGCTGAAGCACCTGAACAGAAATACCAAGATCCAAACTCGTAAGCAGAGTTTGTTACTCCAAATTAATGAATACCTGCTTTCTCAACAGCAAAGTGCCTACAAATACGACATGTATGCATTTTATTTAAAATAACTACAATTAGGGGCGCCTGGGTGGCTCAGTCGTTAAGCGTCTGCCTTTGGCTCAGGGCGTGATCCTGGCGTTCTGGGATCGAGCCCCACGTCAGGGTCCTCTGCTGGGAGCCTGCTTCTTCCTCTCCCACTCCCCCTGCTTGTGTTCCCTCTCTCGCTGTCTCTCTCTCTATCGAATGAATAAATAAAATCTTTAAAGATAAATTAATTAAATAAAATAACTACAATTAGGCCAATGTAGTTGATTTCAGAGCATGCTAAGAAACTTTAGAAGTTAGTATTCTGAAATACTTCTTTTAAATAATTTAAAATCTATCTTCATATATGCATGGTTTAGATCTGTAAGGATACACAAGGAAGAAGTATAATAAAGCTTGCCTCTGGGAACAGAGTTAGGTACTCAGGAGAAAGGAGTGGGAGAAAGACATTTTAATTATTATCTTTCAGTAATTTTAGAATTTGCATCATGTGAGTGTGCTACTTACATGAAAATAATAGATTACACTTTTAAAATAAGTCAATCACACAATACCTTAAAATAAAGTAATAAAACAGCATCTATCTACTTTTGTCAAGGCAGCTGTAGAAAGAAACCTCTTTATACCCATATTTTGAAGATAAGCAAATTCAGGTTTGGTCAAATCAGCATAAGAAATAGATGGCAGATTTTTAGACTGAGTGTTCGAACAAGCCCACAGACAGTGACAGCACTAAGGTCTCCCTTCCCATCCGAGCCCTGCTTAGCACTTCCTGTTACACAAGATCCAGGCAGCTGTGAACCTGCATGACATCTACCTCCTGGAGAGGCACTACAAGAAAAGTCTTCCACAAATTATGGTTATAAATTACTTGCTGTAGAAATAAGTCAAATTGTTTTTTAAAAATGTTTTTCTCTAAGCATCCAAGCAGGTTTTTCACCTCTTAGAAGAAAAACTGATTTACTTCTAAATTTTATCCTAACAGATGAGTCAACATTACTCCCGGAATCCTCATTTTCTAATTAAAACTCTCAGGACACAGCAAGGATCACGTCAGAAACATAACAAGCGAGAAAACATTACTAAAAATGAGAGGGAGCTTCTTAAAGGGGCTGCCCCTTGAACACTGTCCTCATTAAACGCCACCTTGTACGCATCCAGATGGAAAATGCAATGCCCCAAGGGGAGAGAAGGGCCTCACGCAGACCCGGGGGGGGGGGGGGGGGGGGGGGGGGTTGCTTGGGCTCTGCTGGAAGGTATGGTCTCCAGGCACAAGCAACAGAGACCCCTAGCTTTCAAACAGTAGCAGGACGTGTCCAAAGAAGGAAACAGGAGCCGCCCATGGGGACCGCAGGCAAGCTGGACCACAGTGCTAGTGTAAGGCACATCCTTCATCCCGCAGCAATTAACCTCTCCCTCGGCAACGCGTTGTTTTTATGTCCAACTGAGAACAGGCAAGAAACTTAAGTCGACTCCTCCTACTATTCAAGTCGATTTTATTATTTCTCACTTCTTAATAATGACCTTCTAAGCAGCTCCCCACTTACTTGGCAACCACAACTCAAGGGTCTGCAGACCAACTTGAACTTAGACAAGCGGGTCTCTTCTGATGCTACCAGTGCGACTCGCGACCTAGCCGACATGCCTCGAGAATGTGAGAAGCAGCTTCAAGGCACAGACTGTGTAAAGAGCCCCCAGGAACATTATTCCCGCTGGGCTTGGACCGCACTCCCGCGCCCTTCCCACCCCCGGCGGCCTAAAGGCATGATGTCATCACTCTCCCCCCATCGCTCCGTCCCCCATGCCCTGCTCTTCGCGAAGTGTCCTGTGCCCCAGCGCTCCCCCCTCTCAGGGACGACGAGAGGGAAGGGAAGTGGCGGTCTCGGCTCTTCCAAGTTCTGTTCACAGCACAGCCCGTTTCTGGCAAAATTACAGAGCAGCAAAGTTCCTCCCCTAACTTCGCACGCCGGGAAAGGCGGACTGGGGCTGTGCCCGCCTCGGTGCCCTCAGGGGAGGCCGGCGACGCCGTGCCGGCCTGCGGAGCGGCGCAGGCCCCCGCCGGGGGACCCGGGCAGGGCCACGGGACGGGGTCTCGCCGCAGGAAGGGCGACGGTGCGCGACCGGAGTTCGGGGGGCCCCGGGACCGGGGTCTGCGGGGGCGCCGCCGCCCCCGGCCGTCGCTGGGCCGGGGGCTGCAGCGGACCCGTACTCACGGTCGGTGCAGAGGCTCCTCGGCCGCGGCCGGGCCGGGGGGCGGCGGGGGCGGCGGGGGCGGCGGCGGCTGCGGCTGAGGCGGCGGCGGCTGCGCCTGCGGCGGCGGCTGAGGAGGCTGAGGCGGCAGCGGCGGAGGCTGCTGCTGCTGCTGCTGTTGCTGCTGGAAGGACTTGAGGGATTCGAAGGCCTTCATCAGCTTTTCCAGGGTCGCCATGGCGGCCTCCCGCCCCGGGGGGACAGCCCTCCGAGCCCTCGAGCCGACCTGCGGCACCGCTCAGCAGCGCGGCAATGAATGGGGCTCGAGGCCGCGGACAGGAGCGGAACCGAGGCACCCAGCCATCTTGGACCGGTCCCGGCAACCCCCGCGGCCGTGCGTCCCTTGACGCTGCGCCGGCGGGGCGGGGCCAGGGCAGGCAGGCGGGATTGACAGCAGGTGGCGGCGACTTCTGCCAATGGCCGGCCGAGGCGCCGGCCCGCCCCTCGCACCGGCCGGCTGGCCTCCCGGGGACGCCGTGCGGCTGAGATCACGGCACCGTTCTCGGGTGGGGGCGAGCCGAGGGCGGGGGTGGGGCAAGCGGCGGTAAAGAGGGCGGGGCAAGGGGCGGGACGCGGCAGGGAAGCACGAGCGGAGAGATGGGCGGGGCGCAGGACGGGGGCGGGGCGGAGGGTGCGAGGCGGGGCAGGGGGAGAGGTGGGGAATCACCTGCGGCGGAGGGGCTGGTCAGAGGACGGGGGCGGGGCAGAGGGCACGGCGGGAGGGGCTGGGCGCGGAGGGGCAGAGGACCGGATAGAGGGTGGGGGCGGGACAAGGGGTGGGGACAGAGGTGGTGGGGAGCGGCGGGGAAGCACCTGTTCGGGGAGGGGCGGCGCGGGGCAGAGGGCGGGGGCAGGGCGCGTCAGGGAAGGTCCCCCTAAGCAGGAACCCCTGTCGCCGCTGCTTGGGACCGCGGGGAGGGCGGGCGGTGGGCTGGGAACTGGAGACCCCCAGCGAGGCGCGGGCTGAGGGAGGGGCTCCACCGGACCCCCCCGCTCTCCCGGCGGGGAGGAAAGGCGAAGTGAGTGCGCCGGCCTCAGCCCCGGGGTGCCCGGCGGGGAGGCGGGGAGCCCAGGCGCCGTCCCTCGCTGAGTCGGCCTTGGGAGGGGGAGCGGAGGGCCAGGGAGGGCCTAGGGCAGGCGCGGGGCTAAAAACCTGCAGGGTCAGTGCCTGCTGCCCGCAGAGAAGCAGCTTTGACCCCAGAAGCGCCACCCACAAGAACGACTGCCCGACCCTAACGGGTTCCCTTCAAGGAGAGGACCCCCGGTCCACAGAGGTCTATAGGACACCTCCTGCTTAGGATGGGGCAGGCCCGGGAGAAGGGACCCGGGCTCCAGAGCCTCACTCCCTGGAGGGGAGGTCGATGAGCCCGCGGAGGACTACAGAGGACAGTCGGGCATCGAGGGGCAGCGTCCCGCCCGCCTGGCAGGGAGGGGTCAGCCCCAGAGAGAGCTGCCTGGGGGGGCAGGGGGTTAGGTGATGCGCGCAGTATGAGCCCTCAGGATCCCACCCGGGGCAGCGCCCTCCTCCGGGCCCACAAGCCACAACCCCACCTTGTCTCCTGGTGGTCAGCCGTCCCGGTGGTGGGATAAAGGGAAGCCCAGCAGCACCACAAAAGCACTGCCCCTGAGGGGACAGCGACAGGGCCCCCTTCAGGGAATATGCCACCAGCCTCGAGGTCCCAGTTCCCTGATGCCTCAGGCAGGTCACAATGGTGGGGCTGTAGGCTCTCAGGGGCTGGTCCGCAGACACCCCAGGGACCCCCTCCTGATACTGATGCTATTCCTGCCCTCATATAGTCCCCTCCCTTTGAGTGCAGCCTGATCCTGGTCGCTTGCTTGAAACCAACTCAATAAGGCCAAGGTGGCGTTCCTGGGGCTAGGCTACAAAAGATGGAGTCTTGCGGCTCTCTTACTTTCTTGGCCTGTACACGTTCGTGAAGCAGCCTGCTGTGTCTGTTCCAGAGGCCCACGTGGCCAACAGTCAGTGAGAAACGGGGCTTTCAGTTCAACAGCCCACAGGGAACTGATTCCTGCCAATACCACATGTGCTTGGAGGTGGGTCCTTGCCCGGCCAAGCTTTCAGGCGAGGGGCGGCTGGAACCTGACTGCAGGCTTTGCTGTGACACAGCACCCAGATTCCTGACCCACAGCAGCTGTGCGGTGCTGTGTGCTGGTAAGCCAGGAGGTGGCTGGTTACACAGCAAAAGGGAAGTTTTCTGGGGCTGCTTGTAACAAAGCTGCACAGACTGGGCCGCTCCAACCACAGAGATGGATCCTCTCCCGGTCCTGGAGGCTGGAAATCCGAGATCCAGGCGTGGGCAGGTTGGTTCTTCGGAGCCCTCTCTCCCTGACCTGTAGACGGCTGTCTTCTCCCTTGTCCTCACATACTCTTTCTCTGTGTCAATCTGAGTCCTGATCCCTTCTTCCTATAAGGACACCCACAGGTCATATTGGATTAGGGCCCACTCTGAAGACCTCATTTTTCTTGATCACCTCTGTAAAGGTCCCATCTCCAAATACAGTCACAATCCGAGATGCTGGGGTTAGGACTCAACATATGAATGAGGGGTACACAATTCGGCCATCACAATAAGTAGTACCCTTGCCTCCTAATGGCCACTCTGGACTTCAGCAACAGGACATTTTATCTGGGCACTTTTCCACTTAGTTAAAATACATTTCCCATCCTTCCTTTTCGCTGGTGGTACCCACGTGACTTAAAAAGTTCTGGCCAGTGAGATGTAAGCACAAGTGATGGGTGTTACTTCTGGAAAGTGTCCTTAAAAGGAAGGGACACACCTTCTTCCTCCTGCGGCCTGGAATGGGGATCTGTTGGCTGGCACTAGAGAAGTCATTTTGCATCACGAGGATGAAGAGCACATCCTGGCAGGACAGGGCTGGGAGGAGCCTGGGTGGAGGTGCCACGCCAGCCTGGCCAGGTGAGACTGTGCGAGAGAGTAGTAGTTCTGTTGTGTTTAAGCTCCAGGTACTTCAGATCAGTCTGTTTATATGCTCCTAAACCAAACTCTAACCAGTCCGGAGAGGCTGAGTCATGAGACCTTATTTGCCCACGACAGCTGGTGGCTGCTTCAGCCAGGACAGGAGGAAAGTCATCTGCCCAGAACTTACTATAATCCTGACAGGAAATCTTACAAGAGAGCCTGATGGAAAGGGACTGTCACAGATCAGAGACATTAAAGGTGAACACGGCTGGGTGGGCAGTTCGGCCTGGTGTCTGCAAAGCCTTAGAAACAGGCAGAGTCCCTGAACACAAAGACACTTCAGTAACTTACCCTAGGGAAACAATCACGTATGTGTGAGGATGGTCGCTGGTGACAGCAACACTGAGGACAAACCCGTGGAAACGACAGAAGGAGCGGCTGAATGAATCAAGGTACATCCACATGCCGGGAAACGACGCAGCCATTCAAACCTGTTTGAGAACGCTCGTGACTCAGGCAAAGGTGTGTGATGCGTGAGC
The DNA here is from genome assembly GCF_017311325.1 of Ursus maritimus. NCBI lineage: Eukaryota > Metazoa > Chordata > Mammalia > Carnivora > Ursidae > Ursus > Ursus maritimus. Next base: position 80,177,675 of record NW_024426996.1, read on the forward strand.
GGACCACCGTGGATAGCAGGACCCCCCTCTTTTATTTATTTTTTTTTAAGAAAGAGAAAAACAACACACACCTACATTAAGTCTGTAACAGTGACTCTCTGTGAACAAGGAAGTTAAAGGTGACTTAAATCTTAATCCTTGTGTTCTTCTGTATTTTTCAACTCTTCTGCAACAAACTTGTTACTATTTAGGGGGGAAAATGTAAAAGAATAGGTTTGGGTGGGGAGCTAAAAATGAAAGCCTAGCAACACACTTGTGATGATCCTGGACAGGGAGAGAGGGAGATATTTAAAGCACCCAAAGTCCCCCACAAATGAGGTGCACTGCAGCTGGGGGGTGGCGCCCACTCTGCATCCCAAAGCGGGCAGGAGCCCCTGGGACGTGGGGCAGAGCCACAGGGAACAAGGTGAGTGGGCTCAGAGCTCCCGAGAGTGATTTCGAGGCTCCTGCCCGTCTCCGCTGAAGGCTCTTCCAATTGAGAGCGTCATTGCCACACACTTTAACTCTACGTAAGCATGCGCGCGTACCGCAGAAGACACAGACACAGTCATTGTTGGCTTGCACACTCAGCATTTGTTCAAACTGACTCCCATCTTTACGTTTTTCTTAGTCTCCATTCCCTCCTGCATCTCCTATCTTCCATCTGGGATCATTTTCTTCCACCTGGAAAACACCCTATAGAGTTGCTTTATAGGGACCTTTTACTGCTGAAACCTCTGTTTCAGCTTACCTGAAAAAACCTTTACTTTGCCTTCATTCTCAATGGATTTTTGGTTGGGTATAGAATTCAAGACTGGCAAATACTTTCTGCAGCAGATGAAGGATCTGGACTTCACTGTCTTCTGTTTTTCATTCTGGCTGTTGACACGTCAGTTGTTGATTTAATGATCACTCCTCTGAGCATGATGTGTCTTTTCTGCCCTTCCGTCTGCTTTTAACAGCTTCTCGTGGTCTTTGGCTCTCTCTCATTGCACTGTACCATGTCTCAGTGTGCAAGCCAGCCTCTGGACAGCGACCCCGGGGATCCTGCTCGATTGGTTATGTAGCAGTCAGCTGCCCAGCAGGAAGGGCTCGAAAGGCTGGCTGATCCCCGTTCTGGAAGCTTTGGGGTGCTTGATCCCTGGTGAAAGATGTCTGGGATCAGGATGTTCTTTTCAGCAGCACAGCTACTGCCCAGAGCCTGAAGTCTGCCAGTGCAGCATGGCCAGCCAGGTGCTCCCTGTTCCCATCGAGTCCCCGTAAACATGCACGATGACAGGGAGCAAGGCCCCGTCTCCTGGGATGCTTCCAGTGGCCGTGGCTAACACACAGCAAGAGCTCGAGACAGGGGCTTCTTCTAAGGGCCGTCTGCCTCCATGTTTCTCCAACGAGCTCCACTGTACCCTGCCCCGTGTGTTGTCTGTGGTGTGGGTCATTCCTGGCTTGGTGAGCAATAGGGTTCTTTTCATTTAATCTGCTTGGATTAGTTGGGTTTGATGACTTTCATGGCATAGAGGATGCTCAATCATTACCTCAAAATATTTCTTCTGTCCTGTTCCCTCTCTCTGTTCCTGGTGCTCTGAATCAATGTGTGCTAGGTGTTCTCACCTATCTATCCTATCTTCTGTTCTCCTTCGTTGGTGTTGTACCTGTCGGTGCTTTATGCCGGATAGGTCCATCTCGCTTACTTCACTAGTTCTCTTCCTGGCTGTTTCCATTCTGTTGTTAAACCATTTACACACTAAGTTCTAGAATTTTGTAGCTCCCTGTCCTAGAATTTACCCTCAATTCTACAGTATGCCATGTCACTTTTTACAGTTTCTAGTTCCCCACCGAATTCTTCATGCCTTGGACATAATGCACACAGTTGTTGAAGATTTTGTCTCCCAGAGCTTCTAAGGGGATGTTTCTCTTGTGAGAAACAATGTCTGCTAATTCTCATTCGTATTGTCTCATCTCATGTCCCTGGTTATCTTTGATTGTCTACTGGACATGCTATTTGGAAATTACTATAGAATAATTTGGAGCTTAAGGTATAGTGTTCCTCCAGGGAAGATTTTATTTGTAATGTTGGGCAACTTGGGACCCAAGAAGTCCCAGGCTGTCTTAATCCACATTGCAGTTGTGAAGTCCTCTGGGCCACCCAAGAGCAGCTTACCCCCAGTGCACCCTTATTTTTGGGCAGGCTAAACCCCAAAGTGGAGAGTGAACTGCCTGTGGCCCCAGTCTTGGCATGCTTTGGATTTGACTTTTGTTCCCCTTCCCCAAGAGGCCTACTTAGCCCAGCCTCTCAGGTGTCTGAGGACCTCCAGTCCCTCCACAGCCAGGGGAGCCCTGGTGTGGGGCTCATCTCTCTGCGTTCCCATTCTGTCCTGGCTTTCATCCCTGAAAGGTGCTTCCTCTCTTGGTGTTTATATTTGTCTAGCTTTTATTAGTTATTTCCATCAGGAAGGTAGATCCGTATCTCCTTGCCCGCGCTTGCTATATGTGGAAGCTCCTCCTATACCCATTAAATAGGATGTCAGTTGAGAGTGGCCATCCTTCTCTTACTCCTGATGTTGACATGAATGCCTCCAGGGTATACTCTCATCACGTATGATGCTGCCTTCTGGGCCAATGCATCTATTTTACCACACTGAAGAAGTATTTAGTCATTTACTTGGCTGAATAGAATATAAAGGAGTCCCTGTCCTAGGGAGCTCCTCGCCCAGTGGCTGAGACAGCTGTAATGAATTGTTGCTTCTATATCCAGGTACAGCACAGACCTGTCCCCTTCCTCCATCTCCACACTCGCAACCTGCCTGAGCCACTGTTGGCGGCCACAGGGCTCCCTACTTCCACTCCTGCTGCCCCAAACCCGGTCTCCATGCAGCAGACTGAGCGCACTTTTCATTTCTCTCCCACACATACAGGAAGTCAGCGGGACACTGACCACCCAGTATACCTCCCTCTATATCCAACGACTGTTAACATCTTGTCATATTTTCTTTCACTCCTCTGATCACTGGAAGGTGAGTTGAGGACACTGTCACACTGTACCCTGCAATACTTCAGGAGATGTCTCCAAAACCAATGGCCACAATACCATTTTCACATAACTATCTAACATCACCTAAAATCCAGCCCTGAGTGAAATTTCCACATGGCCCCGATGTGTCTTGTAAGGTTTTTAAGGCAAGGAAGGGTCCAATCAAGGCCCATGCATTGCACTTGGTTGTCATAGTTTTTTATGGATTTTTCCCCTGTGTTGTTGTTCTTGTTTTTGAAATGACATTGACCTTCTAAAGCATCCAAGCCAGTTTCTCATGGAACATCCTCGCTTGTGAATTTGACTGCCTCCCGGTGGTGTGGTTTGACTTGTTCCTGCAGCCCTCGCATTTTTTTGTCACCTGGAAGGTAAGGGTGTGGCTGCACTGCCCCACACCTCAGCCCCATGGGGCTATCAAGCCTTTGAAAGGTAATAACTCTGCATTGAGATGTGCTGTTACGTGTAAAATACGTAGTACAAAATAATGTAAAGTATCTCATTATGTGTATACTGATTACATGTAGAAATAATATTTGGGTATATTGAGTTAAACAAAAAATGGTTAAAAGCAGTTTATTTTTACTTTTTTTTTTTTAAAGATTTTATTCATTTATTTGACAGAGACAGACAGCCAGCGAGAGAGGGAACACAAGCAGGGGGAGTGGGAGAGGAAGAAGCAGGCTCCTAGTGGAGGAGCCTGATGTGGGGCTCGATCCCAGAACGCCAGGATCACGCCCCGAGCCAAAGGCAGACGCCCAATGACTGCGCCACCCAGGCACCCCTATTTTTACTTTTTAAAGATGACAGATGTGAGTCACATATTTTATTGGATGGCTGTGGGGTGGAGGTCAGCTAGGGTCCACGCAGCCCTTTAGGAAGGAGGCTTCACAGGTGGGGCTTGTCCTGGAGTGCGTGGTCTTCAGTGCGGCAGGGTTTGGTCACTCAGTAAAGGTGGTGACTGCCAGATCTCTCCAACATGAAGGCACATTTTCCTCCATAATTAGTGAGTCCTTTGTGGTGGTTCCCTGGAGTTCTCTGGACCTCTGAGAATGTCCCGTCACCCAAAAGCCTTCCACCAGTGGGCCTGGCATCCCTTGAAGATCCCGGCCTAAGTCATCTTTCAGGCTGAGAACTGCAAAGTGGTGACTCTTGCAACTCCCTCGTTTCTTCTGCCCTGAGCGCCTGGCACTTCTGAGGAAGAGCTCTCCTCCCCCATATCACATCCATCCCCTCCTTTCCTTTTATTCTCTGAATCTTGAAAATTATACGTCATAACCAGTTTCATCATTATTCTTTTGTTAAAGCTCTAATCGTCCCCAGTTCAACAGAAGCCTCTTCAAGGTAGCTCCTGTGTCCCTTTGCCATGTCCCATCATTTCTTGAGCACTTTCTTATGTTATGTCACAACAAGATGTTCCCAGCACATCCTTCCCTCCTCAAACCGGGAATCAGCCACTTCTCTAAGGAGCCCTGACTCCTTTTAGTGGAGAGTGGTGTTTAGAAACCAAGAGCTGGGTGAGGTGTGCTCATCACTGTGGGGGCATCATTGCTTCTGGGCCTCGCAGAGCACAGAGCCGGGCAATGAGGAGCTTATATTATTTTTGTTCTTTTTTATTGTAGGAAAATACACAGAACATAAAATCGACCATTTTAGCCATTCTTTTTTTTTTTAAGATTTTATTTATTTATTTGAGAGAGAGAGCACAAACAGGGGGAGGGGTGGAGGGGGAGAGGGAGAAGCAGGCTCCCCACTGAACAGAGAGCTTGACTTGAGGCTCAATCCCAGGTCCTTGGGATCATGACCTGAGCTGAAGGCAGACGCTTAACCAACTGAGCCATCCAGGAGCCCCTCTTTTGTTTTTTTAAAAAGATTTTATTTATTTATTTAATCGAGAGTAAGTGCAAGAGCAGGATGTAGGGCAGGCGTAGAGGGAGAAGCAGACTCCCCGCCGAGCAGGGATCCAGATGCAGGACTCGATCCCAGGACCCCGGGATCATGACCTGAGCTGAAGGCAGACACTTCACTGACTGAGCCGCCCAGGCGCCCCTATTTTAGCCATTCTTAAGTGGACAGTTCAGTGGCAGTAGGTACACATAAATTCAAATTTATACTACAAGACTTTTGATGTACTTAAAATGCATTTCACAAAGAATGTAAAGTCAGAATATCTCTCCTTTTCTCTCTAATCCTGTTTCCTTCTTGTTTACTTCATTTTTGTCCTTGGCTGGTTTCATTCCTCTTATCTATGTCCCCTTGCTGTACTCTTGGTCATAGGCTCTACCTCTCGGGACCCTGGTAATTTAGTACCCATGAATGAGATGAAGAGCTTCTTCAGGATCTTTCTTTGGTTCAGTCATATCTCATTTCAGATCTTCATGTTAACTGTCTGTGACTCAGATAATTGGGATTAGATGAGGTCAAGAGGGTGGACCCCCACGACTGGGTTAGTGCCCTTGTGAGGGTCAAGAGAGAGCTTGCTTCCCCTCTCTGCTCTCCGCCACGTGAGGACAGGACTGTGGGAAATGCATTTCTGCTGTTTACAAGCTGCCCGGTTCAGGGTGCTGGGCAACAGCAGCCCAGATGGACTTAAGACAGCGTCCTGCTCATTGGTGGTTGTGCAACTATACTAAGAACATCATAAAGGTTATGACCGTGTCTTTGATTCGCTGCTAAAAGCTCCAGCCCAGGGAAGGGCCCTTCAATGGGCCTGGGGAGGAGGGTCAGGAAGACTTCTTGAAGATACCGGCTGGCTTTGACTGCTGTATTAATGAACAAGGTCGACATGGGGCATCATATTTCCTCTGCTGGGAGAGCTATGTTCTTTCCTGAGCAAAACCGCTAAAGTCCAGTTGTTTCCTTATTAGATGATCAACTGGAAATTCCACTTCCTATTTAAAACTGTGACTTAAGGAGATGCTGGGCCATGACCCAGGACAAGCAGAACCATGGCACCCCCAGCGCGCAGAGCAGGCCCTCCGCTGGGTTCCTGCTCCCACAGAGAAGGGGGGAATGTGTCCTAATGACAAAGCAGAGTGTTTGAAGAACTTCACTTACACTCAGCTGCCTGCAGGCAAGAGGAATAACACAAGGAAGCAGGAGAGAAAGGGGCGAGCGCCTGCTTGCGCAGAGGGCCATGGGCTCAACTCAGAGTCAGGATATCAGAGAAGCAAGTCTGGAGACTTCAAAGAATGAGCCAAAGGGAAATCTTTCTTATTGCACATGCCTCACTTTCTAGACAAGGGAGCACAGACCCAGGAGGGGAGGCGGCGATGTGATCACTTGCTGTGCCTGGGTCCCCGCGTCCTGACACTGCAGCTAAGGTGAGCACTGGCAGCAACCTCAAAATTAGTACCCTCACGGTTCAGCGAGAACCTAAGACAGGGCGAGCAAAGATGAGAGCACTCGCCGGGATTGGTAAGAACACAAGCAAACAGGGCTTCCAAAAACTGCTCGTTGTAGTAAATTCGTAATCACTTTTCTGAAGAGTCATTTGGCAGCATTCGCAAAAGCTGTAAGTACGCAAACCATGTGACTTAGTACATACATGGGAGTGCTGCCCTAGGGACATTACTAGATAAGCATTCAGGGACGGAGGCACCAAAATGTTCCGGAAGCAATATTAATATGATGAACAACATCAATGTCCAACCATAAGACTTTGGTAGGAACATCTGTACTTTCATATATTAGAATAATGCCAAGGAGCCATTAGAAATGTGTTCGGGAGGAGGTAGGGAAACTGGAACCCTGTGCCGTGTTGGTGGGAGCACAAGCTGGGGCAGCCGCTGTGGAAGACAGTGTGGCAGTTCCCCAAAAAACTAAGAGTGGAGCTCCCATACAACCCAGCGATCCCACTTCTGGGTGTTCACCTGAAGGAACTGGAAGCAGGATTCACAACAGCCAGGCACCCGTCAGCAGGTGGACGGAGAAACACCGTGTGGTCCGTCACACAACGGAATGTTAATCAGCCTTAAACAGGAAGGGAATCCTGACACCTGCTAGAACACGGATGACCCTTGAGGACATTATGCTGAGTGAAATAAGCCAGCCACGAAAGAAGAAATACTGTATGATTCCATTTATAGGAGGCTCCTAGGAGAGTCTAATTCAGAGAGACAGAAAGTGGACGGTGGGCCCCTGGGGCCGGGGAGAGAATGGACAGCTACTGTTTAGTGAGGACAGAGTGTCAGATTCACAAGATCAGTTCTCAAGACGGACGGTGGGGACGGCCGCACGGCAACAGGAATGTACGTAGTGCCACTGAACTGGACACTTAACAATGTTAAGAGGGTAAATTTTATGTATATTTTACCACAGGAAAAAAAGAAAGAAAAAGAAACACTTTGTTTCTAATGAAACTGTTCAACAAGAGAAAAATCTAGTTTTTGGTGAAACTAACAGGGAATTGTTAGACATTTTTGGTGGGAAAGGAAATCTTTTAAAATTTTCAGAAGGGCAATTTGTTCACATCGGTATATAATATATATTCTTTTAAAATGCCCACACATCTTTTTTGGAATGTAATTGTGCTTTATTTAGGGAAAACAAATAATTTTCACAATGCGATGTTTATTTTTATCTTAATAATACACAGACATGGTCAAAAGAACAAGTCAGACACAGTGCTTACAAAGAAAACAGCACTCCTCCGGCCCACTGCTGCCCATCCCAGGGGAAACACTTGCCAGACAGAGCCATTTGTAATCCCTTTAGCTCTTTCTTATACGGGTTACACCAGCTGTTCATACACTTCATTTTTTTTAAAGATTTCATTTATTTTGCAAGAGCAAAAGAGATCACAGAGGGAGAGGGGGAAGCAGGCTCCCTGTTGAGCAGAGAGCCCGACATGGGGCTCGATCCCAGGATCCTGAGATCATGACCTGAGCCGAAGGCAGACGCTCAACTGCTGAGCCACCCAGGCGCCCCGGATTTCTGTTTTCTCTAAACCGTCCTGCATTGTTTATGAGGAGCATACGTTACTTTTCCACAATTACTAACAGATCTACTGAGCGGGTAGCACAGACCAAACGCTCCACTAAACGCCTTACAAAGGCCTTGGGTCTCCATCCCCCACCTCCTGCTGTCTTCAAACCGAGATGAGGGCCGCCATCTGAACAGAAGCCATCCCTAAAATAAAGGCCCCGGACCCCAAGGTAACTCCTCCCTCCCCCCACGTCGGTACAGAGCAAGCGCCCTTGGCCCTCCGAATCGCTGCTGTGCCCCAGACTGCCGTGAACATGCACACAGTTGAACCGGCACTCCGGGAAGCGCCGGGTGGCGGGGTCTCCATATCCAGACCAAGTCCTTGCTGTTTGGTGAAAAGTCACTGAGGTCTGGCCCCCGGCTTCTCACCCAGCCCCTGCCGCAGGCCTCATGCATGCGGATACGGGAGGAAGCCCCAGTTCTGCACCTCGGGGCCCCCGGTCAGCCAGCAACACCGCCGCCTCGCCGCAGAATCTGCATGCCCCCCTCCCATCTTCACAAGGCCCGTGGGCGCCAAGTAACAGAGCCCACGTTCCCACCATGCGGAAGGGGCTCCACCTTCCTCTGTGGGCAGTCCTGGCGGAGGGAAAGAGTTCCTGACCTTGGAATCCCAGCATCCCTTAGCCTGTGTGGGAAGCCAGCTCCTACACTAAGTGCCAACCGGTGCCGTGGAGGGGCTCCTCGCCTACAACCGAAGCACAGGCGTCTCCCAGCTGCACCGCACAGTCCTGGAGACTCCCAGGCTGCCGCAGTTGGGGGAGCAGCCGCCCACGGCCAAGCCCTGGCCCGGGGGACCTGCACACACCCTCTTCCAGAGCGTGCACAGGAGTGCCACGAAGACACGCACACAGGACCGTGCACACCTCACACAGGAGAATCTTGGCAAGTGAGTGGATGTCAGTGTGGACGCAAACGGGCAAAGACCTTCCAGGGAAAGCAGGGTCCCACCTGCCTCCCGCCTCAGTGGGCACTGGAGGACACTCTGGGCTTGAGCAACAGGACCCTTGGCTCTGGACACTGCTGGGCTGATGCCCAAGCCCACTCTTCCGCCCTCTCTGTGGGCACACGTGGCACTTGAGCCCCCGCCACAAGATGTCCACACCAGGGGCTTCTGGGCATCGGGGCAGTCCTCAAGTGCCTTTTTATTCAACCCGGCTTTGGTGAAAACACAACTCAGGTATGGATATAGAGAAATCCGCAGACGCATACGGCTCATGTTAAGCTACGTCACTTGTTTATTGCGGCTCGCAGACGGGATGGAACGCTGAGCACAGGCTCCTTGGCGCTGGGGTCGGGCTCTGCAGTGAGTGGTCACAGACTTGTGGGCAGCTCCTCCTTCTCGCTGGGGCCACCGCTAATGCAGCCCTGCAACACGGCAGAGCGGCGGGGTCAGTCACTTACCTAACGCACGCCCACCCCACTCTCCTGTGGTGCACACAAGCGTTTACAAGCACAGGGCCGGGGCACTGACTTTAAGGCTGAATCCCACACTTCTTCTTACTCCCCTCACGGTACGGAGGATGCTCAGTTCACACACACACACACACACACACACAGCATCTCAGGTTCGCTTTCTCTGTTGCACACTCAATGCAATTACATGACCCGAGCTGAGCGCTGCAAGGGAACGAGGCCCGGGCTCCTCCTGTCAGCACCATGGTAGCACAGAGCAGCCCATCCTGCACTGTGACGTCCACGGCTGCAGTGTCCCTGACCGGCTCCCCCTGCTCAGGGTGGGCTGGCGTGTGGAGCATGTCCAGGCAGGACTTCCTGCACATGGAGAGACTGGCTGCCTGGGAGACCCATGGCACTAATCCATACCTGTCCCCCGTTCTCCGAGGAAAGGTGGTCCTGGTGGACACGCCCTGACAGAACTTTCCCACCTAAGGCTTGTTTTTCATGCTGAGCAAAGAGGGACTTAAATGTTAGTGGACAACCTCTGAATAAAGTCTTCGCGAACGTACAGGGTACAAAGCAGGGCGATGCCTTGGTCCAAGGAGAAAACCTTCACTAGGAAAAACATCCTTAGTATCATGCTACCCCAGGGAGTCTGTCGGCGCCGCTCTCCCACGTCCCGTACGAGAGCAGGCCCTGGAGGGACCCGCGGCCACGTCGGAGTGGGGACGGCGATCTACATGACTAGCTGCTCCACGACCTGACGCTCGGTTGCGAGCGAGCTCACGCACCGCCTCACTGAGGGAGGGTCTGGGCCGCCTGCCGGTGAGCCTTTTTTCCTTTGTGCGTCAGAACAGAGTCTTCACACCAACAGCAAACGACATAGTGAGGATTTTTCTGGTGGGGCTCAAATCGCACCATAGGGCTAGAGCTCTTAAATTACGTGAAATGTCTTAATAAGAAAGCTGAGAAAAGAAAGTTTTTACCTTGGTGAAATATTTCTTTTCTTTTAACACATCCCATTAAAAAAAAAAACACCCAAAATAACAAAATGCTTGTTACCCTTACCCCTCTCCTGAAGAGTCTGTAGAAGAAGCCTCTCTTTGGTTTGGGAACCGGGTGATACATTTTCTCTTCTACATTCAACACCATGTTTTCTTCAGGCTCATCTTCATTGATGTCCTTAAAACAACCCGATTCGATCATCTGTGTCCACACAAGAGCAGGACAGAAAAGGGGAGAGACATCACGAGGTCGGTCAGCCATTTCCTGCCCGACACCCAGCTCGGCACACGAGGGCCACTCCCGTTCCCATGCTTGGGGCAGGGAATGCAGCCTCTTCTTCCTCCCTGTGAGTGCACCCCCCAGAGCAGGTAAGGACTGGGTACCGGCCAGGCCCGCTTTGAAAGTGGGACCCAGGGTGGTGAACTGTCCCCCTCCTGTGCAGGCACCAGGGCAGCTGCCTTGCATAATCTTACCTACACACACACACACCGACACATGCACACATGCATGCACGCACGCACGCACACAGACACACACACGCATGCATGCACAGAGACACATGCGCACACAGACACACACATGCACACACACGCACATGCACGCACGCACACAGACACACACATGCATGCATGCACAGAGACACATGCACACACAGACACACATGCACACACACGCACATGCACACAGACACACATGCACACACGCACACATGCACACAGACACACATGCACACACACACAGACACAGACACACATGCACACACACGCACACGGGCAGGATTTTTTTCTCCTGGTGCTGTACCCAGTACAAACAGGCAGTACCTCGTTCTGCCAGGGGATGGAGACACAGCCCGTAGCAAACTGACTGTAGAATGTGTCGTCTGCGGTGTCCAGGTAGACCCCTCTCACCGTGGAGAACTGCTCGATGTCCACGACGTCCTTACAGTAAATGGCGTGCGGCTGTGCACCAACAACAAAGAGGCGTTGGCTCTGGGATTACTGGAGTCATTCTTAGTCTCCTTAATTACTAAGAATGCAGCGCGTGTGAAATCGATGCATTCACACTGTATTTGAAGCCTTTTCCTCCCTCTTGGGAGCTCTTCTCTGTCACAGACCCCGTGGATGCCCTCTGTTCTGCAAACCTCCCGAGGGCCCCACCCTTCCCTTTCCTGCGGTGGAAAATGGGTGACAGGCAGAGGCGGGATGGAAGGCCATGGAACCCTTGGCCTCCTCCTTGTGAAGTGCCCCACGCAGAGTCTAGGTGAAAAAGGGCAGGTCCCGCTTCTTGATCTGTCAGAGCTCATCTAGTGGCCTCCAGCTGCCCCTCCTCTGGGACAGGAGCCCCAGCCTGCTGCCCTTCGGGGGGCAAGCCAGCAGGGCGCGTCTGGGCCTGGGCCGTGGCCTCCTCCAGTGCAGCCACCTGAGCTCCTGGAAATCAGGAACGTAAACACGGGAGTCTAGCTACCGGCCAAACCATGATCGTGCAAGACGCCGGTAGTTCTGAGAACCGCCCTACCCGCGGGCGGGAACCTGCATGATCTAACAAGGGCCATTCAAAAGGCCGCTGGTCTGCAACCTCAGAGCAGCCACTACCCATTCAGTCCCCACACAGCGGGGCCATGGAAGCAAGTGGGGGCCCCACTCAGAAGACAGTCCAGGGGAAGTCTGGTGAGGACTGAGCCCAGGCTGAAGGCCCAGAACCCTGTCCTGCCCACCCCCCCGGACAAGACTGCCTGACCGTTACCACGGGACTCCCCCGTCAGCGGGCCCTCACAATTCCTCTGGTTACATTCAGTAGAATACCCAGAAAGTCAGCCCCGGAGCCTCGACCTGGCAGGCCCTGCCCCAGGCCTCTGAACACAGCAAGGGGAGTCATCGCCGCTTCCTGGAGAAGACTGCCTTCCCTGCTCCTTTCACACCTGATGGCCCACGTCAAGTCCCTGGGGTGCACATCCCTGTCCAGTGGTTCGCTCCGTTCGTCATTTGTTCCGCTGCCCACATTTGCGGGCTGGCGCAAGCGACACGGGGCAAGACCTTGCTTTCTTGTGCTCCCTGGGGTCCTAACACCTCCATCTGTGTCTAGCAGGTGGTAGGCACTCAGTAAATATGCAATGTGTGAACTCACTCAAAGAAAGGAGCTACTACTACAACATACTGGAATATAAAAACATAGTAAGTCCTGACTTGTACAACTAAAAATGTTTCAATTGTACACCTCAGTTCCATCATGTCCTGCAGAATTATCTCCACATTTCTGTTAAGGACAGACTGCTGTCCGTTCATTTCTGCTTTCCTCAGCATGGATTTCCTGCCTGCGGGTGTTCCCACCAAGGACTGACCCAAGCCGGGCCCTGTGCTAAGCGCGCGGACCTGGCCCCTGAGTAGGCCTCCACGGTAGGCTCACAGGAGGATCAGGTGACCTCCAGGGCTCCCTGCAGGCGGCATGGAGCCAGGACCTTGGAGACACAGAGAGCGGAAGGGCTTCCCAGACTACAGAGGTGGGTGTGCTGGCACTGACACAAGAAAGGGGATGCTGTCACATGGAAGGCCTTGCAGGGCCCGCTGAGGAGGCGGTGGGGTGGTGCCGGGGCTCCGAGCAGGGCAGAGCCAGGGTTGGCTGCCAGGAAGGCCCATGGGGACCTGTGAGGACAGTGTGGTAAGGGGCCAGGTGCTGGGAGGGGGCACCCGAGGAGAAGCACAGCCAGGTGGCACCAGTGGCCCTGCATCTGCTAGAAAGTCACGGGGTTCTGTGGATCCATTTTCTTGAACACCCTGCTCCTGTCTGGGCAACGTACTTACATCAGGACAGAAAGGTGGATCTAATATATTTGCTTCCAGCCTCTTGAAGTTAATATCCTTGAACACGGGGTGAGCTTTCACTTCCACTGCTCCGGCCTTGCTGCCCAGCCGCTGTTTGGGATTCTTGGTGAGTAACTATGCAAAAGGCAGAAACGGAGTCAATTTAAGCTTTTAGGATAGAAGAGAGAACTCGGAAAGTCTCCATAATAATAAGCAAAAAATCAGGGGTGGCAAAGAGCACCTCCATCCAAACAAAGTTACTCAAATTTCAAAGTTTCGCCCAAACCTCCTTAATTCAGATTTCACGAATTTAGAAGAGACGATGCTTCAAAAAGGAGTGGAACTAATATAACAGCCTTTGAGCTACCAGCAAGTAAAGGTTGGCTAAGTAAATCCTTAAGGAAAAAGTTTTAGCCATGTAAAAATTAGGGGACTCTTTTAAAAGAAACAGGAACTGTCAAGAACTTCACAGACACCATTCTAATGTTATGTTTATAAATAGAGACTATTTTAATCTATCCATTAAATAGATCACTAAGGAGCTCATATGAGGCAAAAATTCGGCAAACCAAATTCTAGAAATTGTATATTCTTAAAATGAACAGACAGCATCTCTTTCAAAAGTATTCCTTACTCATATATTCATAATTTTCACCAAATAGGGCCTCATCCACAGTTATCATCAGTCAGAAAGGCTTGGCTGTGCTCAAAGCAACACGGGACAGGTCAGGCTCTAAAGCAGGGCCAGGCCTGACCTCGCCAAGGTTTCAGCACAGCACAGCACAGCCCGGCCCATGCTGCTGCGCCCTGGGGGTGGAGCGCGACAGTGGTGCGAGGGACCAGCAAAGCCTAAGCACCTGGCCCCTCACGGAGAAGTCTGCTGACCCTGGCCTCATCTCGCAGCCCGCACCCACCGCTTTTCTGAAGAGTAACCAAATTCCCAGGCAAAGAGCCGAGCACATTCCGCGCCTGGCGTGTGTGCACCGGCCCGCACACCCCTGCAGCCTTCACTGCGTAGACTCAAAGCAGCACACACCCCCTTGCTCACCGTCTCACGGCCTGCACACGCACTACATCCTCTGTCTAGAAGACCCTTTGTCTGGCTGAGCCGGGCTCCAGCTTCCTACCTCGGAGCATGCTCCCTTAGGACACCCGTCCCTCCTGGTGTGACGCCATCACTTGGGGACATGCTCAGGGCCAGTCCCTCCTGCTGGACCCACACCTGCAGAGGTAGGGCCGTGGGAACTCCCACTCGCTGCTGTAGCCCCCGCACCTCGCCAGGGCGAGGGCTCAACAAGATTTGCTCAGGGCAGTTATTCTTGGCATGCTTTGCTCATTAAAAACAGATCTGAAAAGTCCCAGCGTCTCAGAGGTTCCAGGACTCCATCATCAAGCCTGCTGCTGACACACACCGGTCAGATGGCCGTGGACTTGTGGTCAGAAGGCCTGGGTTCAAGCTTGCCCACTGACATCCCGTTATGGGATATCACAAAAATCAAATTCTTAGGGGCGCCTGGGTGGCTCAGTCGGTTAAGCTGCCAACGCTTGATTTCAGCTCAGGTCGTGTTCTCAGGGTCGGGGGTTCCGTGCTCAGCAGGGAGTCCTGCTCCCTCAGCCCCTCCCCCCACACAAGTGCTCACCCGCGCGCTCTCTCTCTCTCTAAAATAAATAAATAAAATCTTTTAAAAAAATCAAACTCTTAATCTTTCAACTGTGAGGCTAAGAAACAAACTGAGGGCTTCAGAGGGGAGGGCGTGGGGGAATGGGATAGGCTGGTGATGGGTATTAAGGAGAGCACGTATTGCGTGGTGCACTGGGTGTTATACGCAGCTAATGAATCATCCAACTTTACATCAAAAACCAGGGATGTACTGTATGGTGACTAACATAATATAATAAAAAATATTATTATAAAAAAACAAAACAAACAAACAAACAAAAAAAAAACTGTGAGGCTAAGAAAAACCCCTTAGAAGTCCACTCTTAGGGTCAAAGGAGGCAATACATTATAGAGCTTTGGAAACTACAGACAGGTGTCCACATGTCAGGCGCCACTCTGGCCACCTGTTTGGGTCGGTGTGAAAAGCCACTTGCTCTGTCCTACACAAGTGCCACGCTCTGACCTCACGCCACATCTGCATGCTCACTCGGCATGGCTGCAGCGTGCTGGGAGCAGGTGCTGGGCAGAGGAGAGGCAGAGAGGGGGAGGAGCCATGCACAGGCCTGCAGCGCCCCCTCTGCAAGTGCACTGGGCACAGGGCCCGGCCCACCGTCCCTGTCCCCAGGTGCTGTCCTCTCCAAATGCCCCCTGCCTCCTGAGATGCCCTCTCCTCCAGTCCCCATCTGCTGGGGTTAAACCCACTCTCCAAGAGCCAGCTGTCTCCGCTCACAGGAGCTACTGAGGATTTGTGTGTCACTAGGCACGTCACACGCACTCCTACATCGCCCCTTCCCAGCGAGCCTGTGAAGGTCAGGTTATCACCATGCAAACGTCATAGACGAGAGACCAGAGGCCAGACAGGGAAGCCTGGTGTAGGGAGCTGAGATGTGGCCCCCAGCACAACCTGCAAGCCAGAGATCGGAGTCCCAACCCTAGTTCTCACTCAGGCACCGCCTGCCTTCCCCAGCACCCCTGCCTTCCCCAGCACCCCTTCTCCATCCTGAAAACCCTTGAGCCCTTGTTTCTCTCATTTATGGCACCCATCAAATTCTGCTTTTTCACCATAGTTATTTTTCATATTTGTTCTAGGCCTGCCATTAATCTGTGAGCTCCTTAGGGGCAGGCTGTACTTCCAACATATATCTTTATATTCCTGCAGCCCTTATCCGAGTGCCTGGTGGGTGGCAAGCACCGGTCAGATAGCAGCTCAGCCAGAATGCTATTAAACCTGGAGGAGCTGGCTAACCACCGCCAGCTCCACGTGGAACGAGCTGGCGGGAAGGAAGGCCAGCGTGGTCCCCACTGCTTGTGACAGGCCACTAACACTCATCACTCCACATATGGCAACAACAGGGAAGGGGAAACAAAATCGCTATCTCCAACCACCAACAACTCATCCAAGTTACTGACGCTTTCAGTAACGGGTACGTGGCTGCTGGCTCCCACAGGCACCCAACTGAGGACCCACAGCCTGCCTCTCTGTCCGTCCCCACCCCCCACTCTCCCCCTCAACTCTTCATGACCAGCCAGTCCTGCTTTCCTCTCCGTGCGCTCCCAGACTCTCCAACTCTGGCGAGAGGGGCCATGGCTCCAACAAGCCGTGCTCACACCTTTGCCTCCAGACTCATGACTCTGCCCTGAGACCCCCGTCCGCATCCTCCCATAACCCACTATGATTCCACCAACCATGGTTCAACCACTGCTCTGTCTGCCCCCAGCCCTGCAGTCTCTGTCCTCTTCTCTTCTCTCCACTGTGACACGCAGCCTCATGGGGCCCTTAACACATCCAGGAAAGTGGCAGACATGTGGCGGCCCATCAAGACCATGATCCCTGGCAGCCAGTTAAAGAGGAAAGAAATACGGGCAGACAGAAAAACCTCACTGTTCCTAAGAAACAAGCTTCTATTTGATCTTTAGTTTGACAGGAAATGAGTGACCTTGGTACCACTCTTCCCTCTCAGGGGCATCTTTTGAGAAATCAAACAAGGCACTGCTCTGCTTCGCTCCCATTGGTTGGAAGCCCAATCACGTCGTTTCCTAGGCAAGGCCCTGACTCACTGGTGGCTGTGTGGCAGGGCGACTGCTAGTGGAAACAACCCCAGTGAGCTAGGGCTTCCACCCCAACCTCCCCAGAGCTCGACCCACCATCTGGCAGACGGACTTGGCGTCCTCCGAAAACTTCTCTGAATACTGCTCGGTGTCCTTCCTCACTCTTCGGTCCACCTCCTCTCGCTTGACTTTCTCTTTGAATTTTCTGAATGGAGAATGTCCCTCAATCATTTCATATATCAGACAGCCAAGTCCCCACCAATCAGGACTAAATGTATAGTTTTCATTATTGATAACTTCAGGAGCTACATAACAAATACAGGGAAATTTAAATTAAATTTTGGTTTTAAATTTTCTTGTAATTAATTCCAAATAACACATTATAAACTTAATGTTTGTTACAACATGAACCCTGGAAATGTGTTAAGGGGCAGAAGACAGACACAGAAGGCCCAAGAGTGTGGATCCTATTTACATGAAGCAGGCAGAAGAGACAAGTCGTAGAGACACAGAGCAGGCGAGCGGCTGCAGGGCCGGGGCCGGAGGGGATGCTCATGGGCCCGGGGTCTCTTTCTGGTAGTGGTGGTTGCACAGCTCTGTGTGCGTGCGGAAATCCACTCCAGTATACACTTCTGAGTGGTGGATTTCATGGTATGTGACTTATATTTCAACAAACGGGTTATTGGAAATAGTCTGTGCTATCCCCTGGGCATGAAATGAGCAGCACACGTGGGGAACCGGTGCTGTAGGGCAGACCCTGCCTCCTGAGCAGGGTGCTCCCTCAGACACGCAGAGCCACACCCACGGGTGCCCCGAGGGCACTGACCCTCTACAGCAGCTGACTGAAGACACAGTGGGGCATGGGATGTTCCTGCAGGACTCTGCGGAGGCCCTCGGGTTCCCTCATGTCAGAGGCCATGCCTGGGTCAGGCTGGCACCGCCGGGCTGGGAGCTGAGCCCAGGCCAGGGCCTCCCAGGCACAGAGGCTTTGCAATAACCAGGGGAACACGAGTTCGAAAGGGCCCAGAGAGGCCAGTGTGCCCAGGATGGTGGCAGCAGCAGAGTGTGGGCCCCGTCCTGCCCTGATTCTGCCCTCACTCAGCTGCATGACCTCTGCCGGCCTCACACCTGGTCTAAGACAGGAGGGCAGCCAGGAGGACTCCCCTGCAGGGTCAGCACTGGCCGGGCACAGACTTCCAACACTACCCGTGCTCCCTCCAAGTGGCTTAGAACTTCTCTGTGTTGTGAGGACGCGGGCGTCCAGACAGAAAGCACAAGGATCTGGAAGCAGCCTTTCACATACCCATGTAGCCGACGGTCCCCACTCTTCCTCGGATGGTCCCCCCTTCCGGGATCTCCGTGGCTAAACCCAGGTCTGAGATCCGGATGTGCCCTGTGTGTGTTCAAACACATTACAAACCACAGGCGGCATGCTGACATATTCATGACAATAAACAGTGGGGAAAAAATCTAAAATTACATCTAACTTCTCCACATCTAGTAAAATACTATGCAGAACATTTGGTTCCACTAACACAACAGGAAATTGGAGTTATAGCTAGCTACTAATCAGAAAGCCCTTTAACCACAGACAACCACTTAATACGATAGAAGCACTGTGTTTTTTATTTAATTTCCTATAACTACCAGATCCATAAACACAACTATAACGAACAGTATATGAACTACACAAGAGAAAACGAACACGTTTTGTCAGAATACCAGTAGGCTTATATACAGGAACAACAACAGGCAAATAATAGGAGTTTTTCTCTGAAGAACAAATTGTAATAGCAAAATAAATAAAATCAAGGAAACTCAAGAGACTATGTTGTGTGTTAATGCCTTTATATAGAAAGATTTACATAGTTATTAAACTCAGTATGAAAATAACAATTTATAGAAAACTTTCTTTTGAGAGTCTACTAAGATAAACCAGCCCTGGAGGCAGACGCCCCACTCACCTTGTTGGCCGTGTGTCTCCAGCTCCTGATAGTGTACCTGCATATAGTAGGTGCTCAATAAATACGATCAACGAAATGAATGAACCAACCAATAAGCATGTGCTCAACACTGAAAATCCACCACATGCCCTTGCGGCACTGAATTAGCTTTAACACAGACTGCATCATGCCTTAGATGGGAAAATGGGCGTTCCCCTAGCACGCCAGCACTGTGAGTCACGTTACTCCCCGCAGCGCACCCGCACTGGGGGAGGTGGGAGGCTGGAGCCACGCAGCCTGGGGTTGAGTCCCCTCTCTGCCTCTGGTTTGAGTTCCCTCATCAGTGTGACTCAGTTTTCTGCTTTTGTACAGGAAGATTTCCTCAATAAGGCAGCTTTTATATATTTCATGTTTAAGTAGAGTACTGGCATGTTGTAAAATTTTAAGTATCCTTTCTTATTTTTCTTTTAAAAAGTGATTTTTTTCCAAGGAGAAATGAAAAGCCAAACTGCCGACAAATGGATGAAGACTCAGTTTGAGAACCCAGTCTGTCGGTGGGGCCACAGGGAAGCAGGTGCACGCGTGCCCTACTAGTGCTCACACAGACCAGCACAGCTCTGCCGCAGGGAACTGGCAACGTCTGAGAAACTGCACATGAACCTCTTCTCCAGCCTCACACCCCCCCCAGGGGCCCATCCCAAGGACACACTGGAAAAAGCAGGAAATGACATGCCCACAGGGTTGGGCACTGCAGCACTAATGACAGAGAGCTGGGAGCAGCCGGTTACTGGGCAGCGTGGACCGGGCAGACCGAGCCAGTCCATCCACAGGCAGCCAGATGAAGAAATAAGGAAGATCTCCATTTAGTGTTGTAGAGCAGTCTATGTTACATATTTAAAAAGCAGAGAAAAATACTGTAATCATATTAATGTCATTAGGAACTAATGTTTTCAGCAATAGGAGAAAAAAACCCACAAATGTGAAATGAAGAAGTAAAATGAGAATTAGAAATATCAATATGAATCCATGATGGATATTTTCTTTTAAAACAAGAACAGATGTGTTCTCTCCCAAAAAGGGCCTGGGAAGAATGACCAGCAGGGCAGCAAGGGCACCTGGCTCCCACACTGAGATCTCCACACAGAGGATCAGGCCCCTTGGAGACAGGGTCGACTCCAGGTCTCAGTTAGCACACATGCAAGGTCATCCTGGAACATCTTCAATAAGAAATAATAGCAGAAAACAAGGAAATCATTAGAGGCTACTGGGCATCCGCTGGCCAAAGAAGGGACAAAAAAATCATAAAGAATGATTACTCCAATGGATTAAACCCTATCAAAGTGTTAAAATTCATACATTCATTAATGATACCAAAACAGAATAAAATGAAAACTTCCTTGATCATCTTAGAGAACGATAGAGAGCTAACACGATCTCCTGAAAAGTAGAAATAAAAGGAAGCATTCATGTATTTCACCTGCTTTTCCTGAACAAACAGGTAGACAAGGTTCTTTTTTACAGGTGCATCTCAACAATTAAGTGCACCAGGAATGACAGAATTAGAATGCCGTCACTTTACAGCCCCAATGAAATGCTGTATCTTGACATTGATCCTTCATCCATTAAGTGAAAAATTGGTGGGAAATGGATAATGGAGAGATCAGGCTGACCAAGGTGTGAAACCACTCATCACTGTGAACATCATAAAGGAGAGACACTCAGTCCTCACATGCCTCCTGATGTCATACAACAGGAAGGACACACCAAGTATGCCACCAAAAATCAAACCTGGACCAATTCCAGACTCCAGATCTAACCGCTGGCTTACAGGAAGAATAGGGGAGGCAAGCAACATGTTAAATCCAGCCAAATCCACAACCCGGGAACTTCAATAGGACAAATGTCTGTTCTAGACTGCCAGGGCTGCCATAACCAAAGCACCACAGCTGGGAGCTGAACGGACGGATATTTATTTGCCCACAACCCCGGAGACTGGAAGTCCAAGATCCAGAGCCAGAGGGTGGGCCCCTCTGCCTGGTGTGTAGACGATGGCTCTCACCCTGTATTCACAGCCTCTTCCCTCTGTGCACGTCTGAGTCCTCATCTCCTCCTCTTGTAAGAACACCAGTCATATCCGATTAGGACTCTCCCTAGTGGCCTCATTCAGCTGTAATCACATCTTTAAAGACCTTCATCCAAACATGGTTGACACTTGAACACTATAGGTCGGAACTTCATGGGTGCACTTATACATGCGCTTTTTTTAGTACGGACAGCACTGGAAATGCATTTACACTTCCTTATGATTTTCTTTCTTATGATTTTCTTAACATTTTTGATTTCGACTCAGGTCATGATCTCAGGGTCGTGAGATGGAGCCCCATGTCAGGCTCCATGCTGAGTGCAGAGTCTGCTTAAGACTCTCTCTCTCTCAGGGCACCTGGGTGGCTCAGTCGTTAAGCGTCTGCCTGCGACTCAGGGTGTGATCCCAGGGTGCTAAGATCGAGCCCTGCATTGGGCTCCCTGCTCAGCGTGGTGGGGGGAGCCTGCTTCTCCCTCTCCCTCTCCCACTCCCCCTGCTGGTGTTCCCTCTCTCACTGGCTGTCTCTCTCTGTCAAATAAATACATAAAATCTTTAAAAAAAAAAAAAAAAGACTCTCTCTCTCTCTGCCCCTCCCCCTCTCCAGCTTGCTCTCTCTCTTAAAAAAAAAGAAAAAAGAAAAGTTATATGCAGATTTTTGACTGTGTGGGGAGTTGGTGCCCCTAATCCCTACATGGTTCAAAGGTCAGCTATACAGTCACATTCTGAGGTACTGGGGCTTAGGGCTTCATGACATGAATTTTAGAGGGACACAATTTGACCCCTAACACTGGTTTCAAAAACAAATAAATGATACAAAGAAGCAGGGAGGAGGAACCTATGAAATTTTAAAAACTCAACAAGATACCAACCAAATGTAATATGAACTTCATGCTATATTCAATACACAACTATAAAAACATTTATGAAATAATTAAGGAAAATTTAAAGCTGATAGGAGGGGCAGAAGGAGAGGGAGAGAGAGAATCTTAAGCAGGGGGGCGCCTGGGTGGCACAGAGGTTAAGCGTCTGCCTTCGGCTCAGGACGTGATCCCGGCGTTATGGGATCGAGCCCCACATCAGGCTCCTCCGCTATGAGCCTGCTTCTTCCTCCCCACTCCACCTGCTTGTGTTCCCTCTCTCGCTGGCTGTCTCTAACTCTGTCGAATAAATAAATAAAATCTTTAAAAAAAAAAAAAAAGAATCTTAAGCAGGCTCCACACTCAGCACAGAGCCCGATGTGGAGTTTGATCTCATGACCCTGAGATCATGACCTGAGCCAAAATCAAGAGTCGGATGCTTAACCAACTGAGCTACACGGGTGCCCCAAGGAATTGTTAAATACTTTTGGATGTAATAATACTTTTGGGTAATAATAGTATAACAAGTAATAGTTAAAAAAATAATATCCTTATCTTCAATATACATTTTATAGCTAGAAGAATATGATGTATAGGATTTCCTTTAAGATCATTGTCAATAATAAAATGCTACTAGTCTTTACAAAGATTCACTGCTTATCCTGCTTCTTAGGAATACACCTACTGCATAAAACTGAAGTCTCTTCTATAGAAAATATAGGCATGATAGAGTTTTCTTTTTTATCTCAACTACCGGTTAAATTTCACAAACCAAGTCCCTCTTATTACAAGTTTTCAAAAAAGAGGGCTGACATATTTAGGATGGACAAACAGTAAATGTACCTAACAACCTAGAATAGACGATAATCAGCTTTTTAAAATAATATTTCATTTATTTATTTGAGAGAGAGAGCAAGCACAGAGGAAAGCGAGGGGGACAAACCGACTACCTGCAGAGTGGAGAGATTGGCACAGGACTCCATCCCAGGCTGCTGAGATCATGACCTGAGCTGAAGGCAGACGCTTAATCAACTGAGCCACCCAGGTGTCCCTATTCAGCCTGTTTTAAATTTAAATTTTATTTTAATTCCAATATAGTTAACAGTGTTTTATTAGTTTCGGGTGTACAATATAGTGATTCAACACTTCCATATATCACTCGGTACTCATCACAGTAAGTGTCCTCTTCATGCCCTTCACTTGTTTCACCCATCCCCCCACCACCTCCCTCTGGTGACCATCAGTTTGTTCTCTGTAGTTAAGAGTCTGTTTCTTGGTTTCTCTTTTTTTCCCCCTTTGTTCATTTGTTTTGTTTCTTAAATTCCATGTATGAGTGAAATCATACGGTATTTGTCTTTCTCTAACTTATTTCGTTTAGCATTATACTCTCTAGATACATCCATGTTGTTGCAAATGGCAAGATTTCATTCTTTTAAGGCTGAATAATATTCCATTGTATATATGTATCACCTCTTCTTTATCCATCCATCAGTCGATGGACCCTTAGGCTGCTCCCATAGTTTGGCTGTTGTAAACAATGCTGCAATAAACATAGGGATGCGTGTGTCCCTTTGAATTAGTGTTCTCACATTCTTTGGGTAAATACCCAGTAGTGTGATTACTGGATCAAATGGTATTTCTATTTTTAATTTTTTGAGGAACCTCCATACTGTCTTCCACAGTGGCCACACCAGTTTGCATTCCCACCAATAGTGCCTGAGGGTTCCTTTTTCTCCACATCCTCACCAACACTCGTTCTTTCTTGTGTTGTTTTTAGCCATCTGACAGGTGTGAGGTGATGTCTCACCGTGATTTTTGATTTGCATTTCCCTGATGATAAGGGATGTTGAGCATCTTTTCATGTGTCTATTGGCCATCTGCATGTCTTCTTTGGAGAAACGTCTGTTCACGTCTTCTGCCTATTTCTAATTAGATTATTTGTCTCTTGGGTATTGAATTTTAGAAGTTCTTTATATATGTTGGGTACTAACCCTTTACTGGATGTGCCATTTGCAAATATCTCCTCCTATTCAGCAGATTGTCCTTTTGTTTTGTTGATTGTTTCTTTTGCTATGCAGAAAATTTTATTTTGATGTAATCCCAAGACATAATTTTTTCTTTTGTTTCCCTTGCCTCAGGAGGCATATCTTAAAAAAAAAAAAAAACAACATTGTTATGGCTAATGTCAGAGAAATTACTGCCTGTGCTCTCTTCTAGGACTTTTACGGTTTCAGGTCTCACATTTAGGCCCTTAATCTATTTTGAGTTTATTGCTGTGTATGGCATAAGAAAGTGGTCCAGTTTTCCCGACACCATTTGTAGAAGAGACTGTCTTTTTCCCATTGCATATTCTTGCCTCCTTCGTTGAAGATTAATTAAATAAACCCATATATAATTGTGGGTTTATTTATGGGTTTTCTACTCTGTTGATCTGTGTGTCTATTTTTGTGCCAGTACCATACTCTTTTGATCACTATGGATTTATAATATATCTTGAAATCTGGAATTGTGATACCTCCAGCTTTATTTTTCTTTTTCAAGATTGCTTTGGCTATTTGGGGTCTTTGTGGTTCCATATAAATTTTAAGATTATTTGTTCTAGTTCTGTGAAAAATGCTGTTGGTATTTTGATAGGGATTGCATTAAATCTGTAGATTGCTCGCAGTAGTTTAGACATTTTAATAATATCTGTTCTTCCAATCCATGAGCATGGAATATCTTTCCATCTGTTTGTATCATATTCAGTTTCTTTCACCAATGTTTTAAAATTTTCAGAGTAGGGCCTTTCACCTCCCTGGTTGAGCTTATTCCTAGGTATTTTATTATTTTTGGCATAATTACAAATAGAATTATTTTCTTAATTTTTCTTTCTACTGCTTCATTATTGGTGTATAGAAGTGCAACAGATTTCTGTACATTGATTTTGTATCCTGGAACCTTACTGAATTCATTTATCAGCTCTACTAGTTTTTTGGTGGAGTCCTTAGGGTTTTCTATATATAGCATCATGTCATCTGCAAATAGTGAAAGTTTTACTTCTTCCTTACCAATTTGGATGCCTTTTATTCCTTTTTCTTGTCTGACTGCAGTGGCTAGGACTTCTAGTACCATGTTGAATAAAAGTGGTGTGAGTGGACATCGTTGTCTTGTTACTGACCTTAGGGGAAAAGCTCTCAGTTTTTTCCCCATTGAGGATGATATTAGCTGTGGGTTTTTCATACATGGCCTTTATTACGTTGAGGTATGTTGAGGGCTTTTATTATGAATGGATATTGTACTTAGTCAAATGCTTTTTCTGCATCTACTGAAATGATCATATGGTTTTAATCTTTCTCTTATTGATGTGATATATTATGTTGATTGATTTGTGAATATTGGACCACCTTTGCATCCTGGGAATAAATCACACTTGATTGTGGTGAATGATTTTTTAATGTATTCTTGGATTTGGTTTGCTAGTATTTTGTTGAGGATTTTTGTATCTATGTTCATCAGAGATATTGGCCTATAGTTCTCTTGATAATCATCTTTTTTAAACCTAATTTCACTACAAATGGCAGGTTATGCTTTACAGACAAAAACAGAAACCCCAAAAAGCTGTCTAGATGGCAAACGAAAGAGTTACTCCTATGTTCTATGGTTTCTGGTCGAAATTAGTTCTTGGGAATTTTAAATGCATGATATTAAAAAACCTAAAATCAATTGCATTTATAAGTCATAAAGTACAGCCAGGATTACACTTTTAAAATTAAAAGAGTAGGAAAACAAAAAGAAAAGATGAAAAGTCTCCTGAAATCAAGAAAAGCAAAACAAAGTTCTGTCATTCCTTTCCATTCTTAACAAGAATGTGACCAGGTCTACAGTATCTAAAGAGTAAGTAACAGTAAGCACCACAGAAGTGACGCTTGGCATCTGCTTTGGGACAGGGTGGCAAAGGTCATGGCGGCCCGTGCTACTACTGACCACAACTGTACACAAGTTATATTTTAAGGGCACCATGAGCCATGGCAGTGACTGGATCCGATGCACTGAGACCCTGCATGGAGAACCAACCAGAAGTGAGCTGCAAGGGGCACAAGTGTTTTCTCAGAAGCATTTGCAAACCCTGATAAAACCAGAGGATGTTCACTGGGAGTGGGGGATGCACACATCCGCTCTCCAGCTGCTCCCACCTGGGACTCTTGCAGAGGCTGGGAGCAGCTGGGAGCTGAGCCAAGATTTTGGGCCCCCAGAGAGCCTGCAGGGACACAGACAGCAGCAGTATTCTGGCGCTCCCAGCACTGCAGAGACACAGAGACCCAGGGCCCTCAAAAACAGAGCCAGCTTCATCTTCAAAATATCAGAAAACAGAAGCTAGCAAGCTATGTAAAGAATAACTCATTATGCCCACGTTGGATTTATTTCAGAAATGAAAGGTTAGTTTAATATTTGAAAATTAACTATATTAACAGAATAAAAAGAATATCATATAATCATCTTGATAGAAAAAGCAC
This sequence comes from Ursus maritimus, assembly GCF_017311325.1. Classification (NCBI taxonomy): domain Eukaryota; kingdom Metazoa; phylum Chordata; class Mammalia; order Carnivora; family Ursidae; genus Ursus; species Ursus maritimus. The sequence continues at coordinate 80,203,948 of NW_024426996.1, forward strand.
TGACAAAATTCAACAACTATTCGTTATTTTTTTAAAAAGGAAAATTCTTAGGGGATCCTGGGTGGAAAAACGCTTCTAAGGGAAAAAGCAAGATGTGGACCAACAGCAAGAAATACGAGAGAGAAAAATGTTCTTACTGTGAATATATTTTAATATGCTTCTAAAACTCAATTATTAACTGAAAAATATGACCAACTCTGCTTCTTGCTTAAATACAGGGGAATGGCAATGTTATCTCTATTATATTTTCAAAATAACACATACCAAAGAGTTTCCCTTTTTGTTGTTGTTTCTGTTCTACAATGGGCTAAGCCCCCATCAACTTTCTATAACCAAGTCCCTCTTAACAAAGTGTTATGCTTTAGGCGTGAAAAGTTCACTCACTTACCACGGTCATCGAGGAGAATATTCTCAGGCTTTAAGTCTCTACAAAGGAAGAGACAACAACAAAAAGCTCAATTATTCAGAAGGCGACACTGATTCATCAGCACCCAGCAGAAATAACCACAGCTGTCTCTACTATGAGCAGCGCCAAGAATGGGGGATAACAAAACCGTCCTTTGTGGGTCAAGTCATGAGTCCTTCATGCCGTCGCTGGGAAGGACGAGGACGCCACAAAGGATTCATCTCAACCAACACCGTGCGTGTGACGGCAGTGTGCTCTGCCCAGGTCCGCAGATCTGAGACAGTTCAGTGATGGAAGGTACAGCCCCCTAGTAAGGAATTAGTCCTTAATGAACTTGGCTCAATTTCTCTTATCATTCATATACTTCTTAAAATGTCAACACCTGAAAATTTCCCATACCAGAAGAACTCAGCTTTGGGGATCAGACAGGCATGGATTCAAATCCTAGCTCTGCTGCTCTGCTGCTGTGTGACCTGAACTGCTCTAGGCCTCAGTTTCCTCCCTTGTAACGTGGCTTGATCCACATGTACCCACTTCCGCAGCGAGGCAGGGTTGGGGGAGCCCAGGCCTTGCAGCAGGAAGCATGTAATCAACAGCCATGACTGGAGGAGGGATACCACAGACTTCAAATAAATACAGATCACTAAAGGCTAAACTATCTTAAATGTAATATTCCAAACTGCTTGTTTCTTCCTTTTGAAAGAAAATATTTACTTTTCAGAGGATTTATATTTAACTCTGGTTTCAAAAGTGGCCCTATCATAACACCCCATCTCCCCTGAGCATCACCCCTCCGTCTGTGGCCAGATTAATAGAACCTCCACGCGAGAGCAACAGCAGATGGAAGGCGGCTGGACTCGGGAAAGCTCTGCGAAGAGGCAGAACCAGGAGCTAGCTGAAGTGAGCCTTCCCAGGACCCCACAGTTAGTGTAAAACCTGCTCAGGCCAAAACCCACACCCCCAGGAAAAGACGATAAGTGAGCCTGTTAGCAGCTCAGGAAGATGTGAATGCACCCTGAGTGGCTGCAGAGGAACCTTCCTGTGGTGACAGCCATGCCACAGCAGTCACGGTCCCCTTGGGGCGAGGGGCGGGTGGCTTCTGCTTTTGCATTTTCCAGCCATGTGCATATGCTCTTGCACTATCAGGGTGGGATGATGAGCATTTTTGGTTTTCCCTTTATTCTTTTCTGCATTAAAAAAATCCTTATGTTATTAAAAACAAAGGAGCCCTCCCTTGCCTCGGAACCTCCACAGCCTCCTCGTTTATGTGGGCTTACGCTCAACATCAACACAACACCTGCCCCCCAAACTACTTTAAATTTCTCCCGGGACACCCTAACCCTCACTGCTCCAAGTGTGGGCCAGCACCGCTGCAGAGCTGCTCAGAAAGCAGGCTGTGGGCCAGCGTGAGAGGCCCTGCCCCAAACCGGCCCTCCAGCCGTCCACTCAGCTGCCACCACGCACTGCGGCTCAGCTGGCTCTGAAAGGAAGTGTGTTGTAACAGCGGTGGCAGGAGTAATGTCAGTAACTCACCCAATGCCCACACAGAACAGTGGATTTATTGGTAAGAGTATACAATAAAGCTGTCACTGCAAAGAAATGTCTTGAGAAGATTCTGGATCACAAATCAAAACAAAGCAAAACCAATTTAATGATTAAGGTAAGTATCAAAATTCAACTCTCAATCTGAGAACTGGCCTTGTAACCTAAAGAATCTACACAAAAGGAAAACGTAAAACAAAATCAAACCCAAGTGAGAGAAAAATAACTGAAGACCTTATTACCCACTAAATATCTGAACTTGGTATCAGTTAAAAATTACAACCTCCACATTCTTAAACATAAAAGAATTACAATATTAGGCCTGACCCTCTAGTCTGCAAACCTGAGATTTTGACTCTGACAGTGACACGGAGGATACTTGATGGGAGGGAAGGGACAGATCTGACCTCAGTTACATAATTTTCAAATTGTCTTTTCTCTGTATTCACTGTATATAAATGTAAACAGCATTCATCAACCTGGTTTTTAATTACTGATTTTTCTAGTCTGCTTCAGAAGACTCAGGAGGGTGCACTGATTCAAGCTTTTGTATGTCTATTCAAATTTCCCTCTCGTGAAGTACCAACAGAAGCAGCAGGATTCTAGTTGGGAAAAAAAAACAAACAAACATGAGCCTATTGTCTTTATTCACAGGTGACATGATTCTTTTTTTTTTTTTTAAAGATTTTATTTATTTATTTGACAGCCAGTGAGAGAGGGAACACAGGCAGGGGGAGTGGGAGAGGAAGAAGCAGGCTCCTAGCAGAGAAGCCTGATGTGGGGCTCGATCCCAGAACGCCGGGATCACGCCCTGAGCCGAAGGCAGACACTTAACGACTGCGCCACCCAGGGACCCCAGGTGACATGATTCTATATGCAGAAAATTTTAAGGAATTCACAACAAAACTTCTAAAGCTAATAAAGGAGTTGAGAGAGGACACAAAATCAATGTACAGAAATCAGATGTATTTCTACACACTAGCAAGGAATAGTCCAAAAATGAAATTAAGAAAACAACTGTAGGGGCGCCTGGGTGGCTCAGTTGGTTAAGCACCTGACTCTTGATTTCGGCTCAGGTCACAATCTCAGGGTTGTGGGATCAAGCCCCACATCAGGTTCCACACTGAGTGTAAAGCCTGCTTAAGATTCTCTCCTTTTCGGGGCGCCTGGGTGGCACAGCGGTTAAGCGTCTGCCTTCGGCTCAGGGCTTAATCCCGGCGTCATGGGATCGAGCCCCACATCAGGCTCCTCCGCTATTAGCCTGCTTCTTCCTCTCCCACTCCCCCTGCTTGTGTTCCCTCTCTCACTGGCTGTCTCTATCTCTGTCGAATAAATAAATAAAATCTTAAAAAAAAAAAAAAGATTCTCTCCTTCTCCCTCTGTCCCAACCCACTCATGCTCTCTTTCTAAAAAACAACAACAACAACAACAAAAACGAAACAACTGAATTTGAAATGGCATCAAAAACAATAAATCTGGAAATAAACTTAACAGCAAAAAAAAAAAAGTACAAGATGTATATCCTGAAAAGTATGAAATATTCCTAAGAGAAATTTAAAAATATCTAAATAATTGGAAAGATATCCTGTGTTCATAGGTCAGAAGATTTAGTATTGTTCAGATGTCCATTATCTCCAAATTGAACTATGGATTCAATGTAATCCTTAGCAGCAATTTTTGTCCCAGAAACTGACAAGCTGATCCTAACATTTATATGGAAATACAAAGGACCCAGAATAGCCAAAATAATCTCAAAAAAGAATGAAGTTAGAAGCCTCATACTTCCCAATTTCAGAACTTACCACAAAGTCACAGTAATCACGACAGTATGGTACTGCCAGAAGGACAGACGTACAGACCAATGGAATAGAATCAAGGGTCCAGAAACAACCCCACCCTCTCAGGGTCAGTTTTAGACAAGAGTGCCAAGGCAGTTCAATGAGGAAATGACAGAATTTTCAACACATGGTGCTGGGATGGGGACTCCTCACCCACCCACACTGTACTAAAAACTTAACATGGGTCATAAGTTTAAAAGTAAAACTTAAAACCATAAAATCTTTAGAGAAAACATGGAACAAAATCCTCACGTTGCTGGTTAGACAATGATTTCTTAGAGAAACAACAAAAGTGTAATCAACAACAAAAAAACCCTGATAAGTTGGACTTCACTAAAATTAAAAACTTTTGCAATTCAAAAGACACCATTAAGAACATGAAAAGACAAGCCACGGACTGGAAGAAAGTATTTGCAAATTTTACATCTGGTAAAGGACATGTATCCAGAATATATAAAGAATGTTTGCCACGGGGCGCCTGGGTAGCGCAGTCGTTAAAGCGTCTGCCTTCGGCTCAGGGCGTGATCCCGGCGTTCCGGGATCGAGTCCCACATCAGGCTCCTCCGCTGGGAGCCTGCTTCTTCCTCTCCCACTCCCCCTGCTGTGTTCCCTCTCTCGCTGGCTGTCTCTCTGTCACATAAATAAATAAAAATCTTAAAAAAAAAAAAAAAGAATGTTTGCCACTTAATAGTGATAAGGCTAATAATCCAATTGAAAGTGGGCACAATATTTGCATACACATTTAACCAAAGAACATGTGAGGATGGTCAATAAGCACATGAACAGATGCTCAATGTCATCAGTCTTCAGGGAAACACAAATCAAAACTACCAAGAGAAAAAACAAAACAAAACAAAAAACACAAAAGCCCACCATGAGATGTCACTTCACAGCCAGTGAGGTGGGTTAGCATTAAACAGGGAGGTACTAACAAGTGTTGGAGACGATGTGAGGGGATGGAGCCCTGGAATGAATGTAAAATGGTACAGCCGCTTTGGAAGAGAGCTTGAAACTGTCTTTAAAAGGTAAACGTAAATTTTCCATGCTCTTGAGAAATTCCACTTGTTGGTATCTACCCAAGAGAACTGAAAACATATGTCCAAACAAAACTTCATACACAAATGTTCATAGCAGCATTATCGATAACAGCCAAATAGTGGAACCAATCAGAAACACCCGTCAACTGGCAAAAGGACAACGGAATATTATTCCATCATAAAAAAGACCCAGGTACTGATAAACGCTAAAACATGGACGAACCTCGAAAACATTATGCTGGTGGACAGAGGCCAGATGCAAAAGGCCACATGATGATTCTATTTGTATGTAATATGCAGAAAGGTCGATCTACAGAGACAGAGAAATGATGCCCCGTTCTGCAGTGTGAGCTCTTCTTTAAAGGTGAGCATGCCCAAGACGAGATGGCCATGGTTAGGAGGGAGCACGGAGGCTGACCCTTCTGGAATCTGACAGGCGAGCGCACTGAGAAACAGCCAACACAGGCATCTCCAGCCCCTCACCCATTTATCTGTTTTGGATGTTATTGTATTGTTTCTGTAATTGCTAGAAAATGCAGTGAAATTGAAAACTTTTTTTTCTTTAAAATTGTGAAAGGATTCCCCCACACCAGCTCATTAATACATCTACCACCTCACATTTTTTTGGGTGAGAACATTGAAGTCTTAGTCCCTTAGCAAATTTCAATTATACGATATAGTGTTATCAACTCTATTTTCATGTTTTACATTATATCCTCAGGCTATTCATCTTATAGCTGAAAGTTTGTGCCATTTTGCCAATCTTTCTACTCCCCGCCCCCCAGCCCTTAGTGACCACTTTTCTACTCTGTTTCCACAAGCTTGACATTTTTTTTTAAGACTCCACATATCAGTGCTATCATGCAGTACTTGTCTGTGTCTGGCTTATCTTACTTAACATGGTGCTCTCAAGGTCCGTTGTGTTGTCACAAATAGCAGGATTTCCTTCATTCTCATGGCCAAATAATAATTCCATGTGGATGTGTATACCACATTTTCTTCATCCAGCCACCCACCGATGGACACCTAGGTTGTTTCTGTCTGTTGGCTATTCTGAATAACACTGCAGTGAACATGGAAATGCAGACATCTCTTTGACACACTATGGATATGTCCTTTAGAATACGCCGGAAGTGGGACTGCTAGATTACATGGCAGTTTTATTATTACTTTTTTGAGGAACCTCCTTACTGTTTTCCATAGTGGTAAAATCGAAAACATTTTTAAAAGCTAATTCTTTAAAATTTTCATAGCCTTTTGCCATATTCACCTGCATACAGACTATACATTATTATGTAAAATAATTCTTCTGATTTAAAAGACACCTCACTACCCAAACAATGGAAAGCAGAACACACCGTCCCCAGAGCAGCTGAAGAACAGGGAGAAAGTTGTTCTCCATATCCAGCTGCTGGTAGGCCAGGACTTCCCTGAGGCTTCAGGCCAGTCTTGGGAAAAGCTTTTATGTGAAAAGAAAGTGTAGCTGGCCCTTGAACAACATAGGTTTGAACGGCTTGGGTCCCCTTACCCGTGGTTTTTCTTACAGTCCCAGTGCTGTGATGTATGTTCTCTTCCTTATGATTTTCTTACTAACATTTCCTTTTTGCTAGCTTGCTTTACTGTAAGAGTATAATACAGAATCCATATAACATACAAAATATGTGTTAATCAACTGTGTATGTCATCATAAGGCTTCCAGTCAACAGGAGACTATTAGTAGGTAAGTTTTGGGGGGGTCAAAGTTACATGTGGATTTTCGACTGGGTCGATGTCCCAACCTCCATGCTGTTCAAGGATCAACCACACTGCCCAGAGACTCAAGTGCTATTTAATAAGGATCTGGTCATTCCTGCATGTTAATATTCAGATGGTGCTAGGGCACTCATGGGGCCTGTCCCCAGCTAAAAGCATTTTGGTTCATCTGATTTTACAGAAGCTATGTTCCTCAGTTAATTTTTGAAGGACATTTAAAACCCCAAAGGCAACAGGCCCCTTCAGATTTCTGCATGGTGAACAGGCAATATGTCACAAAAAGACATTGGGAGGGAGAGTACTCAGCTGGACTGGAGATGCGTGCCCACACAGATGTCTTTATGTACTGTTTTGTTTGAAACAAATGATTGACTATTAGATAAAGATATGGTTGCACACTGAAAACCATGATCTATCTCTCCAGACTCTCTCTATATGTACACTTATTTCTTTCACTTGCTTTTTCTCATCGAACAATTCAGACAAAGCCACGTTACAAGTAGACATATCTAAAGGTATGACACAAACTACTACACCCCAAAACCACACACCCAGGCCACTCACACAGTCAACACCGCCTCCCTGCCTGTCCCTGTCCCCCCACTCCCGTAAGCGCTGTGCTTGCTCCACACTGAGCCTGGCACTCCTTCTGTGGTTTGTTGTGATGCTGTTTCAGGCATTTTATCCGAACAAACAGCAGAGGATGACAGACAAAGAGAGATGAAATGCTCCGGGATAATCATATCTGGAATAAAAGGGCCTCTAGGATGCTATGGCATTTTAGTAACTTTTTAACCTTTTCTCCAAATAAGTAACAGATGCAAAGGGCACAGCCTAGGGCCTGAGGGGCAAGAGAAAGCCAACAGGTTTGCTTCTTCCTTCCTCCTGTCTCCACGGCCACTCTGGTTTACGTGCACTCCTCTGCCCACTTTCTCCAGAACGCAAACACGGCGCACGTCTCCGCCGGAAGAACGGTCCCTTCACCCTCTGCTCCGATCCTAGCCATCTATCCGAGATCCCACGTGAGTCCTGGCTCCTCCTGAAAGCCTTCCCTGATCAGGCCTGGGCCAGTTTAAAGCGCTTATGCTGGAAAGAATTCTGGGAGCCCATGAGGTCTAGCTGCTCCCCCCGAGCTGCCAAATCTGTGCTGGTGCTTCCACGAGAGGCCCACGCGTGAAGGCCTGGCACGCTCGTGGCAGCTCCCACAGAGAGTGAGCGGGGACCCAGGCTCTTCTTCTGACTGCGAACATGCTGTACCCTAAGGATGGCTCAAAGCCCGGCCTGAGTGCCTCCACCTCTCTGACCTTAGACTGCTGAAATAGTAAAGCATTTTTATTTGTACCCTCCCTCTGCAAAAAGAAAGGTCATCTTTCTGGCACCTGGTCTGATAAGGGTTGTCAAGAGGCAACCTCTGACAACAAGAAAGAATTTCAAAGAATGAATGCGGTGCTTGACAGGTCTCTAGGGGAGGGGATGCACCATCAGACTGAAAGCCATCGGTCGTTCATTCAACAGCGCAACCTCCTAATGGTGGCTGTTGTGGACACGTGCTAAGTTCCCGCTAAGTGCTGGCCAGCCCATGCCTTTTCCCTGCTCTGTCTGAGGGCAAGTGGGGGCCTGAGGTGAAAGGTTGGGGGGAGAAGAAAATCTTCTAACTGATCTAGTAATAGAGGCACACCTTAGAGGATATAGGGGATTGGTTGCAGACTGCCAGAATTAAGTGACTATCACAATATAATGAATCAAATGAATTTTTTGGTTTTGCAGCGCATATTAAAGTTATGTTTACCCTACACTGTAGTCTATTAAGTGTGCAATAACATGATGTCTCACAAAACAATGAATGCCTTTTTTTAAAGAGTTTATTTGAGACAGAGAGAGAGAAAAGGGGCAGGGGGAGGGGCAGAGGGAGCCCAATCTGGGGCTCGATCCCAGGACTCTCGGTTCATGACCTGAGCCGAAGGCAGACGCTTCACCGACTGAGCCACCCAGGCGCCCCCAAGACAATGAATGCCTTAATTAAAAAATGCTTTATTGCTAACCATCATCAGAGCTTTCAGCAAGCTGTAATCCTTTTGCTGGTGGAGGGTCTTACCTCGATGGTGACGGCTGCTGACTGATCACAGGGGGGCTGCTGAAGGTTGGGGTGTCTGTGGCAGTTTCTTCAAACAAGAGAATAAATTTGCTGCACTGATCGACTCTTCCTTTCCCAAATGATTTCTCTGTAGCATGTGATGTTGCCTGATAGCATTTTACCCACAGTAGAACTTCTCTCAAAATTGGAGTCGGTTCTCTCAAACCCCGCCACCTTATCAACTACGGTTATGCAATATTCTAAATCCTTGTCGTATTTCAACAATCTTCATCACAGCATCGTCACCAGTAGACTCCATCTCAAGAAACCACCTTCTTTGCTCCTCCACAGAAGCACCTCCTCATCCGTTCAAGTGTTATCCTGAGATGGCAGCAGCTCGCTCACCTCTCCAGGCTCCACTTCCAGTTCTCTGGCTGTTTCCGCCACATCTGCAGTGACTTCCTCCGCTGAGCCTTGAACCCCTCAACGTCCTCCATGAGGGCTGGAACCCACTTCTTCCAAACTCCTGTTAGTCTTGATATTGAACCATGGGAACATTTTCTTAATGGCGTCTGGAATGGTGAATCCTTCCCAAAAGATTCTCGACTTACCCAGCTCGAGCAGAGGAATCACCATCTACGGCATCTGCAGCCTTGTGAAGTGTGTCTCTTAAATAATAAGACTTCAAAGTCAAAATCACTCCTTGCTCCGTGGGCTGCAGAATGGACGCTGTGTCGGCAGGCATGAAAACAACACTGATCTCGCCATACGTCATCAGAGCTCTTGGCTGACCAGGTACAAAGTCAACCAGCGGTAATCTTTCCAAAGGAATCTTTTTCTTCTGAGCAGCAGGTCTCAAGAGTGGGCTGCAGATCTCTGGTAAACTGTGCTGTAAACAGAGATGCTGTCGTCCAGGCTGTGTGGTCCGTTTGTAGAGCACGGGCAGAGGAGAGGTAGCGTAATTCTTAAGGGCCTGAGAATTTTCAGAATAGTAAATGAGCACTGGCTTCAACTTAAAGTCACCGGCTGCATTAGCCCCTAACAGGGGAGTCAGCCTGTCCCTTGAGCCTCTGAAGCCAGGCGCTGACGTCTCCTGTCTAGCTAGGACAGTCCTAGATGGCATCTTCTCCCCAGATACGGCTGCTGCGTCTACACGGAGCATCTGCTGTTTGGGAGCCGCCTTCACGAGCGATCCCAGCTGGATCTTCTGCAGCACCTGCTACAGCTTCTCCATCAGCACGTGCTGCCACACCCGGCACCTCTGTGTCTCCTTAAACCTCACGAACTCACCTCTGCTAGCTGCAGGCTTTTCTTCTGCAGCTTCCTCACCTCCCTCAGCCTTCGTGGATTGAAGAGAGTCGGGGCCTTGCTCTGGATTAGGCTTTGGCTTTAAGGGAACACTGGGGCTGGTTTGGTCTCCTATCCAGACCACCACCATTTTCTCCCTATCAGCAATCAGGCCGTTTTGCTTTCTTATCACTCATGCGTTCGCAGGAGTACGAGTAGCGCTCTTAACTTTCTTCGAGAACTTTTCCTTGGTGTTTGTGACGTGGCCTTTTGGCGCAAGAGGCCTACCTTTTGACCCATCTCGGCTTTAGACATGCCTTCCTCACTAAGCTTTATCATTTCTAGCGTTTGATTTCAAGTGAGATATGTGTGACTCTTCCTTTCACTTGAGCACTTAGAGGCCATTGCATGGTTATTAATTGGCCTAATCTCCATATTGTTGCATCTCAGGGGACAGGGAGGCCCAAGAGGAGGAGAAAGAGGGAAACAGCCGGTCGGTGGAGCAGTCAGAAACACACAGCACGCACTGGTTACGCTTGCCATCTTTTATGAGTGCAGTTCGTCGCTCCCCCAAACAAGTACAAAAGTAACATCAGAGATCAGAGATCACCCTAACAAGTAAAATAATGAAAGGTATAAAACACTGCAAGAATCACCGACATGTGACGCAGACACGAAGTGAGCCAGTGTGGCTGGAAAAGTAGTACCCATAGCACTTGCTCAGTGCAGGGCTGTCACCAAGCTTCCATTTGTAGAAAAGGCAGTACTCGTGAAGCACACTGAAGCGAAGAGCCATAAAGCACGGCAGGCCTGCGTGTCTTCCACACTGGAGGCCAGCAGCGGGGGCTCAACGGTTCTGAATTGTAATAAACTCTACGGTCCTTCGGAGTGAAAGAGGAATCACAGCTCCTACAGGCTTGTTCCTTGCTTCGGGACCACCAGTCTCTCCCTGCGAGTGTGGTGACAAGGCATTCTCCACTCAGACCTCGGCCTGTGTCTGTAGGAATGGCTCCCAAGGCAGCAGTCCACCCCTTGCTCAACACCTCAGGGGTGCTGCACCAGCCCCGTGGCCAGGCCTGATATCTGGCCCTCGAGAGAGAATAATGTGGCCTGGGAAATGTGAGACAAAGCCAAGAGTTCATCAGAACAAAGGCCTTCTGAGAAGCTTGCGGCTGGTGTGACCAGCCCTTCAGTGGGACAGCACAGGTGCTCTGAAGATGCCCCAGGGGAGCATGCACCCCCATTATCAGGGGTGAGGAGCTTAGGGATGAGCTGCAATTTCCCAGAATGAAGGCAGAGGGGCTGCAGTGAAGAAAGGCCTCTGACAAGCGGACAGCATGTGCAAAGGTATGAAGACGTGAGGACGCTTGAGAAGTTCTGGGAGCTGCAAATATGTGTCCATCACGAAGGCAGAGAGTCCCCATTCAGGGTGCAGCGGGGCACCAGGCTGGAGAAGTCAGTGGGGAGCGGCATCACACAGGGTCAGGAGAGCCAGGCCCACGGGGCTCCAAGCTAGGGACGCTATGACAGGCTCAGATCCACGTTACAGGAAGGCCTGCCATTGGTCTCACAGAGCAGGACCCGGAGCAAGACCAGCAACAGCGAGACCATTCAAGTGTCTGCCTGCCAGGTAACCTAAGGAAGACACGAACTAAGCCGGTGACCCTAAAGACTGACTAGGGAAATTCAGGGGTGATTTGGTGACCAACTGGATGAGGAAGATGGGGGATACACAGACCCCTTGGAAATATAGGAGAAAGGGCAAAGTGAGAAACGCCTGTAGGGAATGGTCCGCACACGGAGGTGGATGTCTGCACAGAGGCAAAGGGACAGAGCTGTACGGGGAGTGGTCGAGAAGTGTGTCAGAGCCCAGGAGCTCCACACCCAAAGGGTGGCTGGAGGGACCGCTTTCCCTAAAACTAAATATTTGGTCATACTAATTTAATTCTACCTATTAAATTAAATTAAATTTTTTTTTTTTTAAAGATTTTTTATTTATTAATTTGACAGAGATAGAGACAGCCAGCGAGAGAGGGAACACAAGCAGGGGGAGTGGGAGAGGAAGAAGCAGGCTCATAGCAGAAGAGCCTGATGTGGGGCTCGATCCCAGATCGCCGGGATCACGCCCTGAGCCGAAGGCAGACGCTTAACCGCTATGCCACCCAGGCGCCCCTAAATTAAATTTTCTTTACTGAATTCTAAGATGCAAAATACTAAAATAAATATTATTACTTTGAGACATTCAGTCGTGACACTATTTTGTTGGAACGGAGTCCACAGTCCTAAATAGAACTATTTTGGAAATGGGCTCTTCTCATGCTTACATGAGTAACACTGCCTATATTTGATCAACTTAACAAATAAAACCAACCTACTAGAGATCGAAGAGAACTAAAAAGGAAACCAAGGTCCACCACTGATCAACCATATTCCCAACAGTGTGAGTGACCAGACCCTACAAATGGCCACCAAAGGGCTCCACCGCAGCCCTCCTGCCCAGGCTCCTGGGTGGCCAGAGGGAGCCCGGCGGGAGCCTCAGGCTCAGGATGAACAGGCTCCCAGGCCCCAGGAGTTCGTGCTGTTCTTACCTGTACACAATTCTTTCCCTCTGTAAATCCTCCAAGCCACAGGACAGCTCGGCAGCATAGAAAATAGCTCTCTGCTCATCAAAGCCAGGGTTGCCCATGTTGTGGATGTGAAATTTCAAGTCCCCTCCATTCATAATGGTTAGCACCAAGCACAAGGAATCTTTGGTTTCATAAGTGTAGGACAAACTAACCTAAAGACAACAGCATCATAAAAAACAAAGCACAAAACCTGCTCATTCATTGGTGATTTACTCTATTTGCTAACATTATTCAAATATTCTGTGGAGATTTATCATTAGGATGCCCCAACACTGTATGCTTCAGGGAAGTGCATACCATGCATCTGGTGCTGCTTGGACGTTTACCTGTCAAAGATCTTATGGCAGTTCTGTACCAAGAGGAGAGAACTTTCTATGGCTAAGTGGGTAGGTGTATTTCTTCACAAAGACACTTGGGATGATCAGATTCATCGAAGCTATGCTCTAATCGTTGAGCACTTATGTTCCATGCTTCTGGAACACCCACATTCAGCATACAAGATAAATTACAGTTAATACACCCTCCCACAGTGCAAGAGGGGTCTTGCTGCTGCACATTCTTCCAACATTTTATGTTGTCAGTCAATGCTGCTGAAGGTATAGTTGTCTCTTATTGTGGTCTTAGTATGCATTTCTCTGTATATACAAATACAGGAATCACTTCTCATACTTTTATATATTTATCCATTTGGAACTACTTGTGTGAAGTACCTGTCCAAGTTTTTTGCCCACTTTTCTATTGGTTTGTAGGTCAATTTACACACACACACACACACACACACACACACACACACCCTGCTGGGATTTTGACTGCGACTGCATTTAATTCATTTAATGTATATATCAATTTGGGAAAACCAACATCTTCATACATGGAGACTTCTAATCCATAAATATGGTACCCTTCCATTTATTTGGTCTTCTTTAATTTCTTGTAATAGCATTTTAGATCTCAGCGTAGAAGTCTTGCACATTTTCATTAAATTTTTGCCTAGATTATGATGTTTCTTGATTCTGTTGTAAATGGTATCAATTAAAAGTTTTTATTTTCTAAGTATTTGTGGCTGGTATTGTATCTAATAACTTGGCTAGATACACAATAAATTATATAGGAAGTGTTGGACTGTCCACATGCATAATCACATTGTGGGCCAGCCAGGGTGGGCTGGGGGAAGGAGGAGGGAATGAGTGTTACACAGGTACAGGTCAGGACCACTGATCAACTGTAAGCAGAGAGGAAAAAATACAATCAAGGATGAAGGAAAACTCACAGAGGAAATAAAAAACTACCTCCAGACAAATAAAATGGAAATTAACTTTCCAAAAACCTATGGGACACAGCAAAAGCAGCTCTAAGAGAGACAGTCATAACAACACAGGCCTACCCCAAGAAACAAGAAAAATGCCAAATAAATAATCTCATTCTATATCTAAAGGAACAAGAAAAAGAACAAAGTCCAAAGCTAGTAGAAGGAGGAAATAATAAAGATCAAAGTGGAAATAAATGAAAGAGATTAAAAAACAATAGAAAAGATCAATTAAACTAAAACCTGGTTCTGTGACAAAATAAATAAAATCAATAAACTTCTAGTTTATATATATCTAGTTTATATATATCTAAATACATAATTTTTTTAAAAATCAGAAATGAAAGAGAAGTTGCAAGTGACACCACAGAAATACAAAGAATCATAAGAGATCAGTATGAATAATTACACACCAACATATTGGATAACCTAGAAGAAATGGAAAAGTTCCTAGAAACCCAACCTCCCAAGACCAAATCACACAAAAATGGAAAATATGAACAGACGAATTATAAGTAATGAAATTGAAGCAGTAATTTTAAAACTCCTAAGAAACAAATCCCAAGACCACATGGCTTCACAGGTGAATTCTACCAAACATTTAAAGAAGGGTTAGTACCTATCCTTTCAAACTATTCCAAAAAAATTGAAAGAGGAAGGAAGGCTTTCAAATTCATTTTACAAGGCCAGAATCACCCTGATACTGAAACCAGATAAAGGCATTACAAAAAAAGAAAATTACAGGCCAATAACCCTGATGAACGGAGATGTAAAAATCCTCAACAAAATATTACCAAATCCAATTCAACAATATCTTAAAAGGATCATAAACCACAATCAAGTGGGATTTATTCCAGGGATGCAAGGATGGTTTAACATCCACAAACACATCAAGATGATACACTATATTAACAAAATGAAAAGTAAAAATCGTATGATCATCTCAGATACAGAAAAAAACATATGACAAAATTCAGTATCTATTTATGATAAAAGCTTTCAATAAAGTGGGTATAGAAATAATGTACCTTAACATAATAAAGGTCACATATGACAAACCCACAGCTAACATTATCCTGAATGGGGAAAAGCTGAAAGCTTTTCCTCTAAGATCAGGAACAAGACAGAGATGTCCTCTCTAGCCATTTTTATTCAACATAGTATTGAAAGTCATAGCCATAGCAATTAGGCAAGAAAAAGAAATAAAAGGCATCTAAATTGGAAAGGAAAAAGCAAAACTATTTGCAGATGACATGATGCTATATATAGAAAACTCTAAAGACTCCACCAAAGAGATTTGAGAACTAATTAATGATTCAGTAAAGTCACAGGGTACAAAATTAACATATAGAAACAGGTTATGTTTCTATACACTAATAACAAGCTATCAGAAATAGAAATTAAGAAAACAAGCCCAGGGGCACCAAGGTAGCTCAGTTGGTTAAGCATCCAACTCTTGATTTTGGCTCAAGTAATGATCTCATGGGTCGTGGGATCGAACCCCACATCAGGCTCTGCACTCAGTGGGGAGTCTACTTGAGATTCTCTCCCTCTGCCCCTCCCCCCACTCACATGTGCACACTCTCTCTCTCAAATAAATGTATCTTAAAAAAAAGAAAACAATCCAATTTACAATTGTATTAAAGTAATAGAATACTTAGGAATAAATATAACCAAGGAGGTGAAAGACTTATACTCTGAAAACTCTAAGAGACTGATGAAAGAAATTGAAGACAACACAAACAAATGGAAAGATATACCATCTTCACAGATTGGAAGAATTAATATTGTTAAAATGTCCATATTACCCAAAGCAATCTACAGATTCAGTGTAATCCCTATCAAAATACCATTTTTGCCATTTGCAAAATGTGGGTAGACTTAGTGGGTATTATGCCAAGTGAAATAAGTCAGTCAGAGATAGACAAATGCCATATGGTTTCACTCATATACGGAATCTTAAAAACAAAACAAACTAACAAACAAAACAGAAACAGACTCAAGACAGGGAGAACAAATTGTTGATTACCATAGTAGGGAGGGGTTGGTGGACAGAACATAAGTGGAAGGGATTAAGAGGTACAAACTTTGGGGTGCCTGGTTGACTCATTCGCAAGAGCATGCAACCCAATCTCAGGGTCGTGAGTTCAAGCCCCACATTGGGTATAGAGATTATTTAAATAAGTAAACAAACTTTAAAAGACAGAAGTACAAACTTCTAGTTATAAAGCAAATGTCAAGGAGATGTAATGTATAGCATAGGGAATATAGTTGATAATACTGGAGTGACAATGTGGTGATAGATGGTAACTAGACTTATCACAGGGATCATTTCATAATGCATAAAATTATGGAATCACTATGATGTACACTTGAAACTAACAGGATATTGTCATGTCAGTTATACTTCAATTAGAAATAAAAAAGAATGAAGGAAAATATTTCTAGGTTCCTTGGGAGAAGCCAAGAATACAGAAACAAAAATATTTCATTTAAATAGAACAAACCATAGGTATTATTTATATCCCTTTAATAAAGCTAGATTATGGATCTCTGTGTTTCAAAGTAGTTACACAAATATATTTTAAACAAGTCCACGATGAGCCAGTTTCATTAAATATTTCCGTGGAATGCACGAGGAGAGACCTGTCATACTCAGAGGTAAATGTAGAGGGTGGCTGTGCAAGGCCACTATTTGCAGTTTGTCCCCTAGCACAAAGCAGCAAACCTCAGTCCTGAGACAGAAGTGACTTGGAGGAAGTAAGCCTAACACCACAAATTCTTTCTTAAGTTACCTTTCCCTCTCCTCCTTCACGCAGACCCTCCTGTTACCACAGAGGCTGTAGGAGATACGAAGCGGGGGGACAGAAGCTAGGTTTGGGGATGAACGCCACAGCGCCTCATGCACAGCACAGGGCCTGGGAGGGTCAGGGTTCACCCCAGCCCCACTCGTCCAACCCTTGCCTGACTCAGTGAAGGTGGGATTTGAGGCTTCATACGTTTGGGGAAGGCTAGCCAAGGGCCAGCGGTACATTGGCCAGGTGTCAGACTGCGGCCTCACAGAGAGGACTCAAGGCAGTGCCTTCGAGCCCAGGAGGCAGTGGCCCCATGGCCCAGGATGAGCACTGGCTGCCTGGGAGAGGGGAGGACTGCCAGGTGTGAGGAGGAGCCCGCAGACCAGGCCCCGGGGTGGGGGGGTGGGGAGTGGGCGGCGAGATCACCTCTGCTTTGTATATGTGTTCAGTAAGAAGTGGATAGGGAAGAAGGGGCTGCCAGCAGGACCGTGCTATCCCCGGCCCCTGGCCCCGCTGCCAGCCGGGGCAGCACAGCTCACACCCCCAGCAGTGGCGGCAGTGCAGGTGGGCCCAGCAGCAGGTGTGCCTAGGAAAGCATTCCTCACGGCACCATCCACAGTGAGGACTAAACCCAGATACTCACTACAAATCTGCTATTCACTTTTTCTAGGATTCTCTTTTCGTTGAGAGCCATGGCTTCACCTTTCCTCCTCTTTATTCTTTTTTTCTCTAGCTTCTTACACGCATACATCTTTCCTGTAGCTCGCACTTGACAGGCACAAACCTAGTTTAAAAAAGGGAAAAAAGGTTTCTACACACCTGCCACCTCTTAGGCCACCAGGACCACCACTACCACCAGCGACCAAACCCCGTTTCCTCTATGATCAGCCCCACTGGTGAAGAGCAGCGAGGGGCTGGTGGATGGAGTCGGGGGGTGCACTCTGCCAGGTGCCCACAGGTGATCACAGCACATTGGATCAGCCAGGGTCTCCCTGGGTCTTTCAGTCCTTGCGAAAGAGCCACAGTGTTTGAAACTAAACTGAGTCCTCTTTCTTTTAAAAGTTTAAGAATATAAGAAAAGGTATTGCATAGAATTCATAAACTCCCATGCATTTATTCTACTTAGTTGTTAAAATACTATTTATACATTACTTACCTTCCCACTAGGAAAAAATTTCCAAAATTACAGAAGTGGAGATGGGGTTATAATGAGTTCCCAGGTACCCGTGCACAGCTTCTGGGCTATCAACACAGGGCTACCTTGTTGCCTCTGACTCCCGTCCACTGCACACATACACACGCACATGCACACACACGCACACACACCTACTGCACACCACAGCATGCACGCACCCCACACACGTAACACATGCACATACCACACATACACAGACACGGTTACCTTATAGGCAAACATAAGACAGGATATCATTTTAATCCATCAATAACATGATTTTGATGATAAAATATAAAGTTCATTGTGGAAAATACTGAAACTATTAGTAAGGACAATGACAAAACTCACTGAAATTCCAAGATAACTGTGTAGGCTTCTGAATCCTCCTGAAATTTGGGTGGGGAACCTGACCTTATATTATAGAATAGATAATATTTTATAATTTCCTGTTTTCATCTTACAGTGTGACTGTTTTCTCATCATTAAATGTTCTCCCAATGTCTGACTACTCCAGAATTTATTTAATCATTTAACCATTAAGTCTCAGCACATAAATCTTGGCATATCTCTTTATGACTTAAGACAAATTCTTTTAAGTAGAATTGCCAAGTCGAAGAACGAGAAGGGAGCAGAGGTAAGGGTGCCAGATGCTGCACTCTCAGCTGGACACGAATACTCATGTGCTGCTCAGCCACCCGGGAAGCAGGGATCGTCTCCCTGTCGTGATGAGGATGAGATGGTGAAGCCGAGGTCACAGAGCGGGAAGCAAGGCCAGCCGCTGCCCACGAGCTCTCCACGGCACCGCGCTGCCTCTACAACCGCGCACGTGGAAATGCCGCCAGCTCTCTTTGCTCGGCGCTGCCTCGGGACCCCACAGATCTATTCTGGAGGGCTTGAAGCCTAAGTGCAAGCACTGTGGGCGACAAAAGAAGACCAAAATCTGTCTTTGCAAACCCAGTGGAAGAGGTGTTGGCATTCGGAAAAAGTAAATCCACCACTGGAATTTGGACTTAAAAGGCACTGAGGCCGTCCGCATTAGGGTCACGGGGCTCCCCTGACGGATGCACAATGGAAATGGACTGTTGGGTCCCCCACAGACAGATGTAACAAATAGCACATCCAGAACAGGTTTGAGAAAAACCAGAACAGTTTGTCCATCTGTACAGTCTTCTGTGCGGAAACACAAGTAAATGTGCTTAAAAAAGTCTATAAATATAAATATGCCAAGTCTTTCACAAGTTAAAATTTGCTAACGTTACTACTGAGTCCATTTCGGAAACCGACAGGGGGCTATAACTGTAACTACATTCTTTGTAAACACAAGAGCTTGAAACATCCTCTGTTCTTAGACAGAATCTGAGTTTTACACTTGGACATCATGAAAGGCAGAGTAGCACGAATTAAAGCGAGTGAAGAACTTTCCTGCTTGAAAAGGTATTCAAACAGAGGGTGGATTTCTCACAGAAATCTCTATGCTGGAAGGGTTCCAACAGCATTTGGCTGGATCCCTGGACGCACCCTAACAGGTCAGCAGAACGGTGTTCTGAGGTGATGGCGAGCGGGCCGCGGTCGCAGCACACCCAAGCACAGATACAGGGGAGGCCTCACTTGTGGGACAAGGTTCTTAGGTCAGCTTCCTAATTCACATTAAGGGAACTCCGGTGGCTTTGGTTAGGCTTTCCATGGGAATTTGGGAGCACGGGTGATTTCAATCACATGTGGGCAGTGTAACTTGCTTCTGACTCCCCACGCACTTCGGTTCCCGTGGCTGTCCCGGCTCTGGGGAGTTACAAATGCTAAAACTGAACATGACTGCTCCAGATAATTAATGAGGCAATTAACACCTCTTTAAATGACGTAACCGGAACTGCATGTGGTTCTTTGTCCACCCCACACAATAGTCTCTATCTAGGAGAGCCATCATATTGAAAGACCATCTCTCATGAATTTGTGGGCAGTTTCCTTAGGATTTTCCCAAATTTACACATTTTCTAGTATCTTTTGATATAGGTGTGGGAGTACATACATGTCCACACAGAATTGAGATAAATAAGCACATTTAATAATATACTCTGTACTACACGAGCTTTTAGGCTAGTCTCAAATTATAGAAATAAGAGTAACAGAAATTCGACAATATGGAAACAATCATCTTTTCCATCAGGACAAACTGAGCTTGAATGTCAAATAACTGAATGCGGGAAACAACTTCTTTAAGAAACTTAAAGTGAAAGAAAAAAATCATGAAGATAGTGAATTTTTTCTTTCCAGATCTCCAAATCTTTTAAAAGCAGGTAGCAAAGTACCTTTTGTTTGAAGTTCAATCTTAATTCTTGTGGTTGGCAAACTCATTCCCAAATACACAGGAAGGGAGTAAAGGTATTGGTAAAGCTGACACATCATGTCTCTCAAGTACCTTGCTGTCTTACTTTTCTAGAAGTATTGCTTATAGCTAGTCACGTATTACTTACCTCACCAAATCCGCCTTTTCCTAGAACTCTGTAATGTCTAAATGTGTTCTTTGTTACTGGTTGCCTAATTAATAAAAAAAAAAAAGCTTCAGATGTCACATCATATTGTTTTTTTTTTAAAGATTTTCTTTATTTATTTGACAGAGATAGAGACAGCCAGCAAGAGAGGGAACACAAGCAGGGGGAGTGGGAGAGCAAGAAGCAGGCTCCCAGAGGAGGAGCCCGATGTGGGACTCGATCCCGGAACGCTGGGGTCACACCCTGAGCCGAAGGCAGACACTTAACCGCTGTGCCACCCAGGCGCCCCCACATTGTTATTTTAAAGCAGAAAAGCCTGCCTAGCTCTTGTCCTGCCCTTATTTAAAATGACACTGCACTCACTGTTCAAAGGGAGTGTCTGGGGCAAGGGTGTGCGTGCTCAGGGACCGTGGCTCCCTCTGCTGGGACACCCTCCATTACACTAAGAGACGTAAGCGCATGTTAACATTGAAGATTTATTGAAAACACTGAAGATAGATCTAGAACGGTCCAATTATCCTTACTAATTGAAGGCAGGTCAGCAACTAGTCCACATCATGCCATGTGTACGTATTGGGCCTGTCGGAAAGCTGCGGAGGAAAAGCACCTATCTACAGTGCACCACCCTGTAGAAAAAGAACCTCAAAGGAGGTGTTTATACTCAACGTCTCAAAAGAAACATGCATGAAGTAGAACTGGAAATCTGAGCAATCAATAACCATCGTAACGACCACACTAAGTGGCAACTGACACTTACTGAGCATGTACTTTGTACAGCAAGCTGCACACAATCCTCAGGCGCCCAGCAGCCCAGTAGGTGGATTCTAGAATCACCTCTATTCTCACGAACAGGGACCTGATGCTCACGAAGGCCAAGTCCCTTGACTATGTCTGCGTTTCTAGTACCACAAGACGGAACCAGTGCACATCGGATTATATTTCTGTGAATCTAGGATATGTTTTATTTTCTAATAAATTTTCTAATAAAAGGGCTGACTGCCCTTTTAAAAGGAGAGAACAGAGTCAACTAAATCAGAAGAAATTACATAGCACATATTAATAATTTCTGTACAATACCATATCCAGCCTGATTTCCAATATTATTTTAACAGATGGAAAAGTATACATCAATCAGTACACATTCCAAGAAGTTATTACTTGTTTTTGTTGAATTTTAAATTAGAAAATACCTTTCCAGCCATTTCCACTGTAGAAATCGAGAAAAACATGGGCTTTCTTGGTATTCTTCAAATGGTTCTCCACTTAAATAGTTATGGACAATTCTAGAAAAAGATTTTCCGTAATTATATACATTTGTTGCACTACATATGAAAACCACCGTGTTTCTGGGCACTCATCAACACTGGGCATGGGAAGTCAATCATTTTACACAATATATTAAATTTTGCAATTATAGAATTTCACACTCGTTTCTAATGTTATCAGTAAAAATATGAAAGCAGGAATTCAAAAGAAATGAAATTGTTTACCTTCCCACAGTCAAAATGTCTTTTTATGTATAAATAAGTATTCAATGGGTGTAGGTGAGTGTATGTGTATGCGTGAGTGGGTGTGTGTGTGTGTGTGTGTGCACGCACCCAAGCATGTGTGTTTCAGTAGGGATTGTAAACATCTGGTATGTAAGATTAGAATGAGTATCTAGATTATAATAGTCATATTGTAGAAAGTGTTAATATGTGACACCACTTTTTTTTTTTAACATTGAAACTAAGGCACCCAATGAACTATTTTATGCTATATATTTCCAGAAGAAATTTTATGCAATTAGCCATGCTTCTAAAGTTTTATTTAGAATTTTATAAAATGTATACAATTTTATTGTATTACAGAAGTAATAAAATTCTTATTTGTAGGTAGATAAGGGACAGAATGTAGTCTATTATTTAAAACAGCTCATTAGTCAATAAGGATCTAACAAGAAGATTGCAAGCACTGTACTGGACGCTGGAGGGAAAATGTCCAACGAGTACTACTTTGAAGAATCTGCCAGCTTGGCCAGGGAGATGGGTAAGTTCGTGCACTGTTAGAGAAGAGTGTGCCATGCCTGGCATGCCCAGAGCACCTCCCCTGGGAGAGGATATATTAGGGACACTTTGGTGAAGGTGGGGTCTGAGTTGAAGTAGAAGTCACCCAGACGAAGGAAGAAGGAAAGGGTTTCCCAAGCATGGACAAAAACCCAAATGGGAAAAGATCATAGTTTTCATGGGGAATTGCTAGTAGACCAGTAACTCAAGAGGCTTTGGGAACAATTTCAGCATTTTCGCTGATTGTTAGAATTCGGAGCAAGCCACTTGATTTCACTTTATTTTGTAAAAGGAGGTTATTCACAAGTTCTTGGACTAACTAATATTACAGCACAGTGTTTCTCAAAATGTGTTCTGAGGACCCCTGTGGATTCTGAGACCCTTTCGTGGGGGGGAGTGTTAAACAATGAAACTATATTTGTAATAATGCTAAGACATCATGTGCCTTTTAAAAACTAAAAAAAAACTCATTTTCACAGAGGGGTTTTCCAGAAGCACAAGACATGTGACATCATTGCTCTGATGGCTAGTGGAATGTTTGTGTCTTCTCTTTAAAAATGTAAGCCATGTACACAAAACTCTTTGGGTCCTCAATCATTTTTAAGAGTGTAAGAGACACCGGAAGATGTCCGGACATCGGAAGGTCCCACACGGCTGCTGCACACAATCTGAGGCCTGAGCACTGTTCTGGAGGCTACCTGGACCACCTCCTCCTGGCCAGCGGAGCGGGAGGGAGCGCCTGCTCCCTGCCTCTAGGAACACCTTTCTCTGCTGAGCACGTGGGCAGCCCAACTCCAAACCTTTGTGGGCCAGGGCAAGGGTTCTGATACTGCTGGCTTAGTCAAATCATCTTTGTAGAGGTGTTTGCATATTTCCATGAGAAGAGCCACACAATATCAACTTATTCTAATATAATTGTATAATTCGGTCTGTATAAATTAATAAGCTCATGGTTACAGTCAACTTACCAGTGCTTCTTAACTTCACTTCTTAATACTCCTCACCTCAAAATCAAAAGACTGCCCCACTGCTCTAGTCTGAGATATAAACCTACTGCACACACCTTTTTAAAAAGATTTTATGTATTTATTTGTTTGCTTGTCTGTTTATTCATTTGAGAGAGAGAGAGAAAAAGAGAGAGAGGGACAAGCAGGCTGAGCATGGAGCCCAATGTGGGGCTTGATCCCACAACCCTGAGATCCTGACCAGAGCGGAAACCAAGAGTTGGATGCTTAACTGACTGAGCCATCCAGGCGCCCTTCCCCGCAATCTGCACACACTTTTTTAAAAGTTATGACATTTAAAACTGTGTATCAGTTCAACATTGGTTTTTAATACATCCATCCTGGGGCTCCCCACTAGCCATCACGCGCTGCTGCCTCTCCCTACAGCTTCTTACAGAAAACAGCGGGGAGCCTAAAGGAGGCGTGTGTGCTCATTATGCCGCAGTTCCAGTACTCTGGAACCCGAAAGGAGAAAGGCGGCTTTCGGGGAAATGAAGGTTGTAGCAACACAGAAATGAGCCAGAATAGTAGGGAACTCTGAAACTCCTCGTTTCTGCCCCGTGCCGTGCTGAGGTCCCCATTAGCCAGTGCCAGGCACAGCTGCTGGCAAATGGCAGGCACTGAATAAGAATGTAAGGAATAAACCGCCGTCGGTCAAGTGAACTAATCAAAACAGACAGAGGACTGAGTACTAAAACTTATTTAAATACGAGTGACTTTTAAGTCCATATCTTGAAGCAGATACACAGAGAAGGAGGCAGACCTGTGGCCAGTCTGATACGGTCGTCTACACCACCCCGTTCTTCAACAATAGGACAGAATTGGAAAAGTGCCTAATACGTTAAAAATACGAACAAATTCAGTGAACAGATGTATCGATGAAGAACCCTAAGGGTGGAGTGGGGGAACATATAGTAACCGTAGAAAAATGAAAGAGACCTAGAGGTAAAAAGGGAAATCAGGAAACTAGCGGGCAAGTGCTAGGGAAGTGAAAAACCATCCACGGCTAGAAAGCTGGGTCCCAGCGACGCAGCACAGGGAGCCGTGGTGTGAACATGCAGCGCAGACCTACAGGCGTGAAGGGACCCTTCTCCCCCATGTCCCGGACCAGCCCTGCTAAGCAGTGTGACTTTCCCCACACAACCTCAGGGGCATGCAGAGATCGGTCTTTGTTACTCACAATGTGTACTTTCTCCACGGCTGAAAAAGGAGTTGTGGGTATTCCCTGGCACATCGGTGCTTGGTTTTTGGAAGGGATAGTCATGATGATGTATGCTACGGACTGAATGTGTGTCCCCCCAAAAGTTCTATGTTGAAACCTAATCCCCAAAGTGATGGTATTTGGAGGGTGGAAACTTCCTGAACAGATTTGGTTTCGTGCTCTTATGAAAGAGACCCCAGAGAGCTCCCTGGCCCCTCCTGCCACGTGAGGCCCCAGAACACTGAAGAGGTGCCTCACCAGAGCTGGACCACAGTGGCGGCCTGACCACAGGCTTCCAGCCTGCAGAGCTATGGGAAACAGATGACTTCCGGGCTGTGGTATCTGTTATTGCAGCCAGACAGACTGAGACAATGTGCTTCTGAGAGGGACCTTGAAAAGGCCAATGACAGATGGCCTGCCTTGCCCCCATGAAGTTGCTCCTGGAGGAGGTCCTGCTCTGCTGTCTGTGAGTGTGTCAGCACAGGGGACTGTCTCCAACCTGTGGCTGTCCCCTTGTCTCCGTGGCACCACTTGGTGAGGCTACGGAGTGTGGAAGTGGAGTCTTCCATCCTGCTTTTGTCTCTAGTGCGTCTTCCCTGGACTGGGCCAGACCCTCAGCCCAGGATGGCGTCACTGAGGCTCTGTCCTACTCCCGTCATCCTCAGGAAACATGGACGGGGCAGTGTTACCGCACGTTGCACACGAAAGAGGCAGTGCGCTGGCTGGAGGCACAGCTATGCAGAGCTGACTGAGCACGACCTGAGATGTGGCACGGGGCCGGCCTGGCTGCTGGTGCCCTGTCTCAGAGCACAGGGGACAAACCTCCACTTCACAGTTGCTGAAACACTTACCTCAGAAACAAAACGTAGTTCTTTGGTAATTCTAAGTCACAAAGGAGTACTTTGGGCGGCACAGAGTGACCGACTATTCTACAACCTTGTTCTCCCAGTTGCCAGTGCCCACCATTGCAAGCAAGAGAGGGGCTGAGCTGAGGTGCTGGTGCCAGACAGGCCTACACCCACACTGTGTGCCCATCACACAGATGCCACCACTAGGAGATGCCACCACTAGAGCCTAATGGGATCTGTGTTCTTCTCTGTGTCTACAAGTTAACATAAAAATCTGAGAAAGGAAAAACACAACATCTGAAGTGACTACTTAGGAATCAATTCTCAGGGTTTTTTTCTAGTAGTTTCTGCAAAATGAAAATGGAACCGAAAAGTGATCAGTTTAAAATGGGGATCTTTGCAAAAGTTGCATACACACCAGGTTGCTGACTGCCCTTCTTGGGGAATGCATCCATGCGAGGGTGCTGGCTGCTCTGTCCTCAAGCAACCTGCCTCTCACTGGCCAGGGGCCTGGGGCACATTACCAAACCTCTCTGGCCTCCATCCCCCAAGCTGTAAAAAAGGACAACGGTCGTGCCCACTTCATGGGGTTACTGGGAGGAGTGATGCATCCATAAGCGTTTATCACTGTTGTCACCATGAGAGGGAGAAGCAGGTTCCCCACTGAGCAGGGAGCCTGAAGCGAGACTCGATCCCAGGAGCCCGGGATTACGGCCTGACCCAAAGGCAGATGCTTTACCGACTGAGCCACCCAGGCACCCAGAGAATCAATTTCTGCTGTTTTATGCCACCTAAGTTTGTGGAACTTTGTGATGGCCACCCCAAGAAATGGACACAGCACCTGACACAGAGCCGGCACTCAACCAGCCTCTGTTGAACGGATCTTAGGATAAACGACACCTGAATGCTGCATGACTGGACAGAGGACTCCGTGTTCTGAGCCAGATCAGTCCAGAAACCATTCTTTCTCCCTGTGTACATCAGGAGCCAGATTTACTCAAAGTGCTTTCCCTTAGAATTTTCCTGTCTGTATCACAAACATCTAGAGAAAAGATATTTTCAACAAGTGCCCAGGGCTTTAAAAAACAACAACATTTTATGGGAATCTTTTCATCTCAGACACACGCATTTTAGAAGGCTGAACGGAGGGGCCAGGGATGTGACTCATTTCAGTGTGTCCCTTCCATCTGTAAAATTATCACCCTTCGTGAACCTCTTTCTAGTGAAAGTGACCACTTTAATTTGCAAAGTCCTGCAGTAAGAGTGGGTGTCATGCAGAGAGAGCAGCGTAAGCCCCCGTCTGGGGCCAGCCATGTGCAGCCTGTGCAGGGTGGCGGCAGCCGCTTACCTGGTGCATTCCTCAAAGACGTCCTTGCCGGGGCTCTGCTTCAGTCTTAACCGACATTCTCTCAAAACACGGGAAGGTATTTCTGGTAAAGGGGCTGCCGGCTTTTTAGTACAGCACAAACCAAATGCATAACAATTAGTGATGTCATAATTTACCAACTGTAAACAGAACCTAATGCTTACTCTACAAAAAAGTACAACATCAAGTGTATGAAATAATGAGTCAAAGTGCCACTTTCACCCGCCACCCCGGTGTCATTTTCCAGAGTTCACTGTGTTGTCCACCTTTTCAGATCTTTTCCTAAGCAAATCAAATCAGAGCAAAAAGCAAGGTTTCTGGCAGGTATCTGTACACTGTGTTCACAGCAGCAGTGTTCACAATATCCAAAAGGTGGGAGCGACCTGAGGGTCCACTGACAGACGGATGGGTAAACACCGTGGT
Organism: Ursus maritimus; assembly: GCF_017311325.1. Classification (NCBI taxonomy): domain Eukaryota; kingdom Metazoa; phylum Chordata; class Mammalia; order Carnivora; family Ursidae; genus Ursus; species Ursus maritimus. Next base: position 80,231,165 of record NW_024426996.1, read on the forward strand.
CCATCCATGCAGGGGAGTGTTATTCAGCTTCAAAGAGGAAGGACGTTCTGACACCTGCTACCACATGATGAACCGTGAGGACATTATGCTCAGTGACATGAGCCAGTCACAAAAGGACAAAGACTGTATGATCCCACTTCTATGAGGTCCCTGAAACGGTCAGAATACTAGAGACGGAACGTGGAATGGTGGTTGCCAAGGGCCTGGGGGAGGGGAAGGTGGGAGCTGTGTTTAATGGGGACAGAGTCTCAGATCTGCAGGATAAAGACAGTTCAGGAGGTGGATGGCCGTGCAGGCTGCCCACAATGTCAGTACCTGTAATGCTACCCAACTGTGCACTTAGAAATGGCTACGATGATCGATTTTGTCTTTTTTGCCACAATTAAAAATGTACACACATATAATGCGCACAAGCCCTCAGAAATACACAACTTTTTCTCATACAAATGGGATGAAAATACATACGTAGTTTTGAAAATATGTGCTGCTACCTAGAGAGCTGGTGTATTTTCTTGGAGACTGCACGGTTTTCCAGGGCGTGTGTTTATCTGTCCTTCTTACACGCTCCAGCTGCCGTGTCCCCACTGTACGTATCACTGCATGAACGTCTTTGTACCACCGTGTGTTTACAAGACAGACACCCAGAAGTAGAAGTCTAGCTCAAAGGGAATGTGTCTCTTAAACATTGATATTTGTTCCGAAGCCGACCTCCAAGAAGGCTCTCCCCTTTTACATTCTCATTAATATGTCCCTACTCACCAGCTCCCCATTCTCTTAACCCTCAACTAGAGAATTCTGGAGAAAGAAAACATATAACAAAACTATTGTCCAGATTTATTGAAAAAGATACCCGGATCATATTCAATTATACATTTAATTTGTCACTAGACATGAGAAATGCATCCTAGACTGATTTCTGGCAGTGGTTTGGCTGAGTTAGCAGAGCAAAACTGTGTTTTCTACAAATCAAAGAAACACTTTCATCAAAGCTGAACTAGTGATAGAAATATACAATATAGAAAATTCCCATTTTAAAAAAAAATGAACAATTTGTTATAATTAATAATGATTAATAGGTGTCATTTAAATGATCTAACAGAAGTGAGGCATTTTCCCATCTATACTATGTCTGCCTTTGGCTCAGGTCACGATCTCAGGGTCCCGGGATCGAGCCCCATGTCAGGTTCCCTGCTCTGCGAGGCGTCAGCTTCTCCCTCCACCCCTCCCCACCCCCACCTCCCCCCTTGTGTTCTCTCTCTCTCAAATAAATAAATAAAATACTTCCTAAAAAATAAAAAAGAAGGAGATATATATAGTTTCCCAGGCAAACAAAACTAAAGGAGCTCACATCACGAAACCAGCCCTGCAAGAAATATTAAAGGGGACTCTGAGTGGTAAGGAAAGACCAAAAATGACAGTATGAAAGGAGGAAATACAAAAGCAGTAGAAATGAATATTTCTGTAAAAAACGGTCAAGGAACAAAATAAAAGGATATAAAATATGACACCATATACCCAAAATGTGGGAAGGAAAGGAGTAAAGAATGGGTTCAAACTTAAATGGCCATCAACTCAGTAGAGACTGCTACATGCAGAAGATGTTATGTATCAACCTAACAGTAACCACAAATCGAAAGCCACTAATAAATACGCAAAGAATAGAGAGAAATAAATTCAAATATATCACCAAGGAAAACAGCAAACCATGAAAGAGAGAAAGACAAAAAAAGATCAGAGAAAATCTTCAGAAACAACCACAGAACAAGTAATAAAATGGCAATAAATGCATATGTATCAACAATTACTTAGAATGTAAGTGCACTAAATGCTCCAATCAAAAGACATAGGTGACAGAATGGATAAGAAAAGAAGACCCATCTATATGCTGCCTGCAAGGGACTCATTTTAGACCTAAAGACACCAGCAGATTGAAAGTGAGGGGATGGAGAAATATCTATTATGCTAATGCTTGTCAAAAGAAAGCCAGAGTAGCAATACTTATATCAGACAAAACAGACTTTAAAACAAAGACTATACTAAGCAACGAAGAAAGACATTATATAATATCCTACAGGAAGATATAACAACTGTACATATCTATGCATCCAACCTGGAAGCACCCAAATACATAAAACAGTTAATAACAAACATAATAACAAACATAAAGTAATAACAAACATAAACAATAATAATACAATAATATTAGGGAGCTTTAACCCCCCCACTCACATCAATGGACAGATCATCCAAACAGAAAATCAATAAGGAAACAATGGCTTTGAATGACACATTGGACCAGATGGATTTAACAGATATATTCAGAAGATTCTATCCTCAAACAGCAGAATACACATTCTTTTCAAGCGCACATGGAACATTCTCCAGAATAGATCACATATCAGGCCACAAAAAGCCTTAATAAATTTAAAAAGATCGAAGTCATACTGTGTATCTTTTCTGACACAACACCATGAAATTAGAAGTCAACTACAAGAAAAAATCGGGAAAGACCACTAATACAAGGAGGTTAAATTAAATACTATGCTACTAAACAATGAGTGGGTCAACAAGGAAATAAAAGATGAAATAAAAAAGTACATGGAAACAAATGCTAATGAAAACACAACGGTTCAAAGCCTTGGGATACAGCAAAAGTAGCTGTAAGAGGAAAGTTCATAACAATACAGGCCTACTTCAAAAAGCAAGAAAAATCTCAGATAAATAACCTAACCTGATGTCTAAAGGAGCTGGAAAAAGAACAACAAAGAAAACCTAAAACCAACAGAAAGAAGGAAATAATAAATATTAGAGCAGAAATAAATGATATAGAAACTAAACAACCAATAGAACAGATCAATGAAACCACGAGCTGGTTCTTTGAAAGAAAATCAATAAAATGGATCAACCCCTAGCCAGACTCATCAAGGAAAAATGGATAAAGGATCCAAATAAATAAAATCACAAATGAGAGAGGAGAAATACCAACACCACAGAAGTACAAACAATTATAAGAGAATATTATCAAAAACTATATGCCAACAAATTGGACAACATAGAAGAAATGGATAAATTCCAAAAAACATACAAACTACCAAAACTGAAACAGGGAGAAATAGAAAATCTGAACAGACCAATTACCAGCAAAGAAATTGAATCCATTAAAAAAAAAAAAAAGAAAAGAAAAAGAAACAACACCTCCCAACAAACAAAAGTCCAGGACCAGATGGTTTCACAGGTGAATTCTACCAAACATTTAAAGAAGAGTTAATACCTATTCCTTTCAAACTATTTCAAAAAATAGAAAAGGAAGGAAAACTTCCAAATTCGTTCTATGAGGCCAGCATTACCCGGATACCAAAACCAGATAAAGTCACCACAAAAAAGAGAACTACAGGCCAATATCTGTGATGAACACAGATGCACCAGTGAGCTTCCCCTACTTGATGGCTCAGAATCTGAACATCTTGAACTCATTCTCACTACACTATTCTCCAACCCCAGTCTCTCCATGTTTGATTCCTGGCTCCGGCACTTAACAAGCTGTGTAACCTTTGGTGAGCCACTTAACCACTCTGATTTTCAGTCTTACCATATCAAAATAGACATAAGGTACCCACCTCATAGGACTGTTGTAACAACTCGTTACATGTACATGGCTTAGAGCTGTATTCACCAAGTGTTAGCTATCCTTGTTACTGTTCTCCTCCAACCCTACAATACAGGGGCCTGACCGGGGTTTAGGACTTCTAACAGCCTACAAAAAGAAGTCATGTGGAGGGAAGCAGGTTACAGCTCTAATGTCAGGGACACACTAAACTGTTAGAATCTACTGAATGAAAAAGCATAAAACCTAAGACTCATTAAAGCTGTTAGGAAAAAAATGTTATTTTCAGTCAAATAAATTCTCTAATACTGTATTCTCTTTGAGGAAACATAGCAACTTTTAAATTCTTTGAATTAATTTTCTAAGAGATTTGTTAATTTCCTCACCGACTCAAAAGAAAATACAGAAGACGAATATCTATAAGAAATTAAAGATTTTGACATACTTGTTGTATCTTATCCAACTAAGTAAGAAGGGCTATGGACTCTAATTATTTAAGTAAGCATTAACAAATCTTTGCATCTAAGGAAGAAAACACACCTCGGCACCGAAGAACGTGTCAAAGATTTGCAGTCCACAGCTTCTTCGGTTCTCGTCAGCGGCCACTTCATATTCTGCCTGACGGTAGAGAGGAGAACAGAGAGTAATGGTAGCAGAGCTTCTCCACTGACGTCACAGTGTTTCAAATTCTCTGACAGACGGAATTGGCTGGGTACCCTAAAAACCACAGCGTAGCTCTAACTGATTTGACATTGATCAAGTATCTGCAGCTCTTCTTTGGAAAACTAATGGCAATGAAGGGAAAAAAACGTTTTCTCTGAAGGGTGAGTAACGCAATAGAGCAACAGGTCACCGTGCTCCAGCTCTGTCCTATCGCACTCTCAGCCCTTCCATGTGGCCGAATGAAATAGAACCAAATAAACAGCTTACGTTGCTCTAGGCAACAGCATTTTAGAACTGTCCAAGCAGCACGTGGCCAACCTGAGCACAGAGCTCCCAGAGAAGTCAGAGTTGGCGACACCAAAGCAGGAGACATCCCTACGCCGGGCTCAGGCAGGGGACGGTAAGAGAGGATACCACCAGTAGGCCAGAAACCAGAGGAAGGGTCAAGGCAGAACTTGATCAATATCTAAACCTCTACAAAGGATAAGCAAGGAAAAAACTGAAAAGAAAGATAGCAGAGAAAACCAGAGGAGAGACCATAAAAGCCTGTCTAAGAGGCTAACAGCCTCAAGCAAAGGCTACTCCACAATGTCAACAGACTTGGAGGCTCAGGCACAAGGAGGCCTCAGTGAAACTACTGGATCCTGCAGGTCGGGGCCTGAGAAGAGCCGTGAAGCTAATAGCCAGATGGGCTGGGAGAGGTTATTGAGGAAACCAAGACTGAAGGAAGTTCATGTACTGCTGAACACATACAGTCCTTGTGGGCAGGAGTCGGACCTCATACTTGATTCTGCACCCTCCAAGGACCCAGTATAGGAGCCACGGCCGTCAGGCTGACCACCCAGTCAGACCCAGCATCATGCTCTGTTTTCAAGGGCACTCTATTCACCCTGACTAGTAACTAGACCCCGCTGACTTAGAGAACCTTCTGGCTTACATTCTGGATGCTGGATGGCAGGCAATCAGCGGAAAAGAAAGCACTGGGATTTTGTGATGTCTTTCCACACACCAACCTGGCAGGAACAACGTCCAGATGTTCAAATACTAATCTAGTCATTGCTGTGCTGGCATTCGTGGGTGCGATTAAAGTCTTTACCAGCTGACTTTAAGTAAAAGAGATTGTTTTAGAGAATCTGGGTGGGCCTGATTCAATCAGCTGAAAGGCATTAAAACCAGAGCTGAGGCTTCCTGAAGGAATCCTTTTTTTTTTTTTTAAAGATTTTATTTATTTATTTGACAGAGATAGAGACAGCCAGCGAGAGAGGGAACACAAGCAGGGGGAGTGGGAGAGGAAGAAGCAGGCTCATAGCGGAGGAACCTGACGTGGGGCTCAATCCCGTAACACCGGGATCACGCCCTGAGCCGGAGGCAGACGCTTAACCGCGGTGCCACCCAGGCGCCCCTTCCTGAAGGAATTCTACCTGAGGACAGCAGCTTCACTCCCATTTTTGGAGGATTCACTCCTGTCCTATAGATTTGAGACTCCACTAACCAGACCTCACAGTCATGTAAGCCAATTCCTTGCAATAAACCTCTTTTTTTTAATTTTTTTTATTATATTATGTTAGTCACCATACAGTACATCCCCGGTTTCCGATGTAAGCCTCGATGATTCATTAGTTGCGTATAACACCCAGTGCACCATGCAATACGTGCCCTCCTTACTACCCATCCCCAGCTTATCCCATTCCCCCACCCTCCTCCCCTCTGAAGTCCTCAGTTTGTTTCTCATAGTCCATAGTCTCTCATGTTTCATTCCCCCTTCTGATTACCCCCCTTTCTTTATCCCTTTCTTCCCCTACTGATCATTCTAGTTCTTATGTTCCATAGATGAGAGAAATCATATGATAGTTGTCTTTCTCTGCTTGACTTATTTCACTTAGCATTATCTCCTCCAGTGCTGTCCATGTTGCAGCAAATGTTGAGAACTCGTTCTTTCTGATAGCTGAGTAATATTCCATTGTATATATGGACCACAACTTCTTAATCCAGTCATCTGTTGAAGGGCATCTCGGCTCCTTCCACGATTTAGCTATTGTGGACAATGCTGCTATGAACATTGGGGTGCATATGGCCCTTCTCTTCACTACGTCTGTATCATTGGGGTAAATACCCAGTAGTGCAATGGCTGGGTCATAGGGTAGCTCAAGTTTTACCTTTTTAAGGAACCTCCACACTGTTTTCCAGAGTGGCTGTACCAACTTGCATTCCATTGTATATATGGACCACAACTTCTTAATCCAGTCATCTGTTGAAGGGCATCTCGGCTCCTTCCACGATTTAGCTATTGTGGACATTGCTGCTATGAACATTGGGGTGCATATGGCCCTTCTCTTCACTACGTCTGTATCTTTGGGGTAAATACCCAGTAGTGCAATGGCTGGATCATAGGGTAGCTCAATTTTTAACTTTTTAAGGGACCTCCACACTGTTTTCCAGAGTGGCTGTACCAACTTGCATTCCCACCAACAATGTAGGAGGGATCCCCTTTCTCCACATCCTCTCCAACAATTATTGTTTCTTGCCTTGTCTATTTTTGCCATTCTAACTGGCGTAAGGTGGTATCTCAGTGTGGTTTTGATTTGAATTTCCCTGATGGCTAATGATTTTGAACATTTTTTCATGTGTCTGTTAGCCATTTGTATGTCTTCATTGGAAAAGTGTCTGTTCATATCTTCTGCCCATTTTTTGATTTGTTTATTTGTTTCTCGTGTATTGAGTTTGAGAAGTTCTTTGTAGATCTTGGATACCAGTCCTTTATCTGTAGTGTCATTTGCAAATATCTTCTCCCATTCCGTGGGCTGCCTCTTAGTTTTTCTGACTGTTTCCTTGGATGTGCAGAAACTTTTAATCTTGATGAAGTCCCATAAATTCATTTTATCTTTTGTTTCTCTTGCCTTTGGGGATGTATCATGAAAAAGGTTGCTTTGGCCGATGTCGTAGAGGTTGCTGCCTATGTTCTCCTCTAGAATTTTGATGGATTCCTGTCTCACATCGAGGTCTTTCATCCATTTGGAGTTTATTTTTGTGTATGGTGTGAGAGAGTGGTCAAGTTTCATTCTTTTGCATGTAGCTGTCCAATTTTCCCAGCACCATTTATTGAAGAGACTGTCTTTTTCCCACCGGATGTTTTTTCCTGCTTTATCAAATATTAGTTGCCCAAAGAGCCGAGGGTCCATTTCTGGGCTCTCTATTCTGTTCCATTGGTCTATGTGTCTGTTTTTGTGCCAGTACCATGCTGTCTTTGTGATCACAGCTTTGTAGTACAGCTCGAAATCCGGCATTGTGATGCCCCCAGCTTTGTTTTTCCTTTTCAACAGTTCCTTGGAGATTCGGGGCCTTTTCTGTTTCCATACAAATTTAAGGACTGTTTGTTCCAGTTCTTTGAAAAATGTCCTTGGTATTTTGATCGGGATAGCATTGAAAGTGTAGATTGCTCTGGGTAGCATGGACATTTTAACTATGTTAATTCTTCCGATCCATGAGCATGGAATATCTTTCCATCTTTTTATGTCTTCCTCAATGTCTTTCAAGAGTGATTTATAGTTTCTAGAATATAGGTCCTTTACGTCTCTGGTTAAGTTAATTCCAAGGTAACGTATGGTTTTTGGTGCTATTGTAAATGGGATGGATTCCCTAATTTCTCTTTCTTCGGTCTCGTTATTCGTGTATAGAAATGCAACTGATTTCTGAGCATTGATTTTGTATCCCGCCACGTTACTGAATTGCTCTATAACTTCTAATAGTTTGGGAGTGGCTTCTTTTGGGTTTTCCATATAGAGTATCATGTCATCTGCAAAGAGAGACATTTTGACTTCTTCTTTGCCAATTTGAATACCTTTGATCCCTTTTTGTCGTCTGATTGCTGTTGCAAGGACTTCTAGTACTATGTTGAATAATAGTGGCGAGAGTGGGCATCCTTGTCGAGTTCCTGATCTTAAGGGAAAGGCTTCCAGCTTTTCCCCATTGAGAATAATATTTGCAGTAGGCTTTTCATAGATGGCTTTTATGAGATTGAGAAATGTACCTTCTATTCCTACACTCTGAAGGGTTTTAATCAGGAAAGGATGCTGTATTTTGTCAAATGCTTTTTCGGCATCGATTGAGAGGATCATATGGTTCCTGAGTCTTTTCTTGTTGATATGATGTATCACGCTGATTGATTTGCGAATATTGAACCACGCTTGCATCCCAGGTATGAATCCCACTTGATCGTGATGGATAATCCTTTTAATGTACTGTTGGATTCTATTAGCAAGTATCTTGTTGAGGATTTTGGCGTCCATATTCATTAGGGAAATCGGTCTGTAATTCTCCTTTTTGATGGGGTCTTTGCCTGGTTTGGGGATCAAGGTAATATTGGCCTCATAGAATGAGTTTGGTAGCTTTCCTTCTGTTTCTATTTTTTGAAATAGCTTTAGGAGAATAGGTATTATTTCTTCTTTGAATGTTTGGTAGAATTCCCCAGGAAAACCGTCCGGGCCTGGAGTTTTGTTATTTGGAAGGTTGTTTATCACTGACTCAATTTCTTCATAATTAATTGGCCTGTTTAAGGAATCAATTTCTTCCGGTTTCAATCTTGGTAGTTTATAGGTTTCCAGGAAGGATTCCATCTCTTCCAGATTGCTTAGTTTATTGGCATATAGCTGTTGATAAAAATTTCTAATAATCCTTCCAATTTCAATGGTGTTCGTCGTGACCTCTCCTTTTTCATTCATAATTTTAATAATCTGGGTCCTTTCTCTTTTCTTTTGGATAAGTCTTGCCAGTGGTCTGTCAATTTTATTGATTCTCTCAAAGAACCAGCTTCTAGTCCTGTTGATCTGCTCTACTGTACTTCTGGTTTCTGCTTGATTGATTTCAGCTCTAATTTTGGTCAACTGCTTCCTCGTGCGTGGATTAGGCCTGTCCCTCTGTTGCTGTTCCAGCTTCTTGAGGTGAGAATATAAAAACTGCATTTTAGATTTTTCTATTCTTTTGAGTGAGGCTTGGATGGCTATGTATTTCCCCCTTAGGACTGCCTTTGCAGTATCCCATAGGTTTTGGACTGTTGTATTTTCATTCTCATTGGTCTCCATAAATTGTTTAATTTGATTTTTGATTTCCTGGTTTATCGAGTCATTCCTGAGCAGGATGGTTCTTAGTCTCCAAGTGTTTGAGTTTCTTCCAAATTTTTCCTTGTGGTTGAGTTCCAATTTCAGAGCGTTGTGGTCTGAGAATATGCAGGGGATAATTTCAATCTTTTGGTATCGGTTGAGACCTGTTTTGTGTCCCAGAACATGGTCTATTCTTGAGAATGTTCCATGGGCATTAGAATAGAATGAGTATTCTTTGGTTCTGGGGTGTAGTGTTCTATATATATCTATGAGGTCCAACTCGTCGAGTATGGCATTCAAAGCCTTTGATTCTTTGCTTAGTTTTTGCCAGGGTGTTCTGTCTATTTCTGATAGTGGAGTGTTGAGGTCCCCTACTATTAATGTATTTTTATTTATATGTCTCTTTATTCTGGTTAAGAGTTGGCTTGTGTATCTTGCTGCTCCCCTGTTGGGGGCATATATATTTATAATTGTCATATCCACTTGTTGAATACTTCCCTTAAGAATAATATAGTGCCCTTCTGCGTCTCTAACTATAGTCTGTAGTTTAAAATCCAATTTATCTGATATGAGAATTGCTACCCCAGCTTTCTTTTGAGGTCCATTTGCGTGAAAGATGGTACTCCATCCCCTTACTCTCAGTCTGAATGCATCTTTGGGTTCGAAATGAGTCTCTTGTAGACAGCAAATGGATGGGTCATTTCTTTTTATCCAATCTGCAACCCTGTGGTGTTTTATGGGAGCATTCAGGCCATTTACGTTGAGACTGAGTATTGAGAGATATGATTTTAATGATGCCATGTTGCCAGTAAAGTCTTTGTATTGGTTGTGACTTTCTGTTCTGTATCACTCTTGGGGCCTTTTTACTTTTATAGAACCCCCCGTAATACCTCCTGTAGGGCTGGTTTCGTGGTTACGAAATTGGCTAGTGACTGTCGATTCTGAAATGTCTTTATTTCTCCATCAATTCTGAATGACAGCCTTGCTGGATAAAGGATCCTTGGCTGCATGTTTTTCTCTGAAAGAGCTTTAAAAATGCTCCCCCAACCCTTTTTCTCATTCCAGGTCTGTGTAGACAGGTCTGACGTAATTCTGATGCCTTTGCCTTGGTACGTGAGAAATTTCTTTGCCCTGGCCGCTTTCTATACTGTATCCTTGGATCTCATATTTGCAAATTGCACTAAGACGTGGCATAGGTTTGTCGTGATTGAGCTTGGGAGGGGTCCTCTCTGCCTCATGGACACGAATGTTTGTTTCCCTTGCTAGATTAGGGAAGTTTTCAGCTACAATTTGTTCAAATATCTCTTCTAGACCTCTGTTTTTCTCCACCCCCTCGGGGATGCCGATGATTCTAACATTGGATCGTTTCATTGAGTCAGTAATCTCCCGTAACCTACATTCGTGGGCGTGGATTTTTTTAAGACCATCTTCTATTTTCATTTTTTCCTCTATTAACCCATCCTCCAATTCACTAACCCGTTCCTCTGCTTCTGCGACCCTGGCCGTCAGAGCCTCTAGTTTTGCCTGCATTTGGCTCATAGAATTTTTAATTTCTGTCAGATTGGCTCTCATTTCTGTCCTTAGGGATTCTATGTTCTCAGTAACCTTTTCGTTAATAGTTTTTTCAATTCTACTCATCATTTTGACCATCGTTACTCTGAATTCCATTTCTGATAATTTGGTTACATCCATATCCATTATTTCTGTGGCAGAGGCCATGTCTTTTCTTTGCTGGGGGGATTTCTCCTTCTCGTCATTCTGATGAGGAGAAGTTGCGGGGTTGTCCAGAGCCCAAATTATTGACCGGGACCCAGGTCATGCGCCCTTGTTTTATAGGGATCTTAGGGATGTGGGCTTTTTGATTTTTCAGCCTGCTTTCTGGGGGAGGGGCCTGCCGCGCCAATACTCAAGCAACCCTGTTTGGATAGGGTCTCCGTGTCTCCTGCGAGGGGGGATGGGGATGGGCACCCTGTGAGCCGGTGTTTCCAGGCTTTTGTTCTCTGGCAGCTTTCCCTGGCGGTTTGCTGTGCCTTTTCTGACAGACACAGCAGCAGTGGCCGAATCTCAGCCTCTGTCACAGAACAAAGGGGATCGCGGGCCGTTCTCTGATGATCTGGCCACTTGAACTCTGTTTCTGTTGGTGCTGCTCAACCGTGCAGCGTCCCGGGATGTGCGCCCCACACCCGGCGTCCCAGCCCTCACTTCCAGGGCCGGCGCATCTCTGTCCTTTGTGTTTCTAACACTGCCAGCCGCCAGCCGCCCCCGCGCACTCCCGGAGCTCCCGGTCTCAGTCTGGTTCCAGTGAGCGCACCGGAGTTCCGTGAGAAGTCTGGTGGCGCGCGCTCCCCGCTCACGGTCACAGTCTGTTTTCTCGCGGGTGCCATCCGCGAGTCCGCCCGCTCCCCCATGCAGGTGGCTACTGCTTCCCGGCGCCCGAACGCGGCGGCTCCCTCCCCCTTCCGTTTATCTTCCGATATCTGTGCGCGGTTTCACGGCTCCCTGCTTCGTACCTCAATACTCAGCGCTGGAGATGTTCATTTGTAGAGATCCAGATGTATCTTCCTGTGTCTCAGGCTGATTCCGTGGATGTTCAGGCTGGTCTGGTACCTATCCAGCTCGACTCAGGGGACCGGCTGAAAAAGGAGTCCCCTACTCCTCTGCCATCTTAACTCCTCCTCCCTGCAATAAACCTCTTAATAAATGTCTCCTATTGGTTATTTCTCTCACTGCACACTAATTGCCAAAGATTCCATTAATTCAGTCAACAAACACTAAGTAGAAAAGAGCAGACAATTATGCCGGGTGCCATGAGGGAAATAGATAAGATACAGTCTTCTCTCCACTCCCGAAGCTTCAAGAACCTGCGAGGTTCAAGTCCAAGCAGCAAGTACTGTACAAAAGGCATAGTTAGGCATGATTTATTAACCCACACAGCTGCTGTCAAAAACAAAAAACACAGAACAGAACCTGTCATTGCAGTTGACCAGCGGTCACCTAACAATTAATAGGTCTCATGTCACCATCAGAAGATCCAACCCTGAAGGAGCTTTAACAATGCAGTTTAGCCACTTTGAAATAAAGAACTGTAGATCCCTAAAGTGTTAAAATATAACAGCTTGGCAAATATAACCCGATACACTAAGACATATCTGCACTCTATCCTGGAACTGACGAGGCCTGCCCCACTACACCAGCGTTCTAGCTTCAAAAAAAAAAAAAAAAGACTCCTTTCAAAGCCCTGCCTTATTCTAGTAAAGGCACCGGAGGGAAGGGGCTGGGAGGTCCACAGAGGACAGGCAAGAGCCTCAGTGTTCATCTGAAAGAACAGGCCCACCTCATTCTACTGAGCTTCGCTGCGCGGCACTTCACAGACGACGTGTTCCTCTACAAGTGGACGGTCTGTACAACACCGTGGCGAACACGTCTTTGGCACCATTTTTCCAACAGCACTTGCTTATGTCATGTCTCTGTGTCATAATTTGGAATTCTCCCAATATTTCAATCTTTTCGTTACTGTTATGTTTGTTCTGGTGATCTGTGATCAGTGATTCTTGATGTTACTTGCGGCTGTCTGGGGCTGCCTGAACCGCACTCATACGCGGCAGTGAACTTCAATAAGAAACGCTGTGTGTGTTCCGACTGCTCCACTGACCAGCCTGTCCCCTCTCTTTCCCTCGCCTAGGGCCTCCCAATTCATCAAGACACAATATTGAAATTAGGCCAATTAATAACCCTATGATGGCCTCTAGGGGCACCTGGGTGGCTCGGTCAGTTAAGCGTCTGCCTTGGGCTCAGGTCGTGATCCCGGGGTCCTGGGATCAATTGAGCCCCATGTCCCCATGTCAGGCTCCCTGCTCAGCAGGGAGTCTCCTTCTCCCTCTGCCCCCTCCCCCCACTCACGCTCGAGTTCTTTCTCTCTCTCTCTCATAAATAAAATCTTAAAAAAAAAAAAAACCTATAATGGCCTCTAAGTGTTCAAGTGAAAGGAAGAATCAATCAATGTTGCAAACTTCTATCTTGTCTTATTTTAAGAAACTGCCACAGACACCCCAACCTTCAGCAACCCTTACCCCGACCAGCCAGCAGCCATGAACATCGAGGCAGGACTCTCCACTACCAAAAAAGATGATGCCTCGCTGATGCCTAGGCTTAGCATTTTCCAACAACAGAGTATTTTTTAATTAAGGTGTGAACATTGGTTTTTTTAGATCAATGTTATTGTACAGTTAATAGATTACAGTATAGTGTAGACATAACTTTTATGTGCAACGGGAAACAAAAAAATTCATTTGACTCGCTTCATCGCGACATTCGCTTCATTGCCATGGTCTGCGCCCGGCCCTGCAGTATCCCCGAGTGCGCCTGCACTGACCACATGTCGGAAGGAGGATCGTCTGCTTCTGGACTTCAGCTGACTGCCGGTAACTGAAGCCATGGAAAGCAAAACCACAGATAAGGGGAAATCTTATACAGGGATTTCCATACCAAAGTAACATGACACCAAGCAACTGGTTTATCCACTCTTACCATCATGTCCAAGGTCTACTTAACTTAGAGAGATCTAAGTTTTTACATCTGGTCTGTTCATTTTCAGAAGCACGAGACTGGATAGTCCAACACTGAGATGAACTGCTTACCACTGCATCCAGGAATTCAATGCATCCCTTTAGATCATGTTGCGTATCACAGAATTCCCTGAAGAGAAGTCTTCCTATTGGCTGCTTGTCACAAAGACTGCTATAATCCTTTTCTGGGTGAAGAAAGGGGAGAAGAAATAAACCAATATGATCGTTATAATTCAGAAAGTGCTTTCTGAACTGCTGTTTGCACCTGATAAAATAAAAGTCAAAAATACTATTTGTGGGGGTTTTTAAAAACTACTTGTTTGTTTACTAATGTAGACTGGTCATCATGAATATTTATAGTATCTGGACAGAGCCAAAGGAGCTGGAAGAATTGCTAAATAAAGCTGAGTGAAGCATAACTGGAAATGTCCCTGCCTGCCTCCAAAAGGAATTGTGCAGGGGAGCAGCATTCCTGGGGGCTGCACAGTCAAGATCACAGCAGAGGAAGAGAAGGGCAGACGAGAGATCTGGCTCCATCCTTCCACAGGCCCATCCTCCCCAGCATGTTTGGCACAAACTGCGCCTATGTGAGATACACCACGGGAATCGACTCAAGCACATTCTTTAAAATTCTTTTCCATTTTGCTACCTTTCTATACTTTTACAAGTTACAAACTTTACACATGCTTAATTATTTTTAAACTGCTCTTGGGTTTTTTTTTTTTTTCTTTTCAGTGGGTAATATGTTATATACCTTAACCTTACCACACACACTGATATTGTTTTGAGAACAAGGCACTAATATTTAGTCAAAGTATCAAGAGGGATATAAAACAAAAATGTTTTGTTTGAAATAGGTTAATTGAAACATCAGCAAGAAAATCAGCTGCTCTTTGAGCAGTGGCTCTGAACCTGAAATGAACATTATACTGAAGGACTCCTAGAGCGGCTCTAAACTGAACAATTAAATAAAATTCATGAGAAGTAAGCAAGCCATAGCAAATTCCTCAGTTAAAGGGTTTATTCATGCCAAGTAGTTCTAAGAATCTAAACAATCCTACTTTAGGTGGCTGAGTTTGCAAATGGAAAAGAATAGGCAAGGAGAGAAATGTTTTGGTTGCCAGCACATAATTGCTTGTTTCAACAAACAACAATTTTGGAAAATTTCTACCATCTACTTTGTATAATTTTACTACCACATTTTATTTTAGGGATGCTATACTTAAAAATCAAAAGACACAGGCAGTCAAAAAGTGACATTTTTATAATACTGAGAATTTTTAACACTTTCCTCCCAAATTCAAGGGTTCAGGAATGTTCCTAGTTTCCAGCTAAGGATTGCAAATGGAGCTTACAGGTCTGCCTACTTTTTCCTCCCAGATTCCTACGGAAATGACCAAAAATGCCAACAAAAACCAAAGCCACAACAAAAAGAAGGAAACCCAACATGGAAAACGAATACAGGGTACCACAGGAGTTTGAAATTTGAGGATTACCTGGAAGAGAGAAAGCTGGTGGGTTGGATTGTTAAAGAACCCCTCAGCTTAAACCCTAGAGACAAGCTGCACTTCCTAAGGGAGACGCGCCCACACACCTAGAGCTCAAGGGGGGAGGGGGAGAGCTGTCCCAGTCATGATCAGAATGACTGGCTGAGGGGCCAAAGATTTAGAAGTCCCACTGAGTGCTAAACATAACTAATGACAGCGGACCCACATCTAGAGGCATCCCGGTGACATTCCCAACAGTAAGGAGAAACGAGGAAACCTCTGAGAAAGAACAAAACATTAGCTACGACACGTAAAGCATCAGAGACACTGTATTAGCAAAGCCAGAAACTAGTACACCAATGTTTTCAAAGTTCAGGGGTCAAGGGAAGTGGAAATATTCAATTCTGTAACTATCAAACAAGAAGTCAAAAAAAAGGGACATTTTCCAAAATTTAAGAACTCAGAAACTTTACCTTCCATTCACCTATATATAAAAAAAAGAATTACTAAAAAAAAAAAAAAAGAATTACTTGAGGAGTTACAATAAAATAAGAGAGAAATTTTAAAAAGAAAATAGAAACCAAAAAGGACAAACAGTGGGTATAATCCAGAAGAAGCAAAGAAATATAGAAAATAAATAACCCTACTAAGATATTGGGAAAACTATCCTTGGCAAAGTGTGATCAATAAAGAATAGTTTCCTTTTATTGGCTCCAACCACACTTACTCGCTTCCAGATCAAATGGAATATAATTATAATATGTACTACTGTACCAGATTTTAATTCTGAGAATAGTCTATGGGCCAAGAGACATGGAAGGTATGTGACTGACTCAACGAGCAGCTCAGAGTGGCTGAAAAAGGGGACCCAGGGAAGCAAAATGTAGAGGCAAATGAAGCTTTATAACACTGGAGGAAAAAAGAAGCCTGGGATCACATTTTCCACAAGCCTCGGTGTCATACCGAGGAAGCTTCTCTACCCTAGAAGGAACAGACATGAGCATAATAACTAGTGGTGACGCTTCTTCACCTGTGGCGGTGTGTCAGGTACTATTTTGAGTCCTTTCTGTGTATTATGTCACTGACCCTTCACAACAGTAGGTCTAGCATCTTAAGGAAAGCAGAGACCTTTTGGGAAGTGCTCACTCCTGAGGGCCACCTAGATCCTGGGGCATTGATGTGAAGTGGGGCAGTACAGGCTGGGGCAAGGGGACCAGCCAGCAGTAAGAGCAGCTGGACCAGAACAAAGGCAGCAGAGTAGGAAGGAAGAGGCCAATTCTCTGGTGACAAATGAATTTCAGAAGGCAACTCATTCAAACCCCGTCAAGTCTCCCCCTTAACAGTGAGGACATTACAACAGGAACCACAGGAGCCCTATTCTCAAGGAACCCATCCTCTACTGAGGGGACAATGAGGAAGCTGATGGGGTAAACAGTAGAAGGCAGTACCCTGTATGGAGATGAGAACCTGTGAGCAGAACAGTCCCAGAGTCTGGCTCGTACTGTAGGCAACAAGATCTGTATTGCGAAGGCAGCACCAGGGAAATTAAGATCATTCCCTAGTAGAGAAACATAAGGAGGGGCCGGTTGGGCCCCGTGAACAGAGGGAGGAGCTACAAAGCAGATGGCCAGAGTTACATATGTGGGGTGGGAGAATTGCTAGGATTGCAGAATTGCTCCACAGCCTAGGAGATCTGGGGAAGGATGCCACAGCAGGGAGTCAGGAGGGAACAGCCTGGCCAGGGAGAAATCAGTGCACTCCAAATTAATCTGGCTTATTTGGCAAAGCCAAATGTCTGAAGTTTAAGTTTATTTGGGCTCTCTGTGGGTATATTTCAGTTTGCTTTGCATTTTATATTTATATCATCCTCAGATACTAAAAAATACTTGCTTATTAGAGATGGATTCCATTCAAGCTTTCCAGAATTATTTCTTGATTACCCTTAATTTCATCCAGAACTCTTAACTGCTAGATCTGAGTCCTTACTTGTAAAGGAAGCTACAAGTCTTTTTTTTTTTTTTAAGATTTTATTTATTAATTTGACAGAGAGAGACAGCCAGCGAGAGAGGGAACACAAGCAGGGGGAGTGGGAGAGGAAGAAGCAGGCTCCCAGCGGAGGAGCCTGATGTGGGGCTCGATCCCAGAACGCCGGGATCATGCCCTGAGCCAAAGGCAGACGCTTAACAACTGCGCCACCCAGGCGCCCCTAAGGAAGCTACAAGTCTTAATTTAGGTGCAAGCAGGAAGAACGTAAGATTATTTGCACATTTTAAGTCTATATCCTGAAGCTCAGATACTATGTAAATTTCTATCATAATTATAAAATCTCTTGAGTAAATGATCACATGATGTAAGCCACATTTTCTGAAAGATCTTTAAAAACATAAACACAAGGTAAGAGCCCCTTGGGTTTTTCCAGAAGGAAGTAGGGCGAAATCAAAAAGCATGAGGAGATCTGAGGCAAGACCAGGTCACCTGGCATGCACTTCACACCCCTCTGGAAAATGAGACCGCTGCCCTGAGCCCACAGCGCCAGATCAGTGAAGGAACTGAAGGGTCTCAGCACACCACCTGGCTGCGCAGGCCCAATCAACGGGAGTTTGATCCTGGGGACAAGATGGTCCTGCAGTGTGATGGGGAGACAATGGAGACATTCAGACTGGACAGCATTAATACGGGCACCTCATGGGAAAACCTCTCATTTTACCCAGTCCATTTAGCAGGAAGAACGTAAGATTATTTGCACATTTTAAGTCTATATCCTGAAGCTCAGATACTATGTAAATTTCTATCATAATTATAAAATCTCTTGAGTAAATGATCACATGATGTAAGCCACATTTTCTGAAAGATCTTTAAAAACATAAACACAAGGTAAGAGCCCCTTGGGTTTTTCCAGAAGGAAGTAGGGCGAAATCAAAAAGCATGAGGAGATCAGTACAATAGCAAAAATAATACATGGTTCAAAAAGACCTTAATTCTAAAATCTTCCACTTATATTTGGGTGGTGGGAACATAGGTGATGATTTATTCAGTAAAGTCCTTTATCTATTTCAAAATATTTCATCACACATACAATCTCCTCAATCCTTTAATTGCAATTTAAAATTTTCACACTGATGACATTAACAGAATCTTAGAGAAATGACAGCAACATCACAGAACCCATAGGAAATAATATAATCAGGGAATTTTTAAAAAGTTTCTCTAAATCAATCTTTAAAAATCTAGCATTTAAATAATCACAAAAACCTTAAATCTACTTCTTTTTACCTTATCTGGCTCACAATTCCATTAATGATTTCACTCTTCCATGCACTAGATTTCACATATTACTAAAATTAAATATGATAAACCACCGAAATGAGTCACAAAATACGTCTCAGAAGCAGCAAACCGCCTCCTTCTGTCTTACCACCAGAGGCCCTGGTCCTGCAGGAACCAGAAGATCCGGCTTCTTCTTTTGACCCCTCAGAGACTACACAGTGAACCATCTACTGTTCCAGCCACGATGAGCAGAAATGGGGGAAGAGAGAGGCCACGCCGCACAGGGAACTCAGGCCACAGGGAGGGAGGAGCCCTGCCATAGTGGACAGGGAGAACCAGCACAGAAGCCCTCTGGGGCTGGAACACTCAGGGCACCAGAGTCCAAGTCCACTCCCGAGAGGGCACTCTCCTGATGGGCCATGTTGGAAAGGGAACCAGTAATCAAGAGATTCTAAATGCATCAAATTCTGAGAGAAGGATGAGCCATTTATCAGAAGCTCTCTCTCTTATTTTCAAAGTGATTCTCCTTTAGAACGGATGCTAACTCAAAGTTTTATAGCTCATGGATTCTCCAGCATCCACAAATTTAGAACAACCAAAGGATAAAAATTAGAAAAACCCAAAACATGCTTACTACCACACTAAATCAAATACATATGTAAACTAATAAAATAAAGAGCTGCATACAAAGTAGAGGGTATCTGAGTGGAAACATTCTTTCATTCCGTGAGGAAGTCTGCTTGTACATCTGCCCTGAAGCAACTCCAGCTAAGGTCACCAATTTACTCATTCTTCATTCATTCATTTAACAAAACTGTGGCTGAGCACTGTTCTAGAGATGGAAACAAAGACCCTGACCTTGGGGACAAATCCAGCAGCTTCTCAACCTCTCTGTGACATGCCCACCTGCCTGAAGCCATCCTAGTCCGCAGTTCTCTTGACCCCTCCACTCCCCAGACTGCATACAGACCTGTCTCACTATTCCTCCTTGGTCTGCTTTGCCTGAGCCACACCAAGATGTGAGGGCTCTTTCCTGGCCTCCTGTCTCTAGGGAGAGCTTATCCACTCCCAGTCATGGACTCCTAAACACCAGGGAGACACAGATATCTCCCAGATTGCTCCTACAGCCCAGACTCTTCTGATCTCTAAACATGAATGTACAGATTCCATCCAACATAGCTCCTCACATCGTGAACCTGACCTCGGTGGATGGATCAGACCTGGAAGTCATCCTTAGTACCCCCACCTTTCCTACCTTCACACATAAATCAACCAGATCCCACTTCTTAAAGATCTCTCATAGTCATTCGCGTCCATGACCTCCAGCAGATGCGAGCTTCCATCACTCTTGCCTGCACAATGGCAACAGTGTCTCCTTTGGCCTTCCCGCTCCCTCTCAACACTCCCAATCACAGTCCTCACACTGAAGCCCGAGATGCCCTTCAAAAATGTGCATCCAGGGACACCTGAGTGGCTCAGTCAGTTAAGCATTTGCCTTCAGCTCTGATCATGATCCCAGTCCTGCATCGGGTTCCTTGTTCATCAGGGAGCCTGCTTCTCCCTCTGCCTGCTGCTCCCCCTGCTTGTGTTCATTCTCTCTCTCTGACAAATAAATAAATAAAATCTTAAAAAATAAAAAAGTGTATCCACTTATGTCATACCTCTGCTGAAAATCTAACAGCATCGAACTTCAACTAAGACAAATGCCCTTACCAGGCCCAGGAGCCCCACTTTCCTCCCTTCCTCTCATCCAGTGCCACTGTCCTTCTTTGTCTCTGCTCCAGGAAGACTGGCCTGTTTCATGTCCCTGGAAATTGCCATGCTCCATCCCACTTTGGGGTCCTGTACTTACCCAACAGTCTGTACCTTTTCCTTCAAAGGGCTAACTGCAGTTTGTAATTACATTTATTTCTGCAATTCTTTATTTTATAACTATCTCTGCCAAGAGGGCAGAGGTCACATCTGTTTCTTAGCCACTGTATTGGTAGTGCCATACCCAGTGCTATGTACATGGAAGTGAATAAATGATGACATTTAAAAGTTAACTAATGGTGTTGTATACCTTAAACTTACACAATGTTATATGTAAATTACATATCTCAGTGAAAATAAACTAATTTTAAAAAAGAGCACAAACCGGGGAAAAAAGTTAACTAATGGGACATTAATGTAATTTACTTCATTCTCTGCACTAAAATCTACCCTTAAAGAATCAGAAGCATACTGAGATAATTAATATGCAGATGAACATGGAAATGTTTCTATAGCCCTATGAATATATTCAATAGGACAAAGAGTCCCAAAGTAAAGTTTATAGTATCTTAATTACAATGCAAATGTCAAATAATGGAATCAACCTCCACACTAATCACTCGGTGCTTTATGCAGGAAATACTATTAATACTATGGATCAAATATCCATTGGCTCAAAGAAGCATGGCCAATAATCAATAAAAAGATGCTTAACATCATTAGTAATTAGTGAAGAGCAAATCACACTCACTAGGATGGCTATAATGAAAATAAGTTGGCAAGGATGTGGAGAACCTGGAACTCTCATATATTGCTAGTGGGAACGTAAAATATGCAGCTGCTTTGGAAAACAGCTTGCCAGTTCCTCAAAAAGTGAAGCCTAGAGTCACCATCTGTAGCAGGCTGAATAATAGCCCTCCCAATGTATCAGGTCCTAACCCCTAGAAATATGACCTTATTTTAAAAAAAAAGAGCCTTTGCAAATATGATGAAGTCAAGGATCTTGAGATGGAAGACTGTCCTGGTTTATCTGGGTAGGCCCTAAATACAAGCATGTGTATCCTCACAAGTGTCTAGAAATGAACCCTCACCTTTACAGTCAGGTGATTTTCTATAAAGGCACTAAGACAATTCAATGGTGAAAAATAGTCATTTCAATAAATGGTTCTGCAACAACTGGATATCCAATGCAAGTATGAAACTGGATCCCTACCTCATGCCATAAACAAAAATTAACTCCAACTCGATCAAACACCTAAACGTGAGAGCTAAAACTATAAAACTCTTAACAGAAAGTGTAGGTGTAAATCTTTGTGACTTTGGATTAAGTAGTGGTTTCTTAGATATGACACCAAAAGCACAGCAACAAAAGAAAAAAATAGGTCAGTTGGAGTTCATCCAAAAAAAAAAAAGAAACTTGTGTTCCTCAAAGAATATCATCAAGAAAGTAAAGGAAAACACAGAATGGGAGAAAATATTTGGAAATCAAATATCTGTAAGAGTCTAGTAACTAGAATATATAAAGAACACTTATATTTCAACAATGAAAAGACAAACAATCCAATTAAAAAATGGGCAAAGGGGGTGCCTGGGTGTCTCAGTCCATTAAGCAAGCATCTGACTCTTGATCTCAGGGTTGTGAGTTCAAGCCCCACATTGGGCTCCATGCTGGGTACACAGCCTACTTAAAAAAAAAAAATGGGCAAAGGATTTGAACAGATATTTCTCCAAAGAAGATATACAAATGGCCAATAAGTACATGAAAAGATGTTCAACATCATTAGTCATTGGGAAACACAGATCAAAACACAATGAGATAGGGGTGCCTGGCTGGCTCGGTCAGAGAGTCATATGACTCTTGATCTCGGGGCTGTGAGTTCAAGCCCCATGCAAGGTGTAGAGATTACTTAAATAAGTAAAGCTTTAAAAAAAACACACACACAATGAGATACCACTTCACACCCACTCAGATTTCTATAAAAACAAAACGGAAAATAAAAAGGGTTAGGGAGGACATGAAGAAACTGGAATCCTCATATATTGTTATTGTTGACAGGAACACAAAATGGTGTAGCCACATTGGAAAACAGTCTGGCAGTGCCTTACAAAGTTAAAGATAGAATTATCATATTACCCAGCAATTCCAATTCTGGGTATATACACAAAAAATTGAAAGCAGGGACTCAAACATTTGTACACCAATGTTCTAGCAGCATTATTCACAATAGCCAAATGGTAGAAATAACCCATTCAGCACATGAATGGATACACAAAATGTAGTACAAATCCAAATCAATGCCACTGAACTTTATATTTAAAAATGGTTAAAATGAGGGGCACCTGGGTGGCACAGCTGGTTAAGCATCTGACCCTTGGTTTCAGCTCAGGTCCTGATCTCAGAGTCATGAATCAAGCCCCATGTTGGCTCCCTGCTCTGCACCAAGTCTGCTTGTCTCCCTCTCCCTTTGCCCCTCCCCACCACGTGTGCATGCTCTCTCTCTCTCTCTCTCTCAAGTAAATATTTTTAAAATGGTTAAAATGGTAATTTTTTGTGTACTCTACCACAAAGAAAACACTTGTACATGAATATTTCTAGCAGCATTATTCATAATAGACAAAAAAATTTAAACAACTCATCAATCTACTAATGAATGAATAAATAAGAAGTGATATATCCGTACGATGAAATATTATTTGCCAAGAAAAAGGAATTAAGCACTGATTCATGCCACAGCATGGATGAACTTAGAAAACATTGTGTTCACTTCTAGAGAGATGATTAATTGGGTCAAGGGGAGAGGAACTTTTACTATATTACTCTTCTGTTCTATATAGGACAATGAGCACATATTACTTCTTAAAAGAGTAACATCTAACAAATGGTACAATGCCAGACATGATCTCCAGGCTGGCACTGCTTACTCACCAATGGAATGTCTAAGCTCGCTGCACTGGCTGACAGGGGGCAGCTTCAGCATTTCCCTCCATTTTTTACTACGACCACTTTTTTTGCCATATCCTCCTAAATTTGGGGAAAAAAAGTATTTTTTTTAATGATCAGAAATATCCAACTATAACAACTATTTCCACTAAAGTATTCCGTTTGAGTAGTTTGGTACATAAGGTGAGTGAAAATACAAGCTTATAATAATTTGTCTGACCTGGAAGGTAGCTTAGCAAGTATTAAAATCCCAAGTGATGCAATCAGTCACTGACTTTATCATTTAGAAACCACGTGACCCTGACCTTCTATAACTAACTCTACTGAACCTAAGCTTCCATATTTGTGAATTGGACCTAACATGACATATCATACATGGCTGCATCCCTACTATGGAGCAAATGCATGCAAAGGACAGGAAATACAATGGTAAAGAAGATCGTATCCCTCCCCCCCATTCTAGTGAGGGAGAGAGATTTTTTTAAAAAGCAGGTAATGATAAGTGATAAAAAAAATTAGCCAATCATACAGTACAAAATGGTATGCAACAAAATCAAGCAAGGCAAAGATGAAGGGTAATATAAGGGCTAAGGTGAGATTGGAGAAGGCCTCTCAAGAGGGTCACGCTTAGGCAGAGACCTGATGGGGGTGAGGGAATGATCCTCGGGAAGGTCTGGAAGTGAGACAAGAATGGAGGAAAAGCTGTTAGATGACATTTTAGTGGATGGCGGCCACGCTGCAGTAAGCATGGCATAAAGTATAGAGATATTGAATCACTATTTGTACACCTGAAACTAATGCAACATTGTGTGTCAACCATACTCAAATAAAATTTTTAATAAAGTCAAATAAAATTTTAAAAAGGTAATATTTTAGAAAGATCTTTTTAAATAAGCCCCTTCAAACAAAACTCAAGAGAAATTAGAACCTTCAATTTTAAGCATTCTGAGGAGCTAAAATTTTACTAAATTTTATCCTAGAGAAAACATCACAGTTTTGGCCAGTGATTAAAAGACTCCAGGGCTATTGGAAAGAATAGAGAAACCGGGGGGAAAGCCATGTTCTGGGAAGTTATGAGCTCTGCCTTAAGCACAATGAGTGAAGCACTATGAGGGAAAGCTATCTGGAGGAGCTCAGGAGAGAAGAAGGCCTGGCTAGAGGTACGGATGTGATAGTAGTCTGCAAATCGATAATGGTCGGAGATGCAAGGGCTTCTTCCATGATCTTCTTTTTGCTCCTCCACCCACCCCCTCCATTTCAACTGGGATCATGACTCCAAACTTATATCCACTATGCAGAGGAGGTCCCAGAGCACCTCGAGGTCAACATGTTCAAATCGGACTCAATTGTCTTCCCCTCAAATTCAACCCTCTTTCCACACTATGCCTCCAGTTAACTACCCACCATCTACCAGGCAAATAGAGCTGGAAACTGGGGCACTATCTAACTCCATCTCTGAAATGCCTCACCCACTTATTCAGAAAGCATTTGCAGCCCAAGTCCTGTGTGTTGGGCATTGTCCAGGCACCAGGCATACAGCGGGTGGCCAGCCCTGCCTGCAAAGGTACTCCTGTCTCCTACTCTCCTTGCCCATGCTGTTACCAAGGTCATTGGCCTCTTCTTCTGACCGACCTTCCTATACCCAGTCTTCCCCTTCCAGACCCTCCTCCACACTGCCTTCCAACATTACTTTCCTAAAGTGCAAATACCAGCTCACTTCTGAGTCTAGGGCTGAAGGGAAAATAAAGCACAGCCCTACGTAACATCATTCCACAGGCACACCATGCCCAAGCCACACTGTCTACAAAGGCCCCTAAGAAGTAAGAGCAGGTTTCCTCCAGGAACCTGGAAAATGCCTGGACTGTCACTCTGGCCTTATTAGTGCAGGCAAATCTCTACTCAGCTCAAGCCTACCCTGCCTTTCCTAGGGAGATGTAGGCACTCTTTCCTTTTCATGCCCTTTGCATCTTGAAAACACTTTCATTAAATCTCAGCAAGGGCAGGCTCTAGATTCATGGTCTTATGCCCAGTGCATCTCTAGCGTTCAAAATATGATTGATGGGATGTAAGGGGGCTCCAGGTACTCTGCACACAGCAGACCCTAAAGGAATGTTTGCTAACTTTGAGGAGACCTGAAAAATTGCAGATGCTGACTATAGCGCATGAGTCAGGCAGGATGAAATTGCCAAGGTCTAGGAGGAGGAGGAGGAATAAGAAATTTACTGAGTCTTTATTATGTGCCAGACACCTTTCTAGGAGCTTCATATACATTGACTCATTGAATCATCCTTCACCCTATGATGAAAATACTACCACTATTCCCTTTTCTCAGATAAAGGACCAAAGCAAAGAGGTCAAATCACTTGTCCAACATCTCACAACTAGTGAGATATGTGGGTCTGCTCCAGGAATCCTGTTTAACCATTACTGCTATTAAGAAGCAAAATGGTGTAACCAAAGCCTTTTTAAAAAGTACACAAACATTTAAAATAAATTATTTGCCATAAACACATTTAGAAATTAAGCTGGGATTTGAGCCCGCATAATCACACTGGTCAAACGGGGATACTACCTTTGTCATAACACCTGATTTTCAATCAATAAACAGGACCACCAAGGTAAATGCATAATGTGAGAAAGAACTGGACTCTGGTCTACAAATTCTGCTGGATATTAAGGGGTTTGGGGGTTGGTTTTCTACTATGACTACCATAATTATTTTTATAACATATTCTATATTTCTATAACACACATTATACACCATCCCTAGTCCTAGGCCCACAAGAAACAATCCTAAATTTAGTGTGTTTTTAAGTGTGTGTGTGTGTGTGTGTGTGTGTGTGTGTGTGTGTAGCCTTGAAAAATATATTGCTTTAGAGCAAGATTCTTAACCTGGCATTCACAGGCAGATATCAGGGTGTCCCAGAATTTGGACAGAAAAAAACACCTTTAGCTTCATTAACTTCTAACCAAAATTTATCATTTCTTTCAGCCATAAATGTAGGCAAGAGTATTATAACATTAGTAGTATCTGTGAGTTTATCACCAAGAGCATTCAGATTTCCCTATCACATGACAGTTGCTAGAGATAACTCAAAATATTTACGCTCACACTACTTTGAAATTATCATAGAGGTGCCAGACCAGCTGCCAGAGTGTCTACAAGTGATGGAGCAAGCAACCCCTAGGCAGCCCTGTGCCTGGTAGTTAATCGTTCAGACTCCAAATGGCTAGGTCTTATGTTCTTACATGGTTGGCCTAGCTATTTTACTCTCTGTGACTCCCCACAACTGTGTTGATGGACACATGGAAGCAGGTGAGTCAAAGACCACCCCATAGTTTAGAAGCCCCATTCAAACTAGCCATGACAGCCTTCACACTGATGGATCTTTAAAGGATGAGACTTTAACTTGCCTATGTATTTATCGCCTTGTTACTTAATGCTCCGATAACAAAGCACTTTTATAACACAAATGTGTTTTAAAAATTTTACAATTATTTCAATATAGCTGACTTCTTTTACAATCATATATATTTTATTTCATTTAGATTAAGAACCCTTACTCTAGAGGTTGTTAACAAGAATGGTGTGCTACTGGGGAGCCTGGGTGGCTCAGTTGCTTAAGTGTCTGCCTTCGCCTCAGGTCATGATCCCGGAGTCCTGGGATCATGAGCCCCACGGTCAGGCTCCCTGCTCAGAGGGGAGTCTGCTTCTCCTTCTGCCCTTCACCCCGCTCGTGCTCTCTTTCAAATAAATAAATAAAATTTTTTAAAAAAGTGTGTTACTCCATACATCACTCTACAATTTGATTTTTTCCCACACAGCTCAGTCCATTTTGACAGATTGTTCACTGTCCCAGGCAGGCTCTCCTCTGCTCCTCTCTCCCTCCATCCCCAGCCTCATGTTTCATGGCCCAAAACACTCTTCCCCAGCAAAGGTAGATCCCTCATTTCCTCAGGTCTTTGCTCCTGGCCCCCGACATGACCTTTCTTGTCCTACCCTCATGCTTAATCCTTAGCACTCCGCTTCTCTGCTTTATTCTCTCTTCTTGGCTCTTATCACTGTCCACCATACAATCTGTTTCATGTATCCTGTTGAGGACCTGTCTCCTCATGAGATTAGAAACTCCTTGAAGAGAGGGGTTTATCTGTGTTATTCACAGCTGTAACCCTGATAGCTGGATGAGTGGCTGGCATAAAATAGACACTCAATAACTATTTGGTGAACAAGGGCCCTGGTCCCGAGCCAGAGTACAGGGCGATGATAGGTCACTTCACAGATCCACAGACTGGTCGGGAAGCAGCAAACCCTGCCAGGCTAGGTTTTCCCTGTGTGCATGAGAAACGCTGATCACAGGATATCTATCCAGTGGCTAAATCAGAGCAAAGCTGTAAACAGAAATGGAGCTAGCATCTCCTATGTCATTTTCATAGGGAAGTTCCCTAATTCAGACTTCTCCTGAGTTATTGGCTCACCAATTCATGAGCTCAAATTAATGAAATTTTAGTGTACTTGATTTATCTTAAAGTTTTCAGAAGAAAAAAAGTGTTTCAGGAAACACTGCATTGTATCCGTCCAGCACAACCTTCCAGGTTATCAGATTCTAGCCTTCCTTGTCTTTGACCTATTGCGTAGCTTTCTGTAAATTGACAGGCACACATGCAAGCTGTTTTGTCTGGTAGTTTCCATGGACTTCTTTTCCCGGATTTGCAATTCAATTCCTTTACTCATATGAGTAAAGGAGTGAGCCTTTTGACTTCATTTGAATTGTTTAGAACATTTGCCTGGTTCTCTATGTGAATAAAACAAAACACATGTTCATTTTAATGTGATCTGTATGAGCGTAATTTTACCTTTCTCTGGCAATTATCTTCTAAGATGCCTTACTCCTAGTCAAGCTCCATCAATGGGACCTGTAGCGATGTCCTCTCTTTCATTTCTGATATTATTAATTTGTGTCTTCTTTTTTTCTTAGTCTAGCTAGGGCTTACAGATGTTATTAACCTTTTCAAAGAATCAAATTTTCATTTTGTTGATTTCCTGCCTTCAGCTTCACAGATTTCTACTCTAATTTTTATTATTGGGGCATCTGGGTGGCTCAGTTGGTTAAGTGTCTGCCTTTGGCTCAGGTCATGATCCCAGGATCCTGGGATCAAGCCCCGTGTCAGGCTCCCTGCTCAGAGGGGAGTCTGCTTCTCCCTCTGCCTCTCCCCCCACCACCACCACTGGTGTGCTCTCTCTCTCTCTCTCAAATAAATAAATAAATAAATAAATAAATAAATAAATAAAATTCTTTTTTTTTTTTTTAAGTGTGTTGTTTAATCTCCAAGTATTTGGGGGATTTTCCAGCTATCTTTCTGTTATGATTTCTAGTTTAATTCCACTGTGGTCTGAGAGCAGATTTTATATGACTTCTATTCTTTTAAATTTGTCCCAGTGTGTTCTATGGCCCAGAATGTAGACTCTCTTAGAGAATGTTCCAATGTGATCTTGAGAAGAATGTGTAGTGTATTCCTCAATTTTTCCTTGCAGTTCTATCAGTTTTTGACTCACATATTCTGCCTATATGTTGTTAGGCACATACACATTAAGGATTGCTACATCTTCTTGGAGAATTATCCCTTTTGTCATTATGTAATGCCTCTCTTTACCCTTTATCTTTGCTCTGAAGTTTAAACTGTGTGAAATTAACAAAGGTACGCCTACCTCCCTTGATTACTGGCAGCATGGAATACCTTTCTCCATCCCTTTATTTTTAATCTATGTGTATTTTTATATTTAAAGTGGGCTTCTTATAGACAACATGTAGTTGGGTCTTATTTTTCTATCCACTCTGATAATCTCTCTCTTTTGATTGGTGCATTTACAACCACTGATGTTTAAAGTGATTACTGATATACAATACAGGCATACCTCAGAGACACTGTGGGTTTACTGCCAGATCACCACAATGAAGCAAATGTCACAATAAAGCAACACAAATGAAATTTTTGGCTTCCCAGTACACATAAGTTATGTTTACACTATGCTGTACTCTGTTTACCATACAATAGCACTATGCCTAAATAACAATGTATATAACTTAATTTTAAAATACTTTATTGCTAAAAATGCTAACCATCATCTGAGCTTTCAGTAAGTCATACCCACTGATCACACATCACTATAACAATATAATAACTTAAAAGTTTGAAATATTATAAGAATTACCAAAATGTGACAGAGACATAAAGAGAAAAAATGCTGTTGGAAAAAATGGCACCAAAAGACTTGACACAGGGTTGCCACAAACTTTCAATTTGTAAAAAGTGCAGCATCTGTAAAGCATGATAAAACAAGGTATCTGTAGTTGGATTAATATTTACCATATTTTTACTACTATTTGTTGCTCTTGTCTTGTTCTTACTGTTGTCTTCCATGCTTTTTTTTTTTTTGCCATTTGTGGTTTTGATCATTTTATAGGATTCTATTTTCACATTTTTCTTAGCGTATCAATTATACTTCTTTTTAAATTGTTTTTAGAGGCGCCCCAAAGTTAGCAATATACATTTACAACTAATCCAAGTCCCCTTTCAAAGAAAATTATACCATTTCACAGGTAGTACAAGTACCTCATAAATAACAAACTATTCCTAATTCCCCTCCTAGCCCTTGTATCGTTGCTGTGATTCCTCTCACTTATACGTAAGCACACCCTTTTTATACGTGTGTGTATGTATATATGTGCTGTGTTATCTGACAGCTATTAGATTAAGAATAAAAAAAACAAGTGTTCATTTTACCTTCACGTATTCATTTTCCAATGCTTTTCCTTTATGTAGAGCCAAGTTTCTGAATATGTAATTTTCTTTCTCTCTGAACGACTTCTAACATTTCTTGCAAGGCAGATCTACTGGCAACAAATGCCCTCAGTTTTTGTTTGTCTAAGAAAGTCTTCATTTCTTCTCACTTTTGGATGATAATTTCACAGGGTACAGAATTCTAGGCTGGTGGGTTTTTCTTCCAATATTCTAAATGTTTCACTCCCCTGTCTTCTTCCTTGCATGGGTTCTGGGAAGAAACCAGATATAATTCTTACCTTTGGTCCACATAGGTAAAGCGTTTTTATCTGTGGCTTCTTTCAAGATTTTTTCTTTATCTTTGATTTCCTGAAGTTTGAAAATGATATTCCTAAGTATAATTCCTTTTTTTAAAATTTTATTTATTTGCGAGAGAGAGAGAGCGAGAGAGTGGGGGGGGGCAGGGGAAGAGAGAGAAGCAGGCTCCCCACCAAGCGGGGAGCCCAACACAGAGCTTGATATCAGGACCCCAGGATCATGACCTGAGCTGAAGGCAGATGCTTAACCGACTGAGCCACCCAGGTGTTCCTCCTGGGTGTCATTCTTTTGACATTTATCCTGTTCCATGTTTTCTGAGCCTCATCTGTGGCTTGATGTCAGACATTAACTGGGGGAAGTCTCAATCATTATTACTTCAAAAATTTCATCTGTTCCTTTCTCTCTTTCAGCTCCTCCTGGCATTCCCATTACACGTATGTTATGCCTTTTATGGTTGTGCCACAGTTTTTGGATATTCTGTTGTGATTTTTTTCAGTCTTTTTTCTCCTTCCTTTTCAGTTGTAGAAATTCTCAGTCATATCCTCAAGCTCAGAGATTCTTTCCTCAGCCCTGTCCAGTCAGTTAATGAGGCCATCAAAGGGATTCATTTGTTATTGTTTTGGTTTTTCTTACCTCTAGCATTTCTTTTGATTCTTCCTTAGAATTACCATCTCTCTGCTTACATTATCCATCTGTTTTTTGCATGTTGTCTAACTTTTTCCATTAAAGCCCTTAGGATACTAATCACAGTTTTTAAAAATTCCTGTTCTGATAATGCCAACATTCCTTCTTTTACTCTGCTTGGTCTGGGAGGCCATGGCAAGGGTTTGGAGGAGAGGGCTGACACTTCAACTTAAATTTTAATAGGATCACACCGGCTGGTGTGTTGAGAACAGACTGCAGGGTCAGAAAGGTAGAAGCTGAGACCACATATCAACCAACTATGGTCTTCCAGGCAAGAGGGGTTGACGGCTTGAGCCATGCTGAAGGCAGTGAGAGATCAGATTCTTTACATTTTGAAGGGAGATCTAAAAAATTTGCCCAAGGACTGGATGTGGGATATACGGAATTAAAAGTCAACTGTAATATTTTTGGCCTGAGTATTAACTGAGATGCAGAAGCAAAAAATTGGGGCAGGGTGAATGTTAAAAGGCGAAAGATTTATACGATCTGAAGAGAAACCAGAGTATGGGGGGGCAGGGTGAATGTTAAGAGTTGGTTTTGACTCTTTGTGTGTGTGTGTGTGTGTGTGTGTGTGTGTGCATGCAGATGAGGTTTTCAAGTAGCAATGTCAAGTGGGCAAGTGGAGAATGGGCTGCAGTTCAATGGAAAGGTCCAGGCTGCAGATCTCAATGTGAGAGAGAGCAGCTTGCTTCAAACCATGTTACTGGATAAGATCACAAGGGAGTGAGACTCCATGGACTGAGCCTTGGGAGCATTTCAATATGAAGAGGTCTAGCAAATGAGAGGCAACCGGCCAAGCAGTCTGAGAAGGACAAGCACTGAAACAGCAGAAAACCATGGAGGGTGCTGGTCTAGAAGGACGTATTGACTGAGATGACCCCCGTGATGAGCTATGTCATGTGCAGCCCACAGGTGTAGTAGGGTTAGGACCAAGAACGGACCCTGGTGATCTTGACAAGGCTGGTTTCAGTGAAGTGGTGGAGGTGAGAGCTCAGAACCCAGCACATAACTCACTCAAAACATACTTGTTTGAAGAGTAAATGACACACACACAAAAGTGCACACACACCGTGTACCTCCAAACACAGGGCCTCACCCACATTTCACTAAAAACAGCAGTGCACACACACATACCATGAACCATCTCGGAAAGTTATCACTACAAAAGACCCCCTAACAAAGCTCCCTGGCTTGGTCTGAAGAAGGTCACAAGGTGAAGGGGAGAGAGAAGAATGGGGTCCTTTCCACCAGTGTCTCTTTCACCTTGGACTGCTATAACAAAACACCATAGTCCGGGTGACCTAACAACAAACGCTTATTTGTCAGAGTTCTGGAGGCTGGACATTCCTAGATCAAGGTGCTGGCAGATTCAGTGACTGGTGAGGGCCCTTCCGGGTTTGTAGATGGCTATCTTCTCATTATGTCGTCATGGGCCTTTCCGTTACATGCACTTGAGCAGAGAGATCTCATGCCTCTCCTTCTTTTTATAAGGACATTAATTATATCATAAGGCCCCACCCTTATGACCTAATGTAACCATAATTACCTTACAAAGGCCCTACCTCCAAATACCACCACATTGGTGATTAGAGCTTCAATAATGAAATTGGGAGAGGACACAAACATTCACTTCATAGCAGCAGGCTTGGGGCACACATGCTAGTGAACCAGAGCATCCACACTGCCCCTCAGTCAGCTGTCCTTGATTCCGAAAGTCTCCATTGACACATCAAAGCAAAGTCTAGCTCCAATTTTCTGAGCTGTCTCATCCAGGTACAGTCAGCCTCAAGATGAGGTGGGTGACACTCACCATACCATGTCAAGACAGGAAGACCAGTGGGGAAGAAACCAGGCAAGAAAAGGAAGAGCACCCATATTTAGTCATGCGACCACAGCCTATACCAACCATGGTTGGCACGGCCCAGGCTATTTATACAGAAGACCGTCCATAGATCCTAAAACCTGAGTGGGGCAAAAACAAGAGGCACAGTCCACTAGGGCAGTATATTGCGTCCCAAAAAGTAGACAGTGATGTGGGGCCATAGCATTTGAAGGCTCGAAGGTTTGAGGGTCCCCCTCTATAGGCTGCCTTCATCTATTTTAAAGGTACCTGTTATGGGCTGAATTTGTATCTCCTCAAAAAAGATATTTTGGAGTCCTAACCCTCAGCTAACCCCCTGCACTTCAGAATGTGATCTTATCTGGAGACAGGGTCTTTACGGAGATAATCAAGTTAAAATGGGATCATTCTGGTAGGTCCTAATCCAACATGACTAGTGTCCTTTAAAAGGGGGACATCTGGGAGCACCTGGGTGGCTCAGTCAGTTAAGTGTCTGACTAGATTTCAGCTCAGGTCATGATCTCAGGGTCATGGGATCAAGCCCTGTCTCAGGCCCCACGCCCAGTGCACAGTCTGCTTATCCCGCTCCCTCTGCTCTTCCCCCCTGCTCGCTCTCTCTTTCAAATAAATAGATAAAATCTTCTCTTTAAAAAAGTGGGGGGGGACATCTGAACACAGGCACACAGGGACAGTGTCATGTGAAGACAGAGGCAGAGATCAGGACGGTGCACCTACAAGCCAAGGCACACCAAAGATGCCAGTGAACCCCCAGAAGCTGGGAGACAGGCCTGGAACA
Source organism: Ursus maritimus (assembly GCF_017311325.1). NCBI lineage: Eukaryota > Metazoa > Chordata > Mammalia > Carnivora > Ursidae > Ursus > Ursus maritimus. The sequence goes on from NW_024426996.1 coordinate 80,264,958, forward strand.
GGTCCTGCCTCACAGCATTAGAAGGAATCAGCCCTGCCGACATCCTGATCTCGGACTTCTGGTCTCCAGAACTGGCAGAGCTATGTGTTCGTTGTTTAAGCATTTAGTTTGTGGTACTTTGATACCACGGCCCTAGCAAACTAATCCAGTACCATTTCCGACCTTTCTTCTTCCTGCTCTTTCTTCCAAGTATCCTTTCCTGCATTTTGGGCTACTTCTGCTTCTGATCCAGACATAACCTGCGGGCCCATCTCCCTCTTTACTCATTCATTAACTCAACAAACATTCACAGAGCACCTACTATAGGCCACAGTACTATACAAATGACATCAGAGAGCCATATAAAGGGCTCAGTGAGGTGCCGACCATCCTATGGCAAATGAAGCAAGCCAAGCTGGGCAACATGTGCTGAAACAAGTTTGAAGAACCATACAAATCATTCTGTTTTGAGGTCAAATATATCAAAGCATAAACTGTAATGAGACTACTAACTTATATTTTGTATAGCAATTAATTATATACTTATCAGATAGTGAATACTATTATCGAATTAGTCTTTATAGCCATGACATAAACGGTAATGACTTTGCATGCATATATACAAAACACCTCATGTTTCTACAGAACAGTAACTTAAGAAAGATCTGATTCCAGTGTTTTTCTGTGTCTCAGAATAAAGCCCAAACTGGGGCACCGGGGTGGCTCAATCAGTTAAGCGTCCGACTCTTGGCTTTGGCTCAGCTCATGATCTCAGGGTCCTGAGACTGACCCCCTCTTCAAGCCCCTTGTAGCGTCGGGCTCCCTGCTCGGCAGAGAGTCTGCTTTCCCCCTCTCTCTCCCTCTGCCCTTCCCCCCACTCATGTACTCTCTAAAATAAATAAATCTTAAAAAAAAGGAATAAAGCCAAAATTGTGTTCACTGCCACCATTTTCCTTCGAAGCTATTACCTAATTTTAATCATTACATAAAATGTGACACGAAAATATTTTAGAGTATTGGTTCCACAGACGGTTGTCCTACAAATTAGCATAAAGTCACTAAATCCAATTTTTGGTTCACTGAGCAAGAAAGAAAAAAAGATTAGAGCCATCATAATCTATGTACACAAAATAGAAAATACTTTATGAAAAAGCCAAACCAAACTGGTTGCTAATAAGCTGGCTGGTGTATGAACAGCTGAAACCAGTGGTAACACAATGACGGGAACAGAAGCTACACATCATTATGTGAGAATGGGTTAACCCTCTGTTGGTTACTATTATACAAGTCACTCCAAATGTCTAACGAGTATGAAGAAATACAAGTAAAAAGAAATACTTCATAACTCTTTCTAGAAAACGTGGTCGGGACGCCTGGGTGGCTCAGTCGGTTGAGCGTCTGCCTTAGGCTCAGGTCATGATCCCGGGCTCCTGCTTTATATATTTCAAGTACTCAGATGTTAGCTACCATGATTATATAAGACTGTCAAGAAGAGAAAGAAGGAGAAAAAAATAAATGTAGAAAAAATGGTAGCAAAATACATACCAAAAAATTCACATAAAATGTAAACAGGGACTAAACCTTAAATACTAAAGGAATGAGATTATTAGACTGGATAAACCATCAAAATCCAGCTATATGTTGTTTACAAGAGACACCTGAAGCATTCAAAAAACACACCAAAAGGCTGGGGTGGGGAAAACAGCACAAATTAGGGGGGGCGGGAAAGGCAGGTATAATAATAGACATGTCCGATGGAAACACAACTTAAGGCAAATGCAAATGCACTGGTGGGGTCAGAGATGCACCTTACATAATACTAAAAAATAATAACCCATCAAGAAGATACTGAAGTCATTAACTAATAAATACTTAACAGTGTCTTGGAAATAAAAATCAATCAAATCAGGGGAAACAAATGTGAAAAATCCATGGACTTAGTGAGAAATTTCACCAAGACTTTATCATAAACTGATTAATCAAGCAGACAAAAAGCAATAAAAATAGAGGCTATTTATACAGTAACAGTAGCAAGCCTGGGCTAATAGATGAAGGTACAGGATCCTCCCCAGCAAATAAAAAACACATATTCTTCCAAAGAACAGTTAAACATTTATAAAAATTGACCATGTACCAGCTTACAAAGTATATTTCAACAAATACCAAAATATTGATATCATGAAGACCATGTCCTCTGATCATACATAATTAAATCACCAACAATAAAAAAGATCGTTTAAAAAGGTGCCATAAGTTTAGAATTTCTTAAAAATCACACTAAAAAAATCAAGGCTTAACAAAGAAATCACAATGAGAATCACTAAACATAACTGAGATGAAAAAGCCACATGAAGAAACTTGTAGCTGCTGTTAACACAATACTTAAGTTAGAGTCTTAATTTATTTTAAAACAAGAAAGTTTAAAAAGTAATGGGTTAGCATTAAACTTGAATAGCTAGAGGCAAATTAAAATAAAGAACACAATATAAACAGAAATTAATAAAACAGAAGCCAACCATAATAGAGAAGAGCACATGAAACCAAAGGCTGGTTCATTGAAAAGATTAACAAAAATCTTTTGCAAGCCTAACAAAAATAAAAGACCCACACAAATAATATTCTAAATTTAAAAGATCACAGTTTCAATTGTAAAAATAGGAAGTGTTACAAGTAATATTTATACCAAATAAATTTGAAAGCTTAGATGAAAATAATTTTCTCAGAAAACATAAATTACCAAACCTAACTCAAGAAGAAACAGTCCTGAATATCACACTAAGTATTAAAGAAACTAAACTGATAATAAAAAGAACGATCCCTATCCCTGCTTCCAAGTCAGGAGGGTCAGGGTGGGGACAGGGGGAGACTCCAAGCTCAGGCAATTTCATGGGCAAGGTTTACCAAACCTTTAAGGAACAGACAGGCTCTATCTTATAAAATTTTTTCCTTAAAAAAATACTTTTAACAGACACAATTTTCACAATAATATGCACCAATCTTAATATTATCACTCAATGAAATGTTGCAAATGTACATACACCCACATAATTACCAGCTGGATCAATACACATTTTTTTAAATTTCTTTTAAAAGATTTTATTATTTGAGAGGGAGAGAGCACAAAGGGAGAGTGGGAGGGAGAAGCAGACTCCCTGCTGAGCAGAAAGCCCAAGTGGGGCTCGATCCCAGGACCCTGAAATCACGACCTAAGCTGAAGGCCGACACTTAACCGACTGAGCCACCCAGGTGCCCCAATACACATTTTCATTACCCCAGAAAGTTCCTTCCTGCCTCTGGTGTCAATCCCTTCCTTCCTTAAGGCAATTACCATTCCAATTTGTATTATCATGGATTAATTTCACTTCATATCACTGAGGATTGCTCTCTCTTCTTATTTTTTCCTTAACATAATGCTCTTGCATGTATCAGGAGCTCTTTCTTTTTACTGCTATACAGCATTACACGCATCAGTATTTCTTTATCCATCCTCTCATCGGGGAACATTTGGGTTGTTTCCAGTCTAAGACTATTATGAATAAAGCTGCTGTAAACATTCTCGAATGAGACTTTATGTGCACACTGAACTGGGTATATTCGGAAGGAGAATCACTGGATCATAGGGTAGGTGTATGTTTATCAGAAACTGTCAGGTTCTCCAGTTTTGCACTCCAACGAGCATTGTGAGAGTTCCAGCTGCTGATACCCCACGTCTGCACTAACACTTGATATTGCCAAGGAATGCAGGTGGTCTCCAGAAGCTGGAAAGGGCAGTAAAATGGATTCCCCCATAGAACCTCCAAAATGACTTTGTAATAGCACTCCAACCGGTCTGAAGGGCAAACTCGCCTCAAGCTTACTCACTCTTGGCTTGCTGACCTAACTCCCTTGGTCTGTAAAAGAACCAACCTCTTTAGATTTGCAGACCACTGGCCTTCAGGAGTGAAGGACCAAACTTTCCCAGGAGACGAGGCCTGGCCACATTCAAAATCAGCTGCCACTGATGCCAGCGAGTCTATTCAGGGCCCCGCCGACACTGGACTCACCGCCTGAGCACCTGCTGCTCTTGCATGTAGCCCATTCCTTCTCCCACGCCTTCCCTCTAAAACCCTCCAGCTTGGCCTGGACAGGGAAGACGGTCTTTGAGACGTCTGTCCACCTGCCTTCCAGGTTGCCAGCTTCCTGACTAAAGCAACTTTCCTTTCTCACTGTCACTTGTCTCTAGGGTATTGATTTTTGAGCGCAGACAAACCTGAGTTCTGAACCGGTTCCCTGTCCGGTCACATTCTCCCTAGAAGCTCCAGGAAGGAATGCAGCCCTTCTGACATCTTGATTTTAGCTTAGCAAGACCCATTTCAGACTTCTGACCTCCAGAACTGTAACGCAACAAATCTGTGTTATTTTAAGCCATACAGTTTGTGGTAACTTGTTACAGCAGCAATAGGAAAACTAATACAGCAAGTGGGGGAATGGGAGATTTGTGCAATGTATATTTGCATCCAGATTACATAAAAAACTGCTATAAATCAATGAGATACTCTGCCCTCATTGTGCAGAAGATATGACAAGCAATTCACAAAGATGAAAGCTGAATCACCCTCATCATGAAAAGATGTTCAATCTCCCTGGTAATTAGGAAAATGCAAATTAAAACAGTGTTATAGACTGGTTTGTATCTTACCACCCCACCCTCACCCCCAAATTCACATGCTGAAGCCCTAACCCCCAATGTAACTATAGTTGGAGATAGGGGCTTCAGGGAGGTAACTAAGGTTAAATGAGGTCAGCCAGCTAGGGCTCTAAGCTGACAGGTGTATTCATAAGAGGAGGAGTCACCAGAAAAATCTGTTTCTCAGCATAAACACAGAGGAGAGGCTATGGGAGGACGCAGGGAGAAGGCAAGCTTACACATGCCAGGAAGAGAGTCCTCACCAGAATCAACCATGCTGGTACCCTGACCTTGGACTCCTAGCCTTCAGAACTGTAAAAACAAAACAAAACAAAACAAAACAAAACAAAACAAAACAAAACAAAAAAACACAAAAAAACCCCTCATTTCTGTTGTTTAAACTGCCCAGTCCATGTTATTCTGTTACGGCAGCCCAAGCGGACTAATACAAACACTAAGATAACACTCCATGCCCTTTGGAAGCAAAAGCCTTAGGGTCTGAGAATTTCAATAATTTTTTAAGTTATAAAGATAACCAACACAGGAATTTAAAACAGTGATGTAACTACACGAATGAGGGAGAAAGAAGATGGAAGAGCTGGTTTAAGGGAAGCTATGTCCTCATCCAACAGCATAAAGCTAACAGAATCTAAATTGACAAGCACTACTCTTTAGAAATGCAACAGTAACCACCAGAATAACTAAAATAGAAATCATGAAAAGAATCAATGCAGTTGCACCTGAGAGGGGGGGGTCATAAATAACACTTGTTTCTCACAGTTCTCAAGACTGAAAGTCCACGACCAAGGTGCACAGATTCAGCATCTGGTGAAAACCTACTTCCTGGTTCACAGATGGCTGTCTTCTCACTGTGTCCTCATATGGTGCAAGGGGCCAGGGAGCTCTTTGGGGTCTGTTTTATAAGGGTACTAATCCCTTCTATGAGGGCTCTACCTTCATGACCTAAGCACTTCCAAATACCATCACATTGGGGATTAGGTTTCAACATGTAAATGGGTGGGAGAGAAATAAACAGTCTAGATGAGGAAGATGAGGAAGGCTAGGGCTTTCTGTCAGAAGTCCTTTTATTCTCTGATTCTTTTTTCTAATTTTTTAAATTTTTTTTAAAGATTTTATTTATTTATTTGACACAGGTAGAGACAGCCAGCGAGAGAGGTAACACAAGCAGGGGGAGTGGGAGAGGAAGAAGCAGGCTCCCAGCGGAGGAGCCTGTTGTGGGGCTCGATCCCAGAACGCCGGGATCACGCCCTGAGCTGAAGGCAGACGCTTAACGACTAAGCCACCCAGGTGCCCCTATTCTCTGATTTTTAAAATTATGGATTCTTTGGAATTTTTTTTTTTATTTAGTAGAACAGAACCAGTCAAGAATTCTGTTCCTAGCTTGACGAAGGGACATGAGGAGGCTGTCCTTTTGGGAACATGCTGTGTTTAACCCAATGAAGCACTTGAAGGAACGAGTATGCGCATGGAAGGCAAATACAATAAACAGGGAGCAGAGAGGCTCTAAGTCCCTTCCTTCTAGAGCCAGAGTGACATCAGAAGGCCCTGCCACATCACCAAATGCTTTACCATCACTTTCAGCTCTGGTATGGACTCCTGATGTAACTCTGAACAACGCTGTTGGCTCTGTAGTTCTCGTGGCTTAAACACAATGTCTCTGAATGTCTCCTTGTCGGATGAGAATCCAGTGGCCCCACCTTCCCGGCCACATCCCAACTTCTGTCAACTGTGCTTTCACGCAGTCCAATCAGCCAAAGAGCGACATTGCCACATCTAGAAAGCTAATTTCAGGCCACAAGCTAAAGACAAAACATCAACCCATTTCCATTAAAAGCAGCAGAGTGAGGAAGTCTTTCAACAGACAGCATTACATGATTGGTTAGAGCATGCATTTGGAGCCAGATAGACCTGGGCTGACCCCTGATGCTCCCATTTACTAATGATGTGACCTTGAGCAAGTCACTTCTCTTTCCCTCATCTGTGAAAGGGGATAATAACACCTGCCCTCAGAGGTTGGGGGGAGGGGGTGGTGGGGTGCCACCAGTTCAGCAGCCTTGTTGACCTGGCAAATCTAGTGCACACGGATCCTCACCAAAAAAGATCTAGGATTACCCTGCAAACAATCAAGCACAATGTCTCTGCCAGGAAGTGAGACAAATCAGCACAGGAGTAAGGGGGCAACAAAGGTAGTACTGCCATGTGTTCTTTGAACTAGGAACTTTCTTTCAATTTGGTAAAAACAAATAGTTTCCATTCTAAAAAAAACAAAACAAAAAACAAAAAAAACACGTGCCTGGCCTTTTGCTAACATCACAACTAGTTATGGGTGACCCTGCTGTCTTTGCTAGTGATGAGCATGTAAACACTGAGACAGGAACTAGAGGCTGCATTGGAGATATAATCACATTTTAATACTGATTTAATAAAAACAGAAATATTAAATTCAAAATGAAATAAAAAGCACTCACTATTGACATTCCAAAGTTGAATAAATCTCAGTTTTTGTTCCCTATTTCCAGACCACTAGTCTAAAAAGACAGCGTAGCGTGAAACCTTAATTTCCGGTTATCACAGGTATTGAAAGAATTCCTGAGATGTGCTCTTGTCCTCAGTCACGGTCGGCATTTGCAGAGCATATACTGGGCGCCAGCACAGCGCTAGATGCTAGTGACACAGACGGGGAGACCCAGAGCTGCCTCAAGCCAGCCCAGTGCAGCAACAGCTCACCCTGGGCATGACGGTGGCACAAAAGATGGAATGAGCAAGCCTCCGGCAGGAGTGTCACAGTTCTGGGAAAGACACTCGAGCTGGAACATGGAGGAGGAGCAAGACTTCACCAGGCGGGAAGGTGTGAAGGGTTGTAATACCCTCAGCCACAGATGGCCAAGGAGAGCAGAGCAGGTCACTGAGGTCAGGGAGGACTCTGTAGGGGTCCTGGAATAGAGGTCTAGGGCCACATTTTAAACAGAAGATTAAGAGAACAAATCTGTTTTAGAAGGAGTGTTTTAGCAGCACTGGGGATAATAAGGGAGAAGAAAGTCTGGAAACAGGCCAGCTAGGAAATTCTGGTGTTGGCGGTGTGCCCTGGGTGAGGACAGACAGGAATGGACATGACAAATAAAGCTTAAGGCTAAATGAGGTTCAAGGACCTCCCACACGTGAGAATTCAGGAAAAGAAAATCTATGTTTTTGGGAAATCTAAGAATGAGAATGGACTAGAGACAAAGAATGAGGTTCAAGGTCAATTAAATTAACACAACTGCATGTTCAAGTGCCAGCCTTCATCATGACACTGGACATAACAACAAAATCTACAGCCACAACTACTACCCTTTACTTTTCTGAGCGCCAAGCACTGTGCCTCGTTATCCCATGCAGTTCTCTTGACACCGCAAAGTAGAATTATCATCAGTCCGGTTTTACAGGTTAGGAGAGGAGGGAAAGGACTGGCTGGGATAACGCCCATAAAGAATTTAGCGTGCTGCCTGGACAGAGCAAACCTGCACTGATGTTAACTATCCATATTAACCATTAGGCTCTCCAGCAAACTTGAAACACACTTTATTCCCTCCAAATGCAGCCAATCCTTTAGTGTTCAATATGAATTTCACCTTCTCCTTCTTGAATTTAGCAAAATAACAAATCACCCCCTTAATCTCCAATTGTTTATCAAGTACCGATTATATGGCCAGCCAGCACTAAAAGGAATAAAAAATCAAGGTTAAACTTATGCCCTGACCACACACATGGATTACAATTTAGCAGGAGAATCAGGAACTACGCCCTGTTCTGAAATCCAAGTTCAAAACTCCCCGAGGGCAGAGAGTGCTTCCAAGCTGGAAGAATCAGAGCAAGCTACAGAGATGAAGATAAACTGGATTCTAGAAGGAGGAAAAGAATTGAACAAGAAGAAGGCAAGGAGGTCCTGCTGCACAGAAGGTTGGCATACCAAGCAATCAAGAACATATCCAAGTGAACCCAAACGTTGTTCATTTTTTTTTTACAACAAAAATGCATTAAGTAGCCCTTGGGTGTGGGATCAAATGAAGTGCAACGAAGGAAACAAAAATATTAGCTACTATACTTCTGGAATCAAGGCATTTATAAGCTACTTCTAGAAACTCCTTACAAACAAAATCCTGGGGAGGAAGCCTCAGCAAGAGAAAGCATGAATGATACCAGGTGTATTAACTACACGTCAGATGCTCAACAACTGCTAATAACACTATCGTCTGAAATCCAAATGGAATACTACACATAAGACCAAAATCCACACTAAATGTACTTATCCTTATTCTTCTCTCTGCATTTATGCTGCCAATTTCTCCAAAAGAGAAAATAGGGAGGAAGTCTCCTCAGAAGTTATGATGTGAAACAATTTAAGGTTATCATTTGAAGCCATGAAAGGTCACAAATTGCTTAACAAATGTATAACACAGGAAAAATATTCTAATTGTAAACAACAACAACAGTATGATCATTTTCTACTTTCTTAAAGTGTGGCTGGCAAAGTGACAAACAACTTTTTCAATGCAGCATTATCTGCCAACATTCCTGAAAAGGAGGAACAGTTTTAAACCCCTTCTGTTTGAGAACAAAAAGAGAGAGATGGATTTTATTTGAAATAAATATAGAAAATGACTGGACTCACTCAAAATATTAAATCAACAGTGTAATTCCCAGGACCAACATGTAACCGCTGTGCTATGTACACTCCTTTCAAACGTTAATTTTCTAAGGCATGAGCCAGAGAAACTAAATGAGGAACTAGCCATGAACAGACAGGTCCAAGAAGACACTTCCTAGGGGATAAGGCATGAGCTGCTCAAGCCAACAAACAGCTTCAACCTGGGAGAACAGCCCTAAATTATAACCAACACTCAGCATACAGTCATCTTTCTGATATTTCCTATTAACTTCTCTAAGCATTAACCACACAAACATAACGACTCTTTCTGAACACAGGAGTAAACACTCCCCGCGGATGAGGAGCAGACCTCATAACAATTACACCACTATGAGCTAATATTTTAGGAAACAAAAATCAAAACTCTTTTGAAAGTATCGCTGCAGTCCTAGGCTTTATGGCAGAAAATACATGTTTTATGTATTTTTTTTAAAGATTTTATTTTATTTATTTGACAGAGACAGCCAGCGAGAGAGGGAACACAAGCAGGGGGAGTGGGAGAGGAAGAAGCGGGCTCCTAGTGGAGGAGCCTGATATGGGGCTTGATCCCAGAACGCTGGGATCACGCCCTGAGCCAAAGGCAGATGCTTAACGACTACGCCACCCAGGCGCCCCTATGTATTTATTTTTTTAAGATTGTATTTATTTAAGTAATCTCTACATCCCACGTGGGGCTCGAACTCACAACCCCGAGACCAAGAGTCACATGCTCTTCTGACTGAGCCAGCCAGGCGCCCCTGGTTTTATGTATTTAGCATTTAGCACTTAAATTTATCTCGTCTTCTAATCTCTACAGCACTGTAGGGAAATCTGCTTGATGCAATAGTCCGGTTTTGTACATTACACCCAGAGATGATGATACAATGGAAAGAAAACAGGTTGAGCTTGGGTCAGACCCGACTTCCACGGAAGACATTTCACCTCTGTGACCGATCTGGAGTTCAAAGTGAGAAACACCAGACACAATCAAATGCTCCACTGAAACCTACTGCTGAGGTCGCCCCACTGCCTTAACACAAAAATAAGACCCCATTCTCTTCCCACCCATCTTCAGTCTTCTATTCAAAATAATTCAAGATGAGGTCTCTATTCTCAACTCTTAATATAAGAGACACTTTAGAAAATAAAAGTTCACTACTTCTTAAATCTGGATCCTTCCATTTAAACCCTCACTTGGGTATCTAATTCTCTGCACCAGTCACTGTTACTTCAAGAATTCCTAATAAATGTTTCTGACCCAAGGTCTCCAATGAGTTGAGGAACCAGGCACTTTCTGATCCCACCTTTCCTCATAAAAGACACCTAGGACACAGATGGGAAGGGAGATGGATTAAAAAGGGAACAAACCCCAAAGATCTGAAAAGAGCTGTATTCCAGGTTAACTTCTCCCACAGAACGTTATTCACTATTCCAATCACAAGAAGAATTCACTGATGCTTCCCAACAGCATCACAAGTCACCCAAGAGCACCCCCTTCCCAGCCACGTGTGCCCGCGACAGAACCCCAGCCCTGGGACATTGCGCACAAAACGCTCCTTCCACGTGGTCTTTGATACGGAGTTCTGGCCAGTGTGCACCTCGGGTGGGCAGTGATCGCGATCGCAGCACAAGGACCGACTCTGTAGGAGCCTAGGGGCTGAAGAACCACAGGCGCGCAGCTCTGTCGCCAGCTCTCCAATCCCGTGGGAGACAAAGAGCTCTACCAGCGATCTCTGAACAGAAGGGCTGGGCCAACTGCTGCTTTCACGCGGATGGAAGGGTGAATTCTTACTGACTTGTTTCCACTCTACCCACCATAAAGCCTAAGACCAAACCTCAAAATCAAGACGCTATGCTAAAATACCAGTCCACAAACACTAATGGAAGCTTCTTGCTCAGGGTAGTGTACAGGCTTCTCCTCTTTGTCCTCTAAAGACCACAAAGGCACGGTCGTTCCTTGCCGGCTTCGCTCGGCGGTCTGGCCTCGTCCTCGGTCCTCGGGTTAGGACCCTGCTCGCCGGGCGCTGACGCACTGGACGTTGCGGGGAGGCGGCAGGTCTACGTAGCAGGCTCAGACTGACGAGCGCAGGGCGCAGGCGACCTGTACTTGGGGTCCGGAGGTGCTGAAAAGGGTGCAAGACAGCGGACGCCTCGCTGACCCGCGGGTCCCGAGAGTGAGGCAGAGCGGACCGTGCGTCCGGGCTCTGCAGGGATCGGGGCTCCCGGCCAGGGTCGGGGGCTTCTCGGAGGCTCTGAGCTGGCTGGGGGTCGGGCGCCCGTAGTGCACCTACCTTGGCGCGCTTTCAGCAGCAGCGTGTTGGCCACGAGGTTCTCAAGCTCCACCGCCCGCAGACGCCGCCGCCGCCGCCGTCGCCGCCGCCGCCGCCGGGATCCGCGGGCGCGAGGAGGCGGGGGAGAAGGAGAGAGCGCCGCCACCTCCGCGCATTGCTCGCAGGACGCCACCTGCCCCGGCGACCCCGCGCGGGGTCCGGGGGAGCTGCCCTGCCGCCGCCGCCGCCCCTCCAGCTGTGGTGGCTCCTGCCGCCGCCGCTGCCGCCGCCGCCGCCACGACCACGGCCACGGCCACCACCCGCGGCGCCGCCTCCTGGCCGGTCTGCGACGCCGCCGCCGCCGCCGCCGCCGCTTCGGCCGCTGCTGGAGCTGGCGCCGGCGCCGCCCAGGGGAGTCCTCGTCCTCGAGGCCCGGGCCTCCGGGGGCGTCGCTGGGGCGAGGGGAGCTGGCGGTGCGGTCGCCGGGGGACTCTGCGCTCACCGCCGCCGCGCCGGGGCCCGGGCTCTCGTCATCGCTCGCGCCTGGCACGGGCAACTCTCTCCTCAGTGCCCGGCTCCCCGGCCGCCCGGAGTCTCCGCCAAGCACCTCAGGAAGGGGCTCACCAGCCGGGGCTGCCCCCGGCCGGCGCGGCGGCTGCTACCGGCCGCCGCCGCCGCCTCCGCCTACTCGCACGGCGGCCGGCTCCTTCCAACGGCTTCCCAGAAGAGGGAGCCCGAGCGCTCCCCTCGCCGCCGCACCCTGAGGCGGCTGCGGCGCGGCGCGGCGCGGTGCACTACCGCTCCCAGAGGGCCGCGCGCAGGCAGGAGGCGGTGCGTCGGAAGAGCGTGGCCTCCTGGGAGTTGTAGTCGCTCGCCTGTAGGTGCGTAGGCTAGCTTGCTGGTCGCGTGTAGTTCTCGCCGGCTCGGTTCTCGCGGGACGAGGACGGGGCGGGCTCCCATCCCGCATTTCTGGAGGAAGCGCGCCGAGCGGCTGGCGGAGGTGGAGCTGCGAGCTGGTGGGTGCGCCATGGGAAGGCCACGCCGGCGGCGGCGCGCTGGAAGGGCCCCGCCCCGGCGGGGCGCAGGGCGGCCGCGCGAAGCCCAAACACCCGTTCGAAGTGAAGGTGAACCGACAGAAGTTCCCGGTGCTGGGCAGGAAGGCGCGCCACGCCGTGGGGCAGCCCGGGGTGTGCGCGCGCGGGCAGTGCAGAAGGTAAGGGGTGGGGGCTCGCGCCGCGGACCTGCCTGGGACGGGGGCGGAGGGGTGTCCGGAGAGCGCCGGGGCCCTGGGGTCCCCGCAGCGTCCGGTTAGGATGGTGCGTGGCCCGGCCGGGGGGTCGTGCGTCCCGCGTGCCGAGCGCCAGTCCCACCGATTTTCTCGCGCGCTGCAGGAGTCGGCCCGAAGCTGGCGCCCGGCGGACACGACGCGCGTGTGCTCCTTGCCCCTCCGTCCCGCGGGGCCAGGTGCACGCTCTTCCAGCCTGTCCTCGCAGACTTGGAGCCTCTGGTCCAGGGGCCGCCCATCCTTTCTTCGCAGGGTAGGGTGTCATGGATGTTGGGAGAACAAGTGCATCTCTCCTAAGCACAGTACCGTGTCCCTCGCGGGGAGACTGAAAGGCCACCTTGTGTGCTTACGGTCCCAGAGTTTTCTGCCCCTTTCGGGCTCCGTTCAGATGGCATTCCTTGTGCGGCCTCCGAGACGCGTTCTTCCGTGTAACAATGTTTGTCGTTAGTGTGAGGAAGCACATTAGTATCCTATTGAAAAATATTAAGGTGGGTGGAAAAGTTAGGGCACAGAAAGGACCTGCACGTTTTCCAGGGGTCAGCTGGACGGCTGGGCTTGCAGTCGGTTTGAACGTCTCTGAAGCCTGAAGCTCTCTTTAGCTGCTGGGAGATCCAGGTCAGGAAGACTTGACCCCACCTTTCTGGGCCTGCTGTCCGTGTTCTGCCGAACAGGGCGCTATCCAGTCCTTTGAACTGAACGGAGTGTGGCCCTACTGCAAGGAGCTGACAAGACAAACTTACATGGGAGGGGCTGGCTGATGAGGCCTGGGGTGGGGGTGCTCTAGAGCAGCCCGTTTTTTCCACCAGCTAAGTGTGTTTCATTTCTGAACGGGGATAATAATATCCACCTTCCCTAATGGTCGTCGTAAGATTAAATAGCACGCTTAGCCTGTACTGAGTGTTGTCTAAACACTATGCTATTCTTAAATTTCTCAGCTTGTCACTCAGACCCCTTCAAAATCTGGCTGCAACCATTGTCCTTGCTTTGCCTCTTGCAACTTGGTTTGTCCAAAAGTCCCATCTTATCCCCCAAGTCCCTCAGGGGCCAGCACAGGTCACCACTTCTGATACTTTCCCAAGCCCTCTGGCCCAAATAGGCCAGGTTGCTCCTGCCTGTGGTACCTGACAGATTCACCTGCATGCTCTGTGCTGAAGGCTGCGTGGGAATGGCCTGGAGGCAGCTGTTGGTGCCTCCTCTGATCCCCGGTGCTTTGGGGGGCTCAGTCAGAAAGTGTGACAGGAAATCAGAAACTCCTTCATATAGGAGTCACCGAGATCGGAAGAGTGAGCAAAGTGTTATAGGTGGGGACGAAGGCAGTTGTCTCCTGTCACGGAGTGTGTGGCACAGCATGGGGTGGGAGAGCTCAGAGCTGTCAGAGGGGACTCAGGTCATCCAGGGCAGTTAGAGTGTGTGGTGTGTGTCAGGGAGCACACAGGCGCGCAAGGTGGAGCCTCGAGTCTTCTCATTGGGACAGTCCTCAGAAGTAAATGTCTGTCTATGTGTCTTCTGCTCAGTCAGTGGCAGTGCTTAAGCAGTACCATGTGCACCCGAGACTGGAGGTGCGGGTCCCAGTGCCAGCCCGTGGTGAGCTCCTATTGATCCCCTCCTTTTCTCACACAAGTGGTGAGATAACCAGAGGATGTTATGTCTGTCATTCCTCCCAGTGGAACAGACATTGTATCAAGAAGTGTAAATTGAATCCTCACTGTCAGCCTTATGAAGTACAAGTATTATCCCTGTTTTAGCTGCATGAGAACACGGAGGCAAGGAACCGTTCCAGAACTTTCTTCAGGGTCAGGAGTGAGGGAGCGAGGACCAACCCGGAGTTGAAGTGTAACAAACAGCATTACCCCTGGCAATGCCCAGCTCTGTCCTGAGGCATCCTGCGTAAATTCTTGTGGTCCCGTAGCAGCCGGGTGGGAAGTGCTACCGCTATTTCCCTCACAAGGGGCCTCTGGGGACAGAGGGCGTAGGTGCCCCCAGAGTCGAGCTGTCACACTCAGCGCGTGCCACCTCCCAGGCTCACTGTGCAGTGAATGACCACGAAAAGTGCCGCGGGTGGTGGTTTGGAGTCACTAGTAACCTTTAGCGAGTAGACGATCTGCAGATCTGGAATCCAGAGGAACAGAAGGATGGAACTGTCATACATATGCAGGCACCCGTGTGACAGAAGTAGGGCAATCCTACTAGAGTCTCTGGGTAAGTGGTTGTGACATTGTAGTTGACGTGCATGGCGCCTTGCCTCCTTGTTCTTTTTCCTTCCCCTCAGCTTGGACCTCAACTCTCTATGCTCATGCCCGGCAGGCGACTTCGGGCTCATCATTCTTCTCCTTTGGTTGCTACTGTTTTCTTCCTCTGTACTGAGCACGGAGGTCCCAAGGCGTGCCCTAGAGAGCCTCCCAACTCAGATACAGTCCTCTGCCTTTGTGTATGGGGCGACCCCCCACTTCCTCGGCCGAGAGCCGTCTTCCAGACCAGTAGATAGCCTTTTTTTGACTCTTGCGTTCAGTGGCCTAGGGGGCCCAAAATGGCCAGGTGGCAGTGGCGTCTACAATTCACTGGAGCCACAGTGGGTCTCCACTGTGGGAGCATTTCTCTTTAGGGACCAAGATCGCCAACCATCGAGCTCAGAGTTACCAGGGCCGTGGAGATTTTCTCTGTCGATCTGTTTTCAGCGCACTCCAGACATTACTGAAGGGAATACAAGGACGGATAAGTCAAACGCCTTCACAGATAAGCGCTTTGGGAATACAGTAGCAACATGAGCCCGGGAGGGAGAAGATGGTGAAAGAGGTGTCGCCCTGGAACGCAGGGTATGCAGGACGATGGGAGGAGGGTCTGATGCCGCAGTTTTACCCAGAAGTCCAGCACCGGGAGTGCGGTTGCCCCATCGTTCACTGACACCTGTGTGGGCGGCTCCCCACAAGGTACAGTGGCGAGTGCTGTGCCTTGTCTGGCTCGAGCCGGGTGGAAAAGTACTGTCGGGACACGGCAGCGCGGAACGGCGCGCCGTGCCTGGACCGGGGTGCAGCCCATAGCCTCGGTCGGGTGGAGAGCCAGCCGGCTGTGGGGAACACCGGTGTGATCTAGCAGGGGCCGGGCTGGCCCACTGATTCGTTTACCTCCCGCAGGTTCTGTTTCTCTCGGGCCGTGCTCAGATGACCCAGAAAATCTGTGTCTTAAGGCAATTGTTACATTACACAAATAGTGAAAAAATAACTGGGTTTTGCTGTTGAATGGATTGAATTTAGGAAACTGATTTTTTTTTTTTTTTTCTGTCAGCGGCAACATGAGAAAAGTAAGCATCTACAACCTAAATGAGGGTGAAGAATTAACTATTCGCGACGGTCTCTGGCAGAGCGTCGAGAAACATGATGACATTGTTGATAGTGACAGTGACACTGAGGCGGAGCAGCTGTCTGGTAAGGAGCTGGGAGCAAGGGGACAGTCTGCATTTCGTCTTCTGTGCCTTCTTGCACGTCATTGAGACTTTCTGCATGCTTGCCTTTAGCTAACGTGGCCCTTACGAGTCCTAACCCTCTGTGATGAAGGTAAGCGCTTGGTACCTTCGGCTGACAACCTGGTCTTCCGTGGGCGAGTGGCCCGGCCTTACGGCACAAGAGGCTGTGATGCCCAGGTGACTAGGTGAGAATCGGGTTCCATGTGTTCCTAGTGTTGGGTCTCGGGGGGCTCACGGTTCATTAGAATTTCCTGGCATCCTTTGATTCTCGTTATGAGTAGAGTAAGCTTAGAAAGAAAAGTTCTTTTGAACATACCGGTTATTATTGTTATAACTTTATAAATGAGTCTCAGGAAACACGTGTGTTTTGTCCGGGTGCGCGTGATGTGGTGTCCTTCCTGGGTAGGACAGGTTCAATCATAAAGGTCGACCCTGTCAGGTGGCTCTTACCTCATTGTGATGGGC